>NC_132851.1:24956060-25259090 GCF_048164855.1 Canis lupus baileyi | reverse complement strand
GCAGACTCCCCTCTGAGCGTGGAACCCAAGGTAGAGCTTAATCCTAGGAGACTGAGATCATGACCTGAGCCGAAATCAAGAGTTGGATGCTTGCCAACTGAGCCACCCAGGTGCCCCAGTGCTTCCTATTCTATCTTTATGAGGAGATAGATGTTAGCTGAGCCTACCGTGGTGATCATTTCACAGTATATAGAAGTTAAACTATCATGCTATATGCCTTAAACTTATGCATTGATGTAAGTAAAGTATTTCTCAATAAAACTAGGAAAAAATTAAAACAAGTGACATAAAATAAGAATATTATAATTATCTCAAAAATAAATACTCAATAATTAGTAATAATCATTAGTATGATTATTATCTCATACTGTTTAGAGATTGAATGAGACGATGCACATAGACATTTAGTATAAGAGCTGCCTTTTCATAAATATCCCCCAAATAGAGGCAATTTTCATGAATATTAAACTAGACCCAAGCCTTCGAGCTCAAGATTCAAAGCACTTTGCAAAGCACCACCCTGCCCACTCAAGAGGTTGGTTTCACATAAGTGTCGGGGAAAAGAGCCAAGGATTTAAGGATTAGAGGTTGGTAAAACACAGCACAGCCTCCGGATTAGCTGGGTTACCTCCCACAGGCCAGTCTGGGTACAGAGCAAACCATTTACCCTCACATAGGCAGAACTTGAAAGGGAAAAGTCACCTCTGGGGAAAGACTGTCCTTGCTAAAACCTGCTGACAGGTGGAAACCATCCCAACAATTATTATGCTCCTTTTTTTTTTCCTTAAGATTTTATTTATTTGAGAGAGAGCGAGCAGAGGGAGGGGCAGAGGGAGAAGGAGAAGCTGACTCCCTACTGAATGAAGAGCCTGATACGGGACTTGATCTCAGGACCCTGAGATCATGACCTGAGCCGAAGTCAGACATCCAACCAACTAAGCCACCCAGGTGTCCCTAATATCTCCTTTATAGGGCAACCTACATTGCCCAACTACATTTGATTGGCAAGCTTCACATAAACCAAAAAGAATGGACTCCTCTCTGTTGGATCACAGTGTCCCAGGGACATATTCACTTCCCTGGGACTTATGAGCCCTGTGTCTACCACCTTTCCAGCTTAGCTTAGCTCCCAGAACATCACAGAGAATTAACAGATACGTGAGGATTGGAGGGAGAGAGTGAGGGGCTCCCTGGTGGGGCAGACCCTTGAAAACAGAATCATTTCCCTACCTCTGATGCTAAGATGATTTGTTCAGGAAGGAAACACTGAAGCAGAAAGAGGCCAGTCTCAGAGGGGGGAAGTACACCAGCTTCCTGGCTCTTTCTGAGTCAGTTTGATTCCATTTAGTAAGGATTATCAAGATCCAGAAATTGCAGTAATTATTGGCTTGGAGTCAGAGGGGAGGATGAAATTCGGTGCAGAAAACATGGTTCTATGATGGTTTTTGTTTCCATCATGGGTTCAGGTCTTACCCCTTAAGCATGGCCATTTTGCAATCATATAATGCCAATCACAACACATTTTCATCTGTACTAACTGAATTTAGATCTTAAAAATAAATGTAACTCTTTACCTCCAAGGTTTCCCTCCCTAGAGCATAACTCCAGACTAATCATGTAAGAACCATCAGACAAATCCCACCTGAGGAACATTCTACAAAATAGCAGCCCAATACTCCTTAAGACTGTCAAGAGTTGGACGTTTATCGACAGAGCCACCCGGGTAGCTATCCAAGAAACTATCACAGCCAAGAGGAGCTCAAGGAGCCACATCATGAAATATAATGGACTATTCTCGAAGGAATCCTAGAATAATAAAAGGGCATTAGACAAGAACTAAGGAAATCTAAATAAACTATGAGTCTTAGTTATTAATAATATACCATTATATTGGTATATTAATTCATTAATTATAAAGAAACAAAGAAAGAAAAGAAGTGCCATTCTAATACTAGGGAAAACTGGCTGCACAGTATATGGGAACTCTGTACTATCTTTGCAATTTTCTGCAACCCAAAAACTATTTTTAAAAATAAAGTTGTGGTTTTTTTTTTTATATATAAAAATCACTGCATTCTTCAAAATGTCAACAACCTTGTCCCACTCACCACCCCTCCACAATGTACCAGCTCATCAAGCCTAACACAACAGAGATTTCACCTGCGTTGTGTTTCTTCCCCTGAAATGCCAGACCTCCATTTACAGCTAAAGACAGTGGGGGGCAGTTCGAGGAAATGATCCATGCCCATCCTGTCCCCTATTTCATTATTTCAAAAATCAAAATGATTCTGATATTTTTAGTCACAAACTAACAATTTGCCTATGCTAGGTATCCAAACTTGACAAGTTAGTCATGTAAAAAAACTATGGCGATGTCATTGCGTGCCAAGCGTTGAGAAATACCCATGAGAGAGACAAACATGATCCCTTCCCTCCCGGGGCTTATAGTTATATCCTAGGATGCATGGTAGACAGGTGAGCCAATAAAGGGATGAGGGTGTGATAGTAACAGAGAATTTCTGCTCAGGGTTTGTTCCAGGTGCAATGGTAGGTGGTCAGGAGCCATCTGCACCCTTTGGCTCCACCTCTTTTTGGACCAGAAAGATGGTTAACTGAAGTCTGATACAGCCTGTGGCATTCAGGTTAGAGGTTTTTCCAGTCCTAGTGATTTGGGTCCTGAATCTTATCTTAAAGGCAAGGAAAGATTTCTTAATGGTGGCCCCATTACTTTGACAAGTCATTAATAACTCATCAGAAAAATATGTCTTGAGTGTCCAGGGAGTATCTTCTGCTGTGCTAGAAGATGTTTAGATTGTGAGAAAAGACCCAGGAAGCTCAAAGTCAAGCACCAGACATAAACCAGAAAACAGACCATGAAAATACAGGGTGGGGAGTGCTAAGGTAGAGAGCAGAGGCGCTCAAGGCTTCCCCCAGCCAGATCCCCTGAGCAGAGGCTTCTTTGAAAGTCACCTTTAGGGCAGCTCGGGTGGCTCAGCGGTCTAGCATTGCTGTCAGCCCAGGGCCTGATCCTGGAGACCCGGGATCAAGTCCCACGTCGGGCTCCCTGCATGGAGCCTGCTTCTCCCTCTGCCTATGTCTCTGCTTCTCTCTCTCTCTCTTTCTCTCTCTGTCTCTCATGAATAAATAAATAAAATCTTTAAAAATAAATAAATAAAATAAAATAAAAGTCACCTTTATTGAGAAATCAGTTACATCAATCAAATGCATTTGTTTTTAAGTGTACACTTCCTTTTTTTTCAAGATTTCATTTATTCATTTATGAGACACAGAGAGAGAGAGAGAAAGGAAGAGACAGAGGCAGACGGAGAAGCGGGCTCCCTGCGAGGAGCCCACTGCAGGCTAAGCATAATAATTTTAAGATTTTGTGCTAAATTAACAGTTAGAATGTAGTGTGGTTGAAGCCATGGGTGTTGGTTGGATCAACCAGACAGAGCACAGAGTGAAGAGTTACTGGGTGCTCGTCTGTCTCTCCCGTAAACATGGAAGAAGAACCAAGCTGAGCATGAACTCTGGACCCAGACTTCTGGGCTTTAAATGCCAACTGTGTGACATGGGGCAAGGGCAGTTCGTCTGTTTCCTTATCCATAAAATGGATTATAATATACCTACCATAGGGCTGATATAAGGGTTAATTAACTGAGTTTATTCATTCCCAGCTCTTAGAGCATCATCAGACACTTGCTCAGAAAAAGTGCCACCTAAGTTTCAGCTACCATTAACACAAAAAATCCAGAAAGTAGGTATCAAAGAGACCTAAATCTGAGTGCTATCTCCATTCGAGACAAGCTGAAAGTCTCTGAGAAATTTAACATCTCTGAGCTGAAAGCTCCTTACCGGAAAAATGAGGATAATAATTTTGCCTCACAAAGTTATTAGAAGGAGTAAATGAGTACAAGATTAAAAGTAGAAGCCATCAGAGACCTCTCCCTACAGGGTTAATCTTTCTCCCCACCTCCCCTCCTCTAGGTTCCCATAAAACACTATTCATGTCCTTCCCAGCACTTTGCTCACCACTAGGATAAACTGTTTGCTGATGTATTAGTCAGGATGGGCTGGGTTATGCTGCAATAACAAACAGACCCAATTCTCAATAACACAGGTTTATTTCTCATTCCACCCTGCGCGTCCAGCACAGATTGGCTGCTCTTCTGTTCTGCTTCACTCTGGAACCCACCTGGATAGTGGCAGCCACTTTGGGGAATATTGCTGAGCATTAGGACCTGCAATCTTGCTGAAAGAGGGGCAGTAATAATTGCAAATGGACTGCATCTGCCACTAAAATGATAGCCTCTGCAAGGGAGCACTAAACACTAGCCACAGCCACACTCCCTCGGTTGGCATCACGCCCTTGAGGCTTGATGAATGAAGCAAGACTGAGAGTTCTTTAATTTGGCCTGGAGCAGGATGCCTGGGTGGCTCAGCGGTTGGGCGTCTGCCTTTGGCTCAGGGCATGATCTGGGGATCGAGTCCCTGCATCAGGCTCCCTGCAGGGAACCTGTGTCTCCCTCTGCCTGTGTCTCTGCCTCTCTCTCTCTGTCTCTCATGAATAAATAAATAAAATCTTAAAAAAAAAATTTGGCCTGGAGCACATAGGTTTATGTGGCCCCAAGGTAGAAAGTCCTCCTGTGGTCACTGCTCCTGTAGAAAAGGGAAGGAGCCTGCTGTCTTCAGAAGACAAGTCCCCCTTCCAAGTCACCAGCAGGCAATGTGTCTCCTGGCAGGTAAGGAAATGCCCACAGGTGCCAGCTGCTTCCCTGGGGACCACGCACCTTCCATATGTGGGCACAAGAACAAAAATCCAGCAAATGCTCTCCAAGCATAGTTTCATTTCATCTTCAAAACATGCCTGTGGACCGTGTGACGCAGGCAGGTAGCAGTATCCCCAGCGGGCAGCTGAGGCCATCGAGACAGCGGAAACCCTCATGCGTTGCTGGTAAAAATACAACACGGTGTAGCCACTGTGGAGAACAGTATGGTGGTTGAACACAGACTTGCTCTCTGATCCAGCAAGTCCACGTCAGGGTATATATCCAGAAGATACGAAAGCAGGGACTCAAACCAATAGCTACACGCCAATGTTCATAGCCGCATGGTTCACAACAGCCAAAGCGTAGAAGCAACCCAAGTGTTCGTTGACAGATGAATGGATAAACAAAATAGGGTTGATACATGGAAGAATCTGGAAGAAATCGTGCTGAGTAAAATAAACCAGGCATGAAGAGACAAATACTGAGCGATCCCACTTCTGTGAGGTACTTGGAGCAACCAATGCACGGAGACGGAAGGTAGAATGGTGGTTCCCAGAGACTGGGGGAGGAGGACAATGGGGACTTAGTGCTTCCATGGGTACAGTTTCAGTTTGGGAAGATTGTAAAAACATCCTGGAGATGGGTGGTGGTGATGGTCAAGGTAGTGACTGCCACTGAAGTGTACAAGTAAAACTGGTTATGACGGTAAATTTTAGGTCACATATATTTCACCGCGATGATCATAATAATATAAGGACAGTCGAGTAACTTGGCCAAAGGCACGCAGGCAGAAAGAGGAAGACTTGGGGCTTAGGAATTGGAGGCCAGTGCTCATCCTCCAACACCACACGGCTTCCCACTGTCACCGGCTCTGTCTCTGTCCCAACCTGCGTGTCCTGCCTCCCTCACCCACAGTTCCCTCAGCACCTGACTATGGGTCATCTCCCTTACCCAGACCTAATCCTGGTAGCTGGAACAGAGTGTCCTAGTCACTGATTCACTCATTCATTCATTCATTTATTCAGCAAACAGTATCAGAACACCCACCATGCGCCAGGCTTTCCTTTCCCCATGCTCTAGCTGTCAGCGGTGGACAGAGCCCAGTCCTAGCCTGTCTCCAGGCCAGACACTTCCAGTGCACAAAGAAAATAGAGATGAACAGGAAGATACAAGAATGCAGAGGAGGAGGCTCTTGACTCTGCCTGGAGATATCAGGGAAAGCTTTCAAGTAGAGAAGACATTTGTTCTGAGCTTTGGAACATAAGCAGGAGTTTTCCAGGAGGAGGAGAAATATGTTCCGTAGAGAGGGAGCAACAGGTACAAAGTCACAGCGACAAGATAGAACAGATGGCCGAGGACAGGCCAGGTACTTGGGCAGTTGAGAGGTTTGCAGGGGCCACATCACATCATGAGGGACCCGCTATGTCAGGGGAGAGAGTCTCGCTTTCTTCTTACGGGCACTGGGGAATCATTGCAGGATTAAGCAGGAGAATGATATGATCACAATTTTCGACATAGAAAAACTATATAGCACAACTTGTAGGGAGTCAAGGCCAGAGACAGGAAGTACAACAACAAAAATGTGGTCAAAGCCCAGGCAAGACACAAGAAAGGCCTGAACCGCGGAGTTGGCGATGGCTCTGAGAAAATGGAGCCAACTGGGATGTTCGCTCCACAGGACGGAGATTTTTCTGTGGTTCACTGCTCTGTGCCCATTACCTGGCACACAGTGGGTTCTCATAAATATGTGCTGAGTGACCAACAAAGTGTGTGTTGAATGGTTAACACCGGAGACAACTGGGAAGCAGAAGAAACAGGACTTTGAATGAGTGGGTGGACACTGAACAAATGGGGAATTATGGAAAAGCAGACTCCAAAATGACTCCCAGGGTTTTGTGTTGAGCAACCAACGAGGCTGAAATGGGCATCTCACCAAGATAGGGAACTTGGAAGTGGGAGAAGCATTAGGTTGGATGATGATGCTTGTAGCTTTGGGCCCTCCAAGGCTGGCGTGAGATGGTTGATCATCCAGGTGGAGAGCATGGACACACAGACGGAGCTAGATGTACAGACCCGGAGCTGGAAGCTGAGCTCTGAGCTGGAGAGGCCTTTCCTCTGGGAACAGTAGGCTTTACCATTTGAGCCAAATTTCCTTTTCCAGGTATGGAGGCAGTAGGGCCCCTGCTATCCTCCTCCCCCTGAGAAAATCCCAGAGAAGTAAGGACACACCGGCCCTTGTGGACTCGGCCTCTCAGCCTCTGGCCACACTCTTCCCTCCTCAAAGCAGGCGCCGTACTTGGCTCCCTCCTTCCATCTGCTCAGTTTCCAGGAAGATCCCACTTCCCTCCTCTGTCCTGGAGCTGCCTCCAACCTGCCCAGCCCACAGAGTTCTGACCTCCAGGTCCCAGATTCTTGTGACATTTGCATGGACATCCACACTGCGCCCTTTCACCTTTCCTTTGGGTTTGGGCATGCATCGCAGCTCATCCATTTCCCACTGAATACCTTACTGCATGCGAGCCCCCAGTCTGTGGCCTGTCTACTGCCCCACTGCCTGACCCTGCGCAGGCCTCGCCCTCAGCGCCCTCAGGGGCAAGGACGGCAGCCCCCTAACCCATCTCGCACCCACAATCTTGGCCTCCTCTCCCGATCAATCTGGTGCATCTCCAGCCCTTCTGCCAAAGCCATCTGCCTAAACGCAGGTCTGCCAACATGCCTCCCTGCCCAAAAACTTCCCGGAGTTCAGCAAGGCCACAGGACAAAAGCCAGCCTCCTCGGCCTGGCATATGAACTTCCTTTGAGCTAGCCCCAACCTATCCTTTCAATCTGACTCTCTGCTCTGCTGCCCCCGCAAACAGAACACTCTGGCTGATTTCACTTCCCCTCCAGAGCTTGACTCTGTCATCTATCAGCCATGTCACCGCTGGCAAGTTCCTGAAGCTTCCTGGGCCTCAGAGGAATAAGGATGGTAATAGTATCCAGCTCTTGGACTGTGGCAAGGATGAAATGAGTCAATGCTTGCAAAGTATAACACGGCTGGGCACAGAATAATGCTGGGCACCACTGTTCCCTGGCTGCAGCACCTCCCTCCCCAGCACTGACGTCCGCAGAGCACAGTCCTCTGACCTTGAAGACCCCTCGCAACATGCCACTTCCTTCACAGGTGCCACCCGGCCCCTCTGGAGACCCGGGGCACTGTCTGCATTATCGCAGGACCATAGTGGCTGCTGTTCACCCATTTGCAGACCGTAAGCTTCTGCGGTTAGACGCTGCAGCTCATTCCCTTCCGGGACCCCCCACACCCCGCAGCAGAGCTCTGGCGTGTGTGTGGCTGCATGAGTAGTTGAAGCCATGGGTGTCGGTTGGATCAATCAGACAGTTGATCAGTGAAATGATCATATGATCACTGATCATGATCAGTGAAAGTGGAGTTGACAGTCTCAAGTTCACACCTTGCCTCCGACACTTGCTAGCTGTGCAACCTCGGATAAGTTACTTTACCTCTCTGAGCCCCAATTCCTACCTTAGGAACAAGGACGCTCATCTCACTCTCACCGAGTTGCAATGGGAACAAATCCAATAATGGCTGGAGACCCTGGCATAGCAACCGGCACAGAAGAGACCCCAACAAAGATCACTTCCTTTCTGCCTTTAATACGTGTTGAATTCATGACTTCTGCAGTTTGAATGGAAGCACCCAGGGAGTATGTCTGGGTCCGACAAATGAGAGGTTACGTGCACTCATAGTAAATGTCAAGGAACATGTGAGCCACAGCTGGACTAAGCTGGAAAAAAGCAGTTTCCTGTGAAGTCCCTCCCCAGTCCCTGGGTCAGGGCAGCTAGGGTCAACATCTAAGCGACCCTGGGGAAAAGCAGGCAAGGTGGGGGCTTGGGAGGTGGGGGGGCAGGAGGACTAGAATGAATTTTATGTCACTAACTTGCCTCTGGGGAAAATCTCTGCAACACTCTCCTTCTGAAAGTGGCATTCGTGGTGGCACTCCCAGGGGCTCCCAGTGTCCTTCACCACTGCCACTTGCAGAGGCTGGGAGGCTCTACGGAAGCTCCAGACACCAGCCAGACCCAGCAGTACCTCCCTTCTGGCTACAGCAGGGAGAGAGGAAGCCATCCCCGTCCTGGCTCCGGCTGTATTTGATTTGCTAGGCAAGGCCATCCCTGCAGGCTGCATTCCGTGGCCCCATGCCAGCCTGGTGTGTAATATGCTCTGGCCACCCTCTCGTTACCTAATGCTTTCCTAATCTGCAGTTTACGCAAGACGAGTACAAATCTCTGAGAACACCAAGAGAAACACCCCACCAGGCACCTCCCGGGCCAGCCTGTACCCCACTTTGGCACTGGTGGTTTCATCATGGAGACGTTGACTGTTCATTGCCATCCGGGCCACTTGGTGGGCCACTTAGAGCTCCATTTCTGTCGTGAGGCTTCTCCCAATCTGTGCCTCCACCCCTTCTCTGCCATCTCTCATAATGGATTGGAAATTCTATTCTATACGGAACAGTTGGCCAAGCCCTATCCCTTCTTCCTATCTTGTTAACGATAAAATAGATCTTTCAACAAATATTCCTGGAACAATTGGACATTAATATATATATACAGTAGGTTTGAGATATATGTATATATATATATACATATATCTCAAATCCCAGCTCATATCACATATAAAAGTTAACTCAAGGCCTCAAAATAGATCATTGACCTGAATATAAAACCTAAAACTCTAAAGCTTTTATAAAAAAAAAAGTAAATGTAGGATAGATACAGTCTTTGCAGCATTGGATTAGGCAAAACTTTTCTTACAACAGAAAATAGGTAAACCGTAAGGGAAAAAGAAGGAAATTGGGCTTAACAAAAATGTGAAACTTTTTTCTTTGTTCATTTGTCTTGTTTCTTAAATTCCACATATGAGTGAAAGCATATGGCATTTGTCTTTCTCTGAATGACTTATTTCACTCAGCATCATACCCTCTGGATGCGTCCATGTTGTTACAAATGGCAAGATTTCATTTATTTTTGCAGTCAAATAATACTCCATTATATATATCTATACACACATACAAGCACACATGTGTGTATGAGTATATATATGTATGTGTGTATATGTGCGTGTATGTATATATGTATATGTACATGTATATATGTATACGTGTGTGTATCTCACATCTTCTTTATCCAGACAAACAAAAAATCAGACTCTCAGCTAAGGAGAACAAACTGATGGTTATCAGAGGGGAGGTGGGTGGGAGGATGAGGGAAATAGGTGATGGGATGAAGAGTACACTTTATCATGATGAACATCAAGTCCTGCGTAGAATTGTTGAGTCACAATATTGTACACTTGAAAGTAATATAACACTGTATATTGATTATACTGGAATTTTTAATTTCTTAATGTAAAACTTCACCTCCTCAAAAGGTACTCTTCAAGAACATGAAAAGACAAGTCATAGACAAGGAAAAACTATTTGCAAAATGTTTCTTAGATAAAGAACTTGCATCTGGAATATAAAAAAATTTCCCACAACTCAGTAAGAAAACAAACATCCCAATTGAGCAGTAGGCCAAATATTTGAGCAGAGACATCACCAAAGAAGAGATGGAGGTAGCCGACAAGCACAGGAAAAGATGCTGGGCCTCATTAGTCATTAGGAAAATGGAATCTAGAACCTTAAGGAGATATCAGGACCAGAATGGCTAAAATGTGAATTAAGTGATATCATATCAAGTTCAACATATGATCCCTCAAAACCACTTCCAGGTATTTACCCAAGAGAAATGGAAACATGTATCCACACAAAGATCTGGCAGCTTTACTCATAAAGCCAAAATGGAAACAACCCAGTTGTCCTTCAACCAGTGAAAGGATAAACACTGTGTGGTATATCCATATAATGGAATATTACTCAGCAATAAAAAAAGAACACACTGGTATACGTACAACTGCACAGAGGAATCTCAAAAGCATTCTACTAAGTGAAAGGACACAGACACAAAGATGATATCCATATAATTCCCAAACTCTAGATATAGAAATTAGATCAGTGATGGCTAGAGGCTGTGGGTAAATAAGGAGACTTGCTACCAAGGACACAAGGGAACTTTTTGTGAAGGAAACGTTTGACATCTGATGTTGGATATCCACTTGCTTGACAAATGGAAGCATTTGGCACATCTCACCCACCTCTTCACTAGACAAAGGTGAATTTTACTATAGGGATATTATATCTTCATGAATATGATTTTTTAAATAATGGAAAATAGAATAACGCAAAATAAAGGTACACCTGATGGTACTTGTCCTTCACATCATGAGGATAAAATGACATTAATAATAGCAACAGCCAAAGTGCAGCAGGCACTGTCCCAAGAAATTCTCCCACATGGTCTCATGTCAGCCTCAAACGATCCTTGTGGGTCCTCAAGCACACCAAGCACTTTCCTGTCTCCGGGCCTTTGCACTTGCTGTCCCCTTTACCTTCCATCAGACAACTCCATCTCCCACATTCCTCTGGTCTCTATGCAAATGTCACCTCCTTAGAAGAGGCCTTTTCTCCAAAACAGCATCTAAATGATCTAAAATAGTTCTTCAACGTATCACTCTCTATCCCTTACCTAGTTTTATTTTCTTTCCATAGCTTAGTACTTCTTGCTATCATATCATATACCATTTGTTTACATGTCTCCCTAAAAAAATGTCATTCTTTCACTCGCTTCTTCCATTAGGCCAACATCTACTGAGTGTCCACCCTGGGGCATGTGTGGGCAAAGCCCAAGCTCCCAGAGGCGGATGGTCACCCCGAGGCCAAGAAAGTGTTGACCAGGTTCCTGTCTCCCTCCCGCAACCCCTCTCATCACCTGGGCCCACAAGGAGCTTGCCTGTCTTAGGATCATAGAAGCTGTGGCCTAGAAAGACTACTGGTCTAGGGGTTAAGACACCTTTACACCAGCCCTTCCAACATTGCCCTCGAGATCCTGAGCCAGGCACCTTACCTAACAAGGCCTCATTTCCCCCACTTGTAAAATGATTCAGATGTGTGTTTTTCAAATGTTAGCATGAATAGGAATGCTTTAAGAAACTGATTAAAAATGCATGCTCCTTCCCCAGAAAATATGACTCAGTAGATTATGTGTGGGGTCAGGGAAACAGTATTCTAACACTCACCCAGGACAATCTAAGGTAGGTGGTCTAGGAAATAAATTTTTGGTATTAATAATGTTCTTAACTATTTTTCAGCTGCAAAAATCCTACTCCAAGTAAAATTTTACCCAGAAAACCACATATATAACATATAAATCAGAGAGGAATCTGAGCAAGGGAAGGGAGCAGGATGATGCTGGTTCCTCTTCTAGTTTTTCTCTCACACTCCCTCCATCTCACCATTTAGTGGCCCTAGATACACTGGGGTTCCTCAGAACACAGTTTGAAAACCAATACTCTAGAGGCTCCCTAATTCAGTCGTTGCATAAATACCTGTAAACATTTATCATGTGCGAGGCACTGTTCCAGATACTGGGTATCCAATAATAAGTAGAAGAGAGAAGTCACTACTCTTAACAGATTTCACATTTATGGGGATGGCCTGCATGGGATGGTTTGCATGTATTATTAGCTCATTCACCTATTTGTTTTTTAAGATTATTTATTTAGAGTCAGAGAATGAGTGTGCATGTGCAAGTAGGGAAAGGGCAGGGGGAGAAGGAGAGAAAATCTCAAGTGGATTCCATGCTGAGCACAGAGCCCAACACGAGGCTCAATCTCATGACCCTGAGATCATGACCTGAGCTGAAACCAAGAGTCAGAGGCTTAACTGGCTGAGCCACCCAGGCACCCCTGTATTAGTTCATTTAATTCCCACCAGAACCCCAGCAGACAGCTACCAACATCTGCCTTATTTTACAGACGGGGAAACTGAGGATCAAAGAGAATAAATAACTTGCCCAATGACCTACCCCAAGGTTGGAATGCAGAGACTTGAGCTCTGGCCAACATGCTCTTCTGAAATCCTGCCCAGTTCTCTATGAGCCCGGGGGGTATGTGGGAGCACCCCTCCTTCTGCCTGGGGAACCTAGGCCTGTCTGCCTGTCTCTCCGTGTGTAGGTTCAAACCAGTCTCTCTGGCACTCAGGCCCTATAGGGTTAAGACTCCGAGCCTGTGCTCCAGGTGAAACTAGATCCCACATGACTTCAAGTTGACGCAAGTGGCCTTCTCTACCTGCGGACGCCTAGAGGCTCATCTCTGGGGTGTAGAAGAATGTTCTTTCTGGACCAGGTGCTAAGTTTATTCTGGTTACCGCTACATTGCTTGGCCTGCTTTGAGGAAGATGCCCGTGTCCAGCAGCCCTGCCAGTGTTCCTAAGTGGACGGGTGACATCGATATGTCTGCAATTAGAACATTAGCACCAAGTTAGGAAGAGAAATGGGGACGCAGCCAAGGGAATGCTGAGCAAGACTGGAGCACCCACGGACAGATAAACTCTTCCAACAGGAGGTAGGGCGGAGGGGAGGGGTAGGGCTAGGGGTCATTTACGCCCAGGCCACTCTCTGCCAACAGGGAAACTGAGGTCGAGAGGGAGGACGTGGCTTGTGTAGGATTGTCTCGGCTGTGTTCTCAGGCTCCTGTCTTTACCTCTGAGGTACAGAGAGACAGGTTCGGTGATGGATTGGAGGCAATCAGACGCAAGGCCAGATCTCAGTCCCATCTTTTGGGGACTTCGCACACTGGACGAGTGCCAGTTCCCCCTCCTGTACGGTGGACACAAGACCATCCCTCAGCGATGCTGTGATGATCCCAAGGATAATTCATTCAACACACTCAATGCCGAGCAGCTGTTAACTAGTACTTTCTTTCCACCCCCCTTTGCCCAGATTTACCCCAAATTGGACCCGCTTTCAGAAATTGGCTCATCTTACCTGAGCCCTAACAGGTCTCCATTTGCAAATGGGTTTCAACCCCATGCTCCCCTGATTGTGGTTGGTGAGCTAGCAGCATAGACTCCACCTGAGACTGGTCGGAAATGCAGATTCTCAGGCCCCGCTCCAGCCCCAAGGAACAGAATCTGTATCTTCACGGGGTCCTCCACGCCCAGTCATGGGAAGCACTGTTTAGTACATTCTTCTGACGGACTGACTTACCACTTTTGACCATCTTGGACACCGATTATCGGCAGCCAACATTTGTTGAGTATTTTGTATATGTCAGGGAAATGCTTGACGGGAAAGATCTCATTTCAACGACACAGTCTCAGGAATTGAGAATTCTTACTAAACCCATTTCTCAAACAAGGTAACTGAGGCTGGGACCGGGGTTAAGTCCTCGGGCCACACGTTAAACCCTGGGCCTCTGTGACTCCAGGCTCCTCTCCTTGCCACCCGATAGGCTCCCCCTTGTTTCAGCAGAAACTGGCCATGTGTTAATTTTTTTAATCCTATCTCTCCTTGTGGGATCCCAGTGAGACTTCTGTTTTGGGAATCAAGGCAGTATCTGCAAAGTGGCCATTGCAAGTCATGTACCCCCCACCCCCTACCACCCTGCCCCCTAACCCCACCCCCAGCACCCCACCCAGGGTGAGTTTCTGGACAAGGTCAGAGAAGTCAGACTGCTTGCTCCTGAATTGACTAGGGTACTAGGGTCAACATCAGCAGGTTCCCAGGTAGGAGGTGGTGGGAAGGCTGACCCCCTGGGCCCTGTTCCCAGCCATTGACCCTCCCCTTCAAGCTGTTCCCTCAGAACAGTCAACACTCTGACTTTGGCCAGCATGCAAACCAGAAGGGAAAGAGCAGGGAAGACAAAGGAGGGAGGGGGAAGTGCTTAAGAATGACAAGAGGAACACTGTAATCTCTGACTGCAATCCCAGACCAGCTCCTTGGTGTGATTTATCACCAAGCCTGCCTGCAGATCTGCAGCTCTGCAAAACACTTATTGTTATGTACCATTTTATGGATGAGGAAATTCTGGGTCAGAGAGGTTTTGCAATTTGCTGAAGGTCACAGAGCAAATAAGTAGCTAGGCTGGGATCCAAATCCAGGTCTGTCTGACGTCCCCGCCTGGGTTCTTTCCACTTCGAAGTGATTTTGCCTGACTTTCAAGCCAGCTGTGTGGCACCTTGGGGCTGGCCCTGGACACGCGTTACTTCCCAGAACCTTCACTGCCACAGCTTTTGGAGGACGTGTTCCCAGTGCTATTTCCGTTGTTGCTACAACCGAGGCAGGGAGAGGTCAGGTGACTTGTCTCCTTCCTAAAGCTGATTAGCTACAGAGCTAGGATTTGCTCCCAGGTCCCTCTAACCCTGAAGTTCAAACTTTTAAGTGTCAAAAGCAAAGCATTTTCCCTCAAGGGAGGGCAGGGCACACCGGCATGCCTGGACTTTCATGGTGAGAATAAAATATAAAAGGAACAAAATATAAATAAAATATTGACCCCTGCCAAAACAGGGGCAGCGGGTCACCCACATGTTAAAGGCATATTCTTTAGAGTGAGGCTCCTCATGTTCAAATCCCATTCACTAACTGTGTGCCCTTGAGCAAGTTACTTAACCTCTCTGGGCTTTCACGTACTCACCTCTAAGATGGGACAAATTAGAATGTCTGCCCCACAGAGTTGTCCTAAGAATGAAATTGGGCAGGTGCTTATAAAGCGCAACAGCAGGGTTGGGCAAACACTACATCCTCTGTACATTTTTCCTTTCCTTTTTTTTTTTTTTTTTTTCCTTTTCTGTGTTCGCAGCAGGCACCGGCCATGGAGCAATGTGTCTGAGAAATCCTGAGTGTTGGGGGGCTGCCGGGGAAATGTCATCTACAGATTCACTTCCCCAGCGAAGAAGTAAGAAAGATGCTCATTGGCAGGAACTCAGGAAACCAACCCTAAACGGGCTATGGAGAAAGAAGTTTCCAGATACAAGACCAGCCTCGACTGTGAAGGGGCTGTCCTTTCTCCTTCCCCAGGGTGGCTTCCCCATCTGTCACATGAGGGGTGACACTGGGCTAAGCTGCTTGCCGGCCTGCGGCACCTGCCCAGGGGTGCAGGGCACAGAGTGAGGAACCGTCTCAGGGGGAGGCAGGGAGCCGGTCCACGGGGTCCTCACCTCCCAGCCACCAGACACCCTCTGGACTCAGGGCCTGGATGAGAAATGTGTCTGGAGCGTCCCGGAGCCCCGAGCCCCACGGGCCTTCCTCTTCCAACAGAGGGCAAGCCTCCCTTGCACGGATAATCCCCCGACTGGCTCCCGCCGTCCTCGAGCTAATGAGGTGTGCAATTCAAGTTCAAGGTGGACGGGCCCAGCCCCCAGACTGGCTCCGTGGCTGGCTGACCCAGAGCCACGACCAGATGAGGAAACGGACAGAGACACTTGTGTAGTCACTTGGTCTAAAGGTCAGACCTAGACATTGATTTTTTTTTTTCAAAATGTCAAGTCCCATGGCAAGAAAAGTCTCTGACCTGTTCCATGGAAACAGCTCACATTCACCTCATTCTGCTCTAGACACGTTCTGGAAGGTCACACACAGCACAGCCAGCCGGCACCCCAAGCAGCAGGGCCTGGGGAGGCTGGGTCCCCAGTGTCCTTGCTGCTCTCTGCCTGTGGCTTCCAGGTCTCAGCCTTGATTTCCCCTGGCTGAAAGTGGGGGCAGCATGGGCTTAATGTTTTATTAATAAGCTTGTAATTTGGGGGCATCTGGATGGCTCAGCGGTTGAGCATCTGCCTTGGGCTCAGGTCGTGATCCTGGGGTCCTGGGATCGAGTCCCACATGGGGCTCCCCGCAGGAAGCCTGCTTCTGCCTCTGCCTCTGTCTCTCATGAATAAATAAGTAAAGATTTTATTAGAGATTTAATCTTTAATAAAGATTTTATTTTATTATAAATAAAATCTTTAAAAAAATAGGCTTATAATTTTGGAATAATGTTAGATTCACAGAAAAAGTTGCCAAGATAGTACAGAGTTCCTCAGTCAAGTTTGCTCCAATGTTGCCACCCTGCATTTCCGTGGTACATTTGTCACAACGGAAGAAACCCACACTGGCACATTATTATCAATTAAACGCCAGACCGTGTTTAGCTTTCACTCATTTTCCCATTAACATCTTTTTTTTTCCTGTTCCAGGATACCACACAGCATTTAAGACTAAATAAAGAGTTTAGAAAGTTTAAAAAGTGCCCTCCCAGTTCTAAAAACAAAAGGACAATAGGCCTTAAGGGCTCTGGGTGTGTTAATTAGCAAATGAAAGCTGTGCTGTGTGACTTTGGGCCAATCCCTTACCTTCTCTGAACCTCCAGCTCGGCTCCCCGTCTGTCAAAAGGGGAGAATGGCCATACTCCTTTATAGGGGTGCGGGAGGTAATCCTTCGCTAATTCATGGGACGCACTCCACCTGGCTCGCAGTGTACCCCGAGCCCTCTGTTGATACATCTCAGCTGGTAGAAACCATAGCCTGGAACTGGGACTAATCCGGCACACTTGATACTTTCCGGCAAAAAACTGTCCCAGCAAAATGCCAGCTCCAAAAAGAAGACACTGTGTCGCTGGTCTAGCGCACCAGACCCAATCTGCCAAGCACAGGACAGGACCGGACCAAGACCTGCAGTTACCAGGCCGGTGTTGGAGTCCGCCCCTCTCCCCACTCACTGCGGGCCCTTGGGCGGACAGTCCAGTGTCTGGGCCTCAGCAGCCACATCTGTTCAATGGGAACAAATCACCCACCTCGCAGGGATGCTGAGAAGATAGAATGAGGTCCGTGCCATAACACCTCCAGGAAGACCGAGGTGGGGTGTTGGCTACATCCTGCCCTTGTACCTCTTCTAGGAACTGCTAAGTCCTTGACTGCAGTTGGGGTCATTACAGAAAACCTGCTAGGGGCGGCTCGGCGCAGTTGATAATGACATCCTGTTCTTCTCTTTTTTGGGGGTGTGGTGATTCACTAAACCCTTGCTTTCTTTTTCCCAGCCAAAGGCCTGTTGACCAGCCGATTCCATAATCTTCATTCCCGCAATGCCCCTCTTTGCCCAGGGTGGAATTAGACAAGGAACCCATGCAGCATGCTGCACTGTTTTAAAAGGAAGCACAAGACTAGCCCCACGCACGGTCAGTCCGAGGAAGATGGCTATGGGACTTATTTGCACAGAATCGCAGCATCATGCTGTTTTCCCAGAACGGCAGCGGAAGGGACCGAAGAAGAAATCCATCAAGGAATATGACTCCCGTTGAAAGATGAATAAGAACCACGGTGGCAGAGACCTCCGTCACAAGCTTTCTGTTTTCTTGCTTGTGGCTCTCTGAGCTGCTGGAAGACATCTACCCACCCACCCATCCATCCATCCACCCATCCACCCACCCACCCATCCATCCATCCACCCATCCACCCATCCACCCACCCACCCATCCATCCATCCACCCATCCACCCACCCATCCACGCATCCACCCATCCATCCATCCATCCACCCATCCACCCACCCATCCACCCACCCATCCATCCATCCATCCATCCATCCATCCATCCATCCATCCATGTTGGCACTGGACGCCCTCCTTGTGGTAAGCACTGTGCAGGGTGCTGGGGAGCCAGGGGGTGAGTACTACTATCACAGTCCCTGACCCCATGCAGCTAGGACTGCTAGCTGGGTCAACCGTTTCCCAAGGGTCTGTGGTGCCTGGCACATGGTGGGGGCACGGTGTTTATTCAGTCGTCTCTCTCTCTCTCATCTTGCGTAATGCTCCCACCTTTATGACTGAGGTACTGGGTCTTTTCTAAGAGGTTAACTGGGACAAAGGCTCAGTGTTTGTATTTATCTCAAACCACCTTCTCCAATCACCATCTGCCGGAAGCCTTTGTGCTGCAGTGTGCAGACACAAAAGACAACACCGAGCAAGGAGTCTAAAGACCCGAGTTCAAGTCCCAGCTCCAAGCAGCTTACCCCTGAGTAGCTACTGAAAGACACCTGCGACTCCGTTTTCTCATCTACAAAATGGAGCAAATAATATCTGGCTTGCCAGATTCACTCAGCTGCTCTGAAGAGAAGAGGGGGAGCGGGGAGGGAAAGAGTAAAACTTCTAGAAAGTATGCTATGAATACAAGGTTATCGAGGTATTACTTGCATGATTTACTCCAATGACAAATAGGTTGAGGACACAACGGGAAATAGAAGCGATCAACTTTCCAGCCAAAGGCTCACACACCCTCGTTCCAAACTTCTAGAATGTAACTGGGTGAAATTGCCCCAGATTTGCTCCTACCTTGGAAGAGATTACATTTATGTATCTGTGGCATCACATGCCATCCCAGCCAATCCTGACCCATATCTCTCTCCATTTGGTGCATGTAACAACAGTACTAAGAGGTGTTGTAACCTTAATTGCTTGCAAAGTGTTTTGAAATCCTTAGATTAAAAAGCTCAGTGAAGTCCAAAGTATTAGCCTTCAGTATGCCCAAGGAGTTACGTGGAGCCTCGCCCAGATGCGTTGGAACAAGGGGACACGACATTGCATATTCTGAGGTCCCAGGAACTTCGGGCCTTAAGAGTTCTATTCGTGGGATGACCCTAGACCAACCCCCAGCTTCCCCGGTTTCTAAGCTGCTCCGGCATTTTGACCATCCCCACCCCACCCCCACCTACCCCCACCCACCCAGCTGCTTCTGATGTGCTTTTTTCCATTTCTTTTAAAGTCCTGGGTCACAAGGCCTGAGTTGCAATTTACTTTGGTGTCACAGGTCTGCTTTCCTGGGTGACCTCAGCCTGAGTCCTAGAAAAAGGCAGTTGTGTCATCTGGGACTCCTGTCTGCCTCTTCATTTAAACCCAGAGTTGATTTATTCCATTCTAATTTTTACCGTGAAAAGGAGTTAAAATTCTCCCCCACGGGAGTGACCCTCGGAGGGGGTGTCAGACAGGGCCGGGAAGGGACCCGAGGCCGGTCCCGGGATCCTGGCAGTGTTTTGCATTCTGGATCCTGCTGCTGGTCATGCCAGTGCCTTCCAGGGTTGGCTTTGTGAAAATTCAGAGCTGAACACTCTTCTGTGCATTTTTCTGTATATTCGTTACACTTGACAATGTAAAGGGTTTTTTTAAAATCACTCTCGATGCTAATTTACTTGGCTTAGAATAGATTCTGATGTAACCGTGAAGCTATAAACCTAATTATATCAAAATCCTTGCTTTCTCTTTACCTTTGTGATTCAAAATAATGTCGCTTTAGTTTTTCCTTCCTTTATTTCCACTTACAGGGACAGAAGGAAATGCCTCAATTAGCCTTTTTAATTAAATCTAACACAGGGTGGGGAGGGTGGGGGAACCTCATTCTCAGCAGGAAGCCCCGGATGCCCTCAGGGACACATGCAGACTTCTAACTGTAACAAAATTCTGTGGGATTTGCCTGAGTCCCCTATTCTAAGTGGCCATAGCTTTCATCAAATTCTCAAGGGTCCCTGACCTAAAAAAGACCCAGAGCCGGAGGGTTTGTTCCATTGCTTCTCTCCACATGTTTCTCAGCTTTGCACCAACCTGCAGCCCTCACTAACCTCATTTCACCAAGCTGGCTTCACCCATCAGAATGAATTTGCCCACTTCAGTGGAAAAAAGTGAATGGGCTCAACCCTTCCAAAGGTCATACATAATCATCATCATCATCATCATCATCATCATCATCAACATCATGTTTGCTTCTGGGTTTCCCTGTGATATTCCAAACCCGGAGGCCGGGGACCTTTGCATCCCCCCCATGAGACCGCACAAGGCAGAGGCAGACTGGACTCTGAAGAAATTCACTGCGCCTATTTACGAAACCAGATTTATTAAAATTTCTCTACAAGTCAGAAACGGTCGTCTCACTGTTCACGTATATACACATGTACAGGAAGGATCTAGTGTTTCGAGCTTTCCCGGCAGAAGCCCCAGCCAGCCCAGGAGTCCTCCGCCGGGTAATGTATCACAGATACAACAGTCGAGCAACCACGAGCGCGTTGAATATGACAGAGGGCCTCTGTCCTCCCTCTTCTCCGAGTCCCATGATTCTGTCAAGGTCATATTGCCGATAATCATTCACATTTCACGTGGCTTTAGACACGCAGGTTATTCAGACAGACACAGACAACAAAACAAGCCTCAGAGCCAAAACGACAAAAACGTAGTATCGGACAATAGGTATAAAAGGTAAAATATATATACAAAGTACACAGTACGTGAGGTATACACAGCATTCTCACAATGCATGTTAGTTGTTTGCCTAGGCGTAGCCCTTAAAAGATGACTGCCTGCTTTTTTGTGCCATTGTTCAAAATACAGTATGTTTGGTTTACCCGTTTAACCACCTGATTTCAGTACTGAGACACTTACTGGTATTTCATGGGTTCTTGGATTTTAATGCGAGTTGGTTTTCTCTGTTAAGCTCTAGTTTTTGTAGGTAGTGAGCTCCCCATCTCTGGAAGCATTCAAGCAGGTGCTGCATTCCCACCTGAAGGAGGCTGAAGGGAGGAGGGGCCGGGGAGGATTTCTGCTTTGGGAGGTGGCAGAAAGAGGACAAAGGTTGGACTACATTAAAGTCTCTCCCGACTTTAAAGATTTGGGGCCCTTTCACTCTAGATGTCGATCATAGAGATGTATTCGTAAACCACGCCAAATTTGAAATACGAACAACCCATCATGCAAAATGCAGCCGCACACACAAATGCCAGAGGCAGACCATACCCATGAGGGGTTAAAGTACAATCCTGGAAGTGGGTCTGAGAATCATCTAAGCCTATCCAAAATTCACTTTCTCTTAAAGCACAGAGATGTTTGACATTCACTCTCGGGAGAGGCGTGGAGGGCCTCTCCTTATCTTTCTCCTCCTAGACAGAATGTTCCACCCTGAGATGGTCTTGGGAACAAAGGGTAAACTGCTGACCCAACAGAGCTAACGGTTTCCAAGTGCTCAAATTGACTTTAAACAATCTCCAAGTCCCTCAGTCTGAGCTCAGAGTTTCTGAAACAGCCAGGAGTTCAAATCTTTGTGATACTTCTCCACGGTTAGCTGGTAAGTGCTTGGAGAGCAGAGAAGGAGCCGTTTCAAGGTCAGAAGGAAGGCATTAGTGCAAATGAGGTCTTGGCAGGAAATGGAGGAGAGCGTCTGGGTTCATGGTGCAGGCTCCTCTGCTCCTCAAAAAGTCCGCTCCGACGACGACGGGGGCGCAGGGTCACTGGGAGAGGTGAGTGTGAAGGAAGGGTGCGTGTTAAACCAAACCAAACCAAGAACTTTCCAAGAGAGAAGCCGGGGGAGCGACAGTCTAGCTCCCAGAGACAAGGTCAAAGATGGCAGGTTTATTGGCCAACGTGATTTGTCACCCTGTTAAAATATGGTTATTGCCCAAAACGCCACTGTGCGACTCACTTCCTCTCCCTTTAAAATGTTCACGTCCATTTCACTTGGCCACACGCTGTAGGATATCCATACTCTTTGCCACCCCTGAAGATGCAGGAACCCCCACCCCCGCCCCGCCCCATCTGACAGCGAGACAGCGGGCCAGGGTTCGAGACAGCCGGCCAGGGTTCGTTGAGAAGGGAAACGACTTTGCAGGGCGGCCGATCGATCCGAATGTGTGCTGCTCAGATCAATACAGTCACTCGTCACAACAGGTAAGAGGGGGTGCCACGTCGAGTTCAGCAGCTACCAGCTTTACGCCATCACGTATCTGGTTGGCACCACGCCGAAAGGCCTGTCCATCTTTAGAAATGGAAATGCCATGTGTGAGAATTATGAGGTTTCTGAGGTTTGGGGATTAGCAGAAGAAGGAACTAATGTCACTGTCCTCTTGGTAGTCTGGAACAATCTGGTCTGAAGTTCCCATTTCTGAGTCAACGTATCCAGGTTCCAAGACAGACTCAAACCAGGGATGGAGTAAGATCTCTGGGGCAGTGAGTCTCTCGGAGGGCTCCCGTCTCAGGAGGCTGCGAATGAGGCACCTGGCTTTGGGGGAAATGTGGTCAGGAATGCAGAACTGTCCACGTCGGATTTTGGAGAAGAGGGCACTGGGATCTGAGTCATGGAAGGGGTATCGTCCCACCAAAAGGGTGTAGAGCATCACCCCTAGGCTCCAAACGTCTGCCGCCTTTCCGGAGTAGGTCCCAGTGGTGTTCAGAATCTCAGGGCTCACGTAGGCCGGGCAGCCGTGCTTGTCTGACAGAGCATCGTCTTCCCCCTTGATTATGTGTGTGTCTTCTAGACTTTCCAGTCTGAGCTGGCTTCTGCAGGAGAGGAAACAAGCTATTACTTCCAGATCGGCTGCTATGAAAAAACAAAGCCTCCTCTATAACAGCACCCACAGGCACTAAAAGCAAAGGCCCAAGGAATGCCATTTACCCCTTCATCCACTAAGCAGGGCCCTGCAACCACCCAGGACTCAGGATTTCACAAACCAATACAAACTGCAATAAACATTCGCAAAGTATCAAGAGCGCCTGGGGCGGAGGGTATGATGCAAAGCCCCAAATACTATTCATTAGGCTAGAGCTTAGAAGAGATATCCTAATAGGGTTACACAACTTACAAAGTTCACATTGCAGAAGTGGGAGCTTGTCTCAGGGGAATGCTGACATTTTTCTACAGAAGCTGTCAGGGAAGAACAGTATATCCCTCCTTCTGGGGCGGTGGGGGGGGGAGGGGGAGCTGAGCATCCTACAGGCCCATCTTCTTCTCGTGCCACTGACTGCTGGGGCTACATGGGCCCCCCTTCCGCATTACAGAACACGAGGCCCAGAGTCAAGGCTATCATGCTCACGTTGTCAGCACTCCTGCTCACGCCTGCGTGATAGACACACACAGGGAACTCTGTCTACCTGAGCCCAGGGCGCGATAACCGTGACGGGAAAGGTGCCAGGAATGTTAATTACATTTATTGGGGTGTTTCATTGCAAAGAACACTTAGCCGGGACCTGGAGGTTATACGGGCAATCAGAAGTGGCTGGTGGATTTGAAGGATGCGGGGCCTCCGAACATCCGTACCCACGGATGGCACATCGACACCTGAACCTATTTCTTCTTTGTGGAGGTTTATCTTCCACATGGGGGGCTATCTCCTACATGGGGGGGTTTATCTTCTACATAGAGGGTTTATCTTCTACATGGGGGGTTTTATCCCCTACATGGGGGGGTTATCTCCTACATGGGGGGTTATCTTCTACATGGGGGGGGGTTATCTCCTTCATGGGGGGGTTTATCTCCTTCATGGGGGGGCTTATCTTCTATATGGGGCTCTGAAAAAAATCTTTAGGCAGAGGCTCTCTTCTGAAGCTGCAGGTGCCTCCTTATTCAGACGCACCTACCCATAGGTCATGGGTCCCCCAAAGCCCAGAGCCTTGTGGGGAACCTCTATCATCTGGTGGCAGACCGTGCCCCTCCCTGCTTCTCTGAAATAGCCCTGTTTCAGTAAGTCACTTGTTGTGAAGTCAAAGGCAAACATTTGGTGCTGGCTAATGGGTCAATTTCTTTTCCTCTCAAAGGTCTGGTTGTGTTTTTTTTTTTTTTTCTTCCTGCCTTCCTGTTCCCTGGAGTGTAGTATACATGTGCTAACTTCGTATGTCCTCAGCCTGACCTCCCCGTCGTTATGTAAAATACCCATTGGTTCTGTAAACGGAAAATATGACTCAACCCACACTGTCTGCCCCTGATTGGCTGCTGTAGTACTAAAACCCTGCACCTGTGCTGGTTCCCCGGCTAGCGTCAGCCTGCCATTGCTTAACCCTCGGGTTGCCAAACCCCGTGCACATGACATTCGCCTGTGCAATGCGGATTTCAAAAGCTAGTAAAGGAGGTGTGTAAGGCATGTTTCAGAAAATACATCAACATATCAAAGGAGCATGTTCCAGGAATTGGAAACTTCTCCATTGCAAATACTTTGCTTTTCTTTGCTAATCGGTTATGTTCCAATAAGTTTTGCAAGGTCAGATATAAAGCTATGCTTTATGGCAACTCAACCCTGTACTCTTTCCTACGGATCTGGAGGCAAGGGTAAAAATGCACAGCTGGGGGCAGCCCCCCACACACACACAAATAACTGCAACAAAATAATACACACCCCTCCACAATTCTACAGGGGGTTTTTCCCTCCTTATCTTTCCAGAAGAGATCCGGCCCACCTCTTAAAGTCAAGTAAGGTCTATTCCCCGCGGCTTCCTGAATTCCCTTGCCTGAAACCTCAACTCTGAATCCTAGCGTCTCGTTATTCTCTTATCAAGCTCATCTTGTCCTTTATGAGGGAAAGTCACCATCTATATTTAGGAACCAATTCCAGCCAACATCCATTTATTATTCAATGTGGCTACTTTCTCAAGATGTATCCAAACAAGAGGTCTGAAAAGTCATCAGAGAATGTGAAGAGCAGTACTGGGGGCCAGCCCAAAGTGGAACAGGAGTAGGGTACAAAGGAGGAGAGCAGAATAGGGCAAATCCAACAGTTTAGCTCTGTCATACTTTTTAGGTACAAAAAAAAAAAAAAATTAAAAAGCTCCCTGCTTGGTAGAAGCCAGGATTTGAAAACTTCCTTTAGGAGTCAATGCGGTGAGGCCGGACTGACCATCTGTTACCCGAGAAGAACTGACCTTTCTGATAACAATGGGGATAAACTTGATCCTGGAGTGGAAGTGGGGAGGGCATCCTGTCATCATGTGACATCCCACAGAAAGAAGCACCAAGGTGTCCCGGGGCCACATCCACGACAGTGCAGAATAAGCCATCCTTGGCCGTGGCTCCTGGGGAGCGGCCTTTCTAAATACTCATTCTGGGACAACCGAGCCCTTGGCTCTGATGCGAACCAACACTCTGTACCTAACCGCTTAACCTGCCCCGCAAGGCCACAGGAGGAGCTGCGAAGGCTGCTCACCTCTCCTCCGTGGAGAAGACGAATTTCCTAAGTTTCAGGTCCCCGAGCACGATGGCCGACTGATGGCAGTGGGCAACGGCGGAAACAATCTGCTTGAAGAGCCGGGCAGCCTCCTCTTCCCGCAGCCTCTTCCGGCTTCGCACATAGGAGTGCATGTCCCCAAAGTCCTTCTCAAAGAAGACATAGGCCTTGGTTTCCCCAAGGATCACTTCCACAATGCCAGTGATGTTCCTGTGTGACGGCAGCTGGATGTAAGGCCTGATTTTGTCCTGGTAGTGTTTAATAGGAAACACCTGCAGAGAGACGGTGACCCCATTTAGGAAGCTAGAAAAGCAGAGGCTGCCTCCTGAATGCCGGACTGCAGCTCTCGGCCTTCGGCCTTGGGTTGACAGTACGGCTCCCTTCATTTATCTCTGCACCACCACCACCACCCCACACCTTATGCAAGAAGCCTCAGCTGCCTCTAACACCCCAAACCAGCAACATAGAGGGCTCTGGCTAGCAGATGCCCACTGGGTTACTCTACGGATGGTTTAAAAGAGCTGTCTTCTATATATGTCGCCTCCTTTCACGGGGGCTGAGCCCTAAAGCTCGCACCCTATGTGGCCCTTCCTTGTTTGCTGCAAGTAGCTGCAGGAAGCCCCACCCCCCCACCCCTCCCGGGATCTCCAGGAGCTGAAAATGCATGACCCCCTGCAGACCCAAAGCTCTCACCACAGAGAGCACAGAATGTGGTGACTCTGCAGCCTCCGAGTGGAAGCAGGGGCTGGGGAACATGCAGATCTGTCATTAGTCAGAAGGAACAGATGACTCGCAGAAAGACTGTGACAACAGAGCCTTAAACAACCTGCCTATACAGTCTGACTCAGGTAGAAACGGCCTTGAGTTAAAATTAGCACAGGATATGGGATGTTCTGTATGGTTTTTACATTTGTTTGTTTATCTCCAGCACCACCCCACCCCGAGGTGGGGGGGTGGGGGGCACAGAGCTCCCACCCTCCACCTTCACCAGGGAAATGGGTAGTCTCTCCTCTCAGAAGCTAGCTGGTCTCTTTAAGGGCCTTTTGTTTAGTCCGGTTACTCATATCCTAGACTCAACTGGAAACGGTGACACATGGGCTGTCACCATCTGGATTCAGCTATTATCTGCTCAGAGGAACTGGAAGGGGTTGCACAATGGCCAGACCCACCCCACCTCTGAGGCCTGGCTGCCCCGGCCCCGGCTAGATGAATCTCTGAGCCGCTCCGCCCCCCCCGCCCCCCCCCCCCCATCTTCCCCAAACCGCTCCGAGCCCCGGCGCCCCAGCGCCCGGGAAGAAAGGATTCCCCCTCCCCGTGCACCGGGCTGGAGCCCGCCTTGGAAATTTCATTCCCGTCGGACAGTAGGTGGCAGCAGCGAGCCTAGGGAGGGGGAGGCGGGTGGAGTTCAGGTGAGTTGCGGAAAACCCGAGAGCCACTTTAACGCAGGGGTGACCCCGTCTCTCGCTTGAAAAGGAGCAGCCCCGAGGCTGGTGGGGGACGTCGGGGCCGGGGGTGCACGCGGAGGATCCTGCTCCTAGGAGCCCTATCTGCCCCGGAACGGAATCTCTCATGTTCAAAAGAAAAACCGCGGGCCGGAAAAGAGAGAGCTGGGCGGCAGCGAGGGTTCCTAGCCGGTGTGGGCTTCCCAACATTTCTGCGCCGGGCGAAGGCCGCGGGCCGCCGGGGAGCCCACCTCAGACCGCTCCCTGCGGAGGACGGGGTTCTCCTCCCGGCGCGGGCTGGGGCCGGGATCCCCAAGACCCGAGCCCGGCACGGTCTTCCCACCTGCCCCCCGCCCCCCTCACCACCCACAGCCCGGCCCAGGTGCCTCGCAGCCCCGGCAACAGCTGCCGGCTGCTCCGAGCTCCGCGGAGGCACCCACTGCAGGGCGTCCTTCCAGGACGGGGGGCGGGGGAAGCCGGGGGAACGAGAGCAGGGGAATGGCTGGGCCCTGGGATCCATGTCAATCCCACAACTTCTTTGGGACGCCGGGCGCTACGCCGGGCGCTAAGGGCAGGTCACGGAGGCACGGCCTCTGAGCACCCACCGCGCCTCGTCTTGCCCGCCGAGCCCCCGCCGCGCCTCTCCAGCCGAAATCCCCCAAGGGGCGGACGAAGCTGGCCCAGAGCCCGCTGCCACGCTCAAGTCGCCGCAGGTGGCCCCGGAGGCCCCCGGCGCCGGCGGGCGAGACCCCGAGCACCTGGGCGGGCCCCCGCGCCCCCGCCCCCCCGGGCGCCTACCTTGCAGCGCAGCTCGCGGCCGGTGTGGATGCACAGCGCCCGGGACACATGCTCGCGCTCCGCCAGCGGCAGCAGCAGGTAGTCGGCGATGCGGCTGGGCCCCGGCGCGCTCCCGCAGCCGCCGCCGGCTCCCGGAACGGCGGGCGGCGGCTGCGGGCTGCAGGGCGAGCCGGGGGGGCTGAGGTAGTCCGGGGGGCTCGAGCACTCGGAGAGGCGCGGGCACTTGGCCGCCACGGCCGCCGCGTCGTCCGCGTCCAGCAGGCGTTTGGCCGGGGCGCCCCGGGCGGCCGGGAGCAGCAGGGCCGGGCCGCGGGGCTGCGAGGCGCCGCTCATGGCCGAGCGCACGGGACCGACCCGCATCCCGTCCCGGGCCGGGCCGGGCTCGGCGCGGGCGCCGCGACCTCCTCCAGCCGGCGGGGTGGGCTTTGCGGACGGAGCTCGGCTCGGCCCCCCGGGGCAGGCAGCAGCGGCTCCCGGGAGCTGGCGCTGCACGCGGGAAGCACGCCGGCCGCGCGTCCGGGGGCGGGAGGCAGAGGCCGGCTGCGGTCCCGGGACCTCGGCGGGCGGCGGCTCGGGGCGCCTGGCCGGGGGCGGCCGCCGCTATTGTTGCCGAGGCCGCCGACAGTCCCGGAGGCGGAGGCGGCGGCGGCGGCGGCGGCGGCGGCGGCGCCGGGTGTTGCCGACGTCCCGAGCCGCGAGGGCAGGATTCCGCAGGCTCGGCGGAGCCGCGGGGCCGATGCCCTTCCCGAGCGCGGGGTCCCGGAGAGGAAGCCCGAGCAACTTTCCCGCGGCGCTCGGGGTCCTGCGCGCCCCGGGGCTCCCGGCGTGCGAGTGAGCGAGCGGCTGAGCGTGAGTGAGCGAGCGAGTGTGTGCGCCGCAGCGATCCCGGCCAGTGCACTCCTCCTTCTCCTTTTCCTCCACCTCCTCCGCCTCTCGGTGACTCACGCTGTATACACACACACACTCACAGGCCGGGCCGTGTAAACAGTTGGAAGCCGGGTTGAGCAATGAGGTGGCTGCGACGACTCGGGCCCCGCCGCCCGGCGAGCAGTCACCGACGCGGAGGGAGGAGGCGGGGGCCGGGGGGCGGGGAGAGGAGGCGGGGCCGCGGCGGCGGGGGCACCGGGGGCGGCCGGGAGGCCGGGGATGCTCGGGGCTGCGCGCGCTCCGGCGCAGGTGGTGCGCCCCGAGCCGGCCGGGACGCGCGCACACGCCCCCCGGGCTGGGACGCGCTGGGACGGGCTGGGACGGGCCGGAGGCGGCGCGCGCCCTCCCGCAGGCCGGCGGCGCGGCTCCCCCAGCCGGGAGGGGGCGGAGGAAGAGTTCCCGTGACGTCAGGGTCCGGGGAAGCGGGCGGGGGCGGGGGCGGGGGCGGGGCCGCGCGGGGAGAGGCGGCCGCCGATTGGTGCGCGCTCCCCATTCACCCCGAGCACAATGGGCTGCGGGCGCGCGCCACGGGGCTCGGCGGGGCGCGGGCTGCGGCGGGACGGTCGCGCCGGCCGCCCCGGGGATCCCTCCACCGCCCCGCGCCTGGAGACCTCCGGCTGCGGCCGTGGGCGCCTCCCGGGCCCGGCTGCAGCCGGAGGAAGGGAGGGTAGGGACGGTGATGGATTCCAGAATCAGTCATTCACCCCCACGCGGTAGTTCCGGGGAAGACCTGTGCGTGGTAGTGGATGTGGCTTTTTTTTTTTTCCCCCTTTTCCTTCCCCCTCCCGGCTCTAATCCCCAGCGTCTGTTCGCTTCCACAAATAGCACCTTCTGTTGGATGAAATAAAAGCAAACACGGGGCCTTCGGCGCTGCCTCCACCTCCACGCCCCTCCCGCGCCTGCCGCCCTCCCGGATTGCACGGAAATAGCTTCTCCAGGCTCCCCGGCCGCCCCTTCGCGGTGACTCGCAGAAAGAGCTTCCTGAGCCCGGGGCCGGTGGGAAACAAAGGATGTGGGGAGCTGGCGGAAGGGGCCCACGTGGCTGCCGCCGGATTGCTGCCCCCTCCCCGGCCTCCGCACGCGCGGCAGGGTCTGGGGCCCCGGGGCCAGCCCCGGCTCCGTGGGGGGCGGGCAGGGGAGTAGAGTCACCCCGGCCAGCGCCTGTGATGCTGCCTACACCCGGGCGCCCCTGCCAGCTTGTGTGCCTACATTCGTGCAACGTGATTTGGGTGAGCACGAAATGTGTGCCAGACCCTGCAGCGGAAAACCTCCCCTGGGAAAGGAACTTAAAAATCTGTCCTTTTTCTTGAGAAAGCTGGGTCAGTTTGAAGTCTCGGGACACCCAACGTAGGTAACTATTGCAGAGAGCCTCTTCCCCTCCTGCTAAACACTGAATTTTCTAAAACGAGGGTGAGCCCCAAGGATAAGTCCTCTTACGTCTTCAGTCTCCATGTATTCCACAAACACTAATTATGCATCTATTGAAGGCCAGATGCTGGGGATTAGAAGATGAAAATGTGAATAATAATTGCTAACATTAATTGAGGACTATGACGTGTCAGGCACTGTTCTCAGCTCTTTACACATAATACTTTGCTTTGGTTTTACAACCAGCCTGTGGGGTTTTTTTGTTTTGTTTTGTTTTTTGTTTTTGCCCCATTTCATGGAAGAAGACTTCAGAGATGTACGTTCCTTGCTGGAGTCCAATAGCTAGTGAGTAGTGGAGCTTTCAGGCTCTTAAGCACTCTTGGGGACTCAAGGGAGAGATTAGAGTCTGGGAGAAAAGAGGGCTAGGGAGGAGTGCCAGCTAGAAGGCAGCATTTGACCTGGGGGATGTGTGGGATTGTGAGATCTTTGCTGGGGGGAGTTGGGGGAGGGGGGATGAATGGTGGGTAGCAGGGGAAGCAAGGTTGGCTCAGGCCAAAGGGCTTGCAAGGTTGGTGGGAGCTGAGCCTGCAGAAGTCGTGAAGGACTCCATTGGCATGTGGGAAGGTTGCACTCGGTCCTATGGCCAGGCCAGAGCCTACCTGAGGTTTGCCTGCTTTCAGGGTATTCTGTGCCAGTATTTAAGATCCACTGAGCTGCCAGCTGGACATCTGCACTCAGATGGCAAACCCAACATGAGCCATCAGCACCTCCATCCCCGGGGTACACTCCCCTCACTGTCTTCCGAGACAAAGGCACCACCACCACCCACCCCACCCGCCCTCCCGGGCACTCCTTTCCCCTTGAATCTGCCCTTTTCCCATTCCCCACAGCCAGTCTCTGGGGCCATCCTAGACCTCTCAGAGCCATTCCCCCATCCTCTCTGCCCGGCTCTCTGGGGCTGCCCCTGGTAAACTGTTTCCCATGCTCTCTTGCCCACTGGCTTCCAGCCTAGTTTCCCAGTGGAAGGCCCTAGAGGGAGATGGGAAGGTGGGGAGTTGAGACTGCTTCCCTTTCTCCTTGCTTGGGGCACTGGGGCTGGGGCTCTTCTGCGGCTCCAGCCCCAACTATTGGGACACTGTGAGGCCAGATTCCCCCTTCTGGACCCAAGGATTTATTCCTCCAGTTGCCAGGATTGCATTTTGGGAGCCCTTTTTGAAAATTGCCTTGACCGAGAAGAGCTGCCCAGTCTGAGGTCACACTCCCTTCCCAGGAGGTCTGTATCCAGCGGCAGGTGATCATCCGGTGGCTGGATGATAACGGGTCCAGCTTCCCTGTCCCAGAGCCCTCACCCCTCCTTGGAATTTGAAGGACATCTCAGCTTCAGACCTCCCATCTAGGCACACCTAAGGCCATTTTTTTTTTTTTTTAATTCATGAGAGACACAGATAGAGAGGCGGAAACACAGGCAGAAGGAGAAGCAGGCTCCATGCAGGGAGCCCAACGTGGGACTTGAGCCCAGGACTCCAGGATCACGCCTTGGGCCAAAGGCGTCCCACCTGATGTCGTCCTTGAGACTGCACTGCACTCAGCCCAGCTCTTCCCCCTGCCCAATCCTCTTCATTCCCCTCCCTTCCAGAGCATTCCCTGATAAGCCCCCCTGCAGGCTAGTCTCCATCTCTGACTCTGCTTCTTCAGGAACCTTGGCGCCCCTCCCTCTTCACAATCCCGGTTTACTATAGGGACTCTGGCTCCTGGGATCAAAGGACACCATTTTCGTCCCTCCAGCCCTTGGCGCTGGGGAGGGGGGTGAGGGGGGGGGGTTCCTGAGGTTGCTAATCTCTGGGTTGCCTCCCCACCCCCCCCAACACAGACAAACCATGTTGTTCTGTTTCTGTTCTCCCCATCCCTTTGTAACTAATTCTCCACTGTTCGTCTGTTTCGTGGAGCCTCCTGGCCTGTTGCACCCCCATGGAGATAAACCCCATATTTTCCCCACGTCCATCCCCTCCTCTCCACTCTCAGGATCTTCAGGCAGGACCTTCCCCGGGATTTCTGCAGTAAGCTGCCTACTTACTGGGTCCTTCATTCAGTTCTTGGACAAACAGTGAGCACCCACTCTGCCAGCGTGCCTGTCAGGTCCTGATACAGTATCTACAAAACAAAATGTGTCCTTTACCTCATCGATTCCCTGCACACCTACCAGAGTACTTTCCCTAATATTTGAATTTGATCATATCAGGCTCTGGCCTAAAACTTTGCAGGGACCCCCCCAGATAAAAGTCAAAGACCGTAGTGTTCAAATGGGCCCCATTTCCCCTTCCAGCCACACCTTTTTTGTTTCCTTACCTTACCTCCACTCTCCCCTTGTCTGCTCCTGCCAGGGTCCCAAACAGGCCCTGCAGATTCCTACCTCTGCATTTGTGCCTGTGCCGGTTCCTCTCACTAAATCCCTCCACGGCCCCTGCCAATCTGAGAAGTTTCTATTCATCCTTCAAAACCCCACTCCAATTTCCCTCAGGACCACAGTCAGATTTGAAGGTCCTCCTGGGTGCTGTTGAGTCCCCCATCCAGCCTGCTTTCGTGGCACCTTCCACGCACCTGTGTTCCCAGGTGGCAGAGACCGTCTTCTATCGGGCAGTAGATCTCCAGTCCTCAGCCCAGTGTCCGTTGTAAAGGAGGCGTTGAGTAAGCGTCAACCAGATAACCGTACTCAAGGGCAGAGGGTCACCCACAGGGAGGGTGGCGTGGTGGAGAACAGGCTTTTGGGCAGAGATGGGGGCTGCGGAGTAGGGCTCAGGTTTCAGAGTTGAATGCCCAGCCCTGGAAAGCAACAGGATGTGGTGGTTGGCGGGGAAAAAGGGGGGCTTAAGCTTTCGGGGCCTCCAGCCCATACGGCTGGAAGGATAGACCTGTGCCCTTGGTGGGGCTGAGATCAGGTCAGCCGAGGGGAGAAGTGAGCTAAAGTTGTCTTGATTTCATTGCTGGGGCTTTCTCTGCTGGCAGAGTCTGGACAGAACTTCCATCAGACTTTTCTCAGACACTGATTTGAGGACACTCATTATGGGGCCTCAGTTATCTTACCTTTGAAATGGCATTATAAAAGCTTCCTTTTCCTCCTCAGTGAGGTTCTTATGGAAACAAATAGGTACCAGTATGTGAAAAGTACCTTTGAGGTATCTTCCCACCCACGAATGTGATTATCAAGTATGGGTATTCCTTGACTTTGAACTGTGTTCCTTTCGTCAACAAATACTCATGAAAGGTTCACCATATGCCAGAACTGTAAAAGGCCTTTACCCTGAAAATCCAAATTGGGGCGCCTGGGTGGCTCAGTTGGCTGAGCGTCTTCCTTCGGCTCAGGTCTTGATCTCAGGGTCCTGGGATCGAGTCCCGTGTGGGGCTCTCTGCTCAGCAGGGAGTCTGCTTCTCCCTCTCCCTCTGCCTGCTACTCCCCTGCTTCTGTTCTCACTCTCTCTTTCTGTCAAATAAATAAATAAAATCTTTTTTAAAAAGCCAAGTTTACAAATACAAATATTTGTAAATAAATAATGTTAATTAGGAAGGACTTCCTCCCATTTTGTAGAAGGGTTTACCACATGATGCCATTAGCAAGCTCCTTTGGTGTATTTTTATGTGGCTGGTAAAAACGTAGGAACCTTGAAGCAAGAATCATGGCTGTGCGTGTGCACACACCTAGCCTCTCAGCACAACACCCAGCTGACACCAGATGCTCAGGACATGTTGAACTGGGGAAAAAAATTGATTTATGTCCAACTTTTCAGGAACTCACATATTACGTAATATGGGGAAACCTGTATTGATTTTTCTGGACAAGATTGGACTAATCATGAGCTCAGGCTTGATTCATTTTCATTCATGCCCAGGTAAGTGTCTGGCAGCGATATTGGGAACGTGCTCAGCATGCTGCCATTCCAAAATGCTGGGAAAGTCTTGGAGCTGAGACACCCTGCTTCATGGTACATGAGGCTTCACAGCGACACACAGGATGCATTATGCTCCCTGAGCCTAATTTCTCAACAAATGAACAGCAACAAAAAATCAGGACACATCTAAGGAAGATAGTATTAGTGCTTAAGACAAGAGCCCAGGGTGCCTGGGTGGCTTAGCTGGTTAAGCATCTGACTCTTGATCTCAGCTCAGGTCTTGATCTCAGGGTTGTGAGTTTAAGCCCCACACTGAGCTCCATGCTGGGCATGGAGCCAGGCAAAAAATAAGCATTTACGAATCTCCTTCCATATACTAGACCTTGAACTAATTTCTTGTTTGACATTCAAAATAATCTCTACCACTAACTCCCAGTATGAATCTGGGCAGGTCTCTTCCCTTCCTTGGGCCTCGCTTTTCTCCTATCTTGCCTGAAGATGTAAACTGGTGGTTTTCAAACTGGGTTCCTTGGAACCCTTGGGCTCCAGGTTGGCACCTTAGGAAGCGAACAGGAGCCGATGTGGGATTCCAGGCTACCCGTTCCAGTTTTTATCAGGTGTTCTACATCATGCTTCTTCTGTAAGATCTTATTTGAGGAAAGTTTTCCACTGCTTTAGAGAGAACAAGTTTGAAAATCACTGCTCTGATGATCTCTGAGGCCTTACCCCTCTCTGATTCTTTTATTTATGGCTAGGAGTCACAAGCCAGGAGCTCACAGGCCAGATCCCATCCGCAGCCATGTTTTGTGAGAGGCCACTGCAGTGGTGATGCCTCTCCGGGGAGTGTGGCGTGCCCTGGCTAGTTCACCACAGTCCCCACTACTCCTTTTTTGTAGAATATTTGCCAACTCACATTTACATTAGCAGCCTGGCCCCCGGAGGCCTTTGAGTTTGCTTCTTCAGAAATGCTCCCCTGAGGTCCTCTATTCCCATGAGACACCCTCCTACACCCCAGAAGGCAGAAAAGAGAGGGGTTTGGAGCCTAGAAGCAGATGTCCCCAATCTAGAGGGAGCGGGGTAGTCTAGATATGATGGCTGCCCCACTTTCTTCCCATCCGCCCAGCCCCGAAGACTACTGTGGCAGTTTGAAAAGTGTCACTGCAACTTCTCCGCTACTTTTCCCCTTAAGAGGCAGAGAGTCTCAAATCTGAGCAGGTTGATGACTGCTTTGACCAATCAGGTATGGTGAAAATGCCTCTCTGAGGCCTCTAATATAAAGTCACACAGCACCTGCTTTGCTCACTGGGACCCTGGCAACAGGAGCCCTGTGTGGCCAGCTATGAATTGGGGCACTTGGGTGGCTCGGTCTGTTAAGCGTCTGCCTTCAGCTCAGGTCATGATCTCAGGGTCCTGGGATCGAGCCTTGCGTTGGGCTCCCTGCTCAGCAAGGAGTCTGCTTCTCTCTCTCCCTCTCCCTTTGTGCTCTGTCTCTCTCTCTCAAATAAACAAATAAAATCTTTAAAAAATAATAATAGTAATTCTGTCTCCCTGAGGACAGTACGCCTTCCAGTTGACAGACCCAGCGGAGCTGCCAGACAGGTAAGCGAGGAAGCCACCTTGAGGGTGATCCTCCAGCCTCGGTCATCCATGCCTTCCCAGCCGAGGCCCCCAGAACATCAAGAGCCATGCCCACTGTGTCCCTTTCTGAATTCTTGATCTACAGAATTGTTAACCCCCTTAGTTTTAGGGCGGGTTGTTACACAGCAGTAGATGACTAGAACAACATTCTGGAACCGTCCCATATAAATCAGGACATCTATAAGGCAGGGCCCCGCCTGCCCGCAGGACACCTGTAGATGCTAACTAGAAAAGGATGCCCTGACCTCCGGATGGGCGCCACCCCACACCTGGGCAGAGGGCTCAGCCAGCAGAGTGCAGGCCAGGTTTCACGACCATGTGATCAGAGACTCTTTCTTTTTTTTTTTTTTTTTTAATTTTTATTTATTTATGATAGTCACAGAGAGAGAGAGAGAGAGAGAGAGAGAGAGAAGAGGCAGAGACACAGGCAGAGGGAGAAGCAGGCTCCATGCACCGGGAGCCCGACGTGGGATTCGATCCCGGGTCTCCAGGATCGCGCCCTGGGCCAAAGGCAGGCGCCAAACTGCTGCGCCACCCAGGGATCCCTCAGAGACTCTTTCTTATCTTCTGCCAGGATCAGGGTAAGCTCTGCTGATGGGAACAGAAGCATTTTCTCAACACTCACATCATTGGCCCACAGTCCCTGGAGCATCTCTCAGAACTTGGGGAGGCCCCTGTGCTCAGACCTTACTACTTTGCCTCACCAGTGAATCATCCCAAAACATAAACATATATCTATATATATATCTATATATAAATATAGACACCTGGGTGGCTCAGCAGTTGGGAATTTGCCTTCAGCTCAGGGCATGGTCCCAGAGTCCCCGGATCGAGTCCTACATGGTGCTCCCTGCATGGAGCCTGCTTCTCCTCCCTCTGCCTGAGTCTCTGCCTCTCTCTCTGTGTCTCTCATGAATGAATAAATAAATTCTTTAAAAAAAATAAAATAATAAAATAAAAATATATATACATATATATAAACTATATATACAAATCTGTGTATTAAAAATATGCATACAAAGATCTATATACACACACGCGTACATACATACGTATCCTACAGCCTGCTTTTTCTTTTTTATGAAAAAAAAAGTTCCTAACGGGCCGTGATCTAATCTGAGGTCTGCAGTAATTCACCTTGCCTCTTCGAACATACCATTTCCCCTCACTCAGCGTGAACTAGCCCGTGGTGGAAGCCAGCCAAGCCCGTCTCCCTTCATTCTCAAAGGAAGCTGGCCCTGTGCACAGGACTGTTCAGATTCCGGGCTTTCCGCTTAAAAAATAAAAACAAGAGCAAAAACATCCTCTAGATCTGTGGCTCTTCTGCAAGGCTCCCGAGGATGGATGGTTGCAGACTGTGATCCGAAGGGTAGAGTGGTCTGGGGGCGCATCCCATCAGGTCACCAGCTGCTGCGGCGCATCTTCATGGCCAGTTCCTGGGAATGGGAATCGCGGAGAGGTTGGAAGGCCAGTCATCAGGGAGGCCATGGTGGGCCGCACCCCACTCCTGGCCCCGCTGGCTCTGGCCCCCCTGCTCTCAGCATGGACATCTCTTCTCTGATCTGAGGAACTGGGGCTGCAGGGACAGCTGACAAGCAGTTGGCACAGATACCATAACTCACTTTACATAAATCTGGTAGACAACAGTCTGGCGCCCTGTGAAAGATTGCTGAGGGGTAGTTGTCTGCGGGTTCAGGCAACCTCCTTCCTGGGGAGGATGCCTGGTCAGAGACGATTTGCTTCTTTGGGGAAGGGAAGCCACCTGCGCTCATGATGCCCACTCTCTGTCACCACCGTGCTCTGCAAACATTATCTCATTGATCCTCACAACAGCCCTACAAATCCGTATTATCACCTCCATTTGTCAGCTGAGGGAAGAGAGGATCAGAGAAGCTAAGGAACTTACCCAAGATCACACAGCTAGAAAGATGGCAGCCAGGACTCACACCCAAGGGTGCCCACGTCAGGGCACTTGTGCTCCTCTTGTTCCTTCTCTCCACATCCTTCCTCGGGCGCTTTCGTGCTCGCTCTCTCTCTCTCTCTCTCTCTCTTTCTCTCTGTCCTCATTCCTTCTCTTTAAGAAACTATAGAGTAAGGACGCTCAGCAGGTGAGTGTCTGCCTTCAGCTCAGGGCATGATCCCGAGGTCCAGGATCGAGTCCCACATCGGGCTCCCAGCGAGGAGCCTGCTTCTCCCTCTGCCTATGTCTCTGCCCCTCTCTCTGTGTCTCTCATGAATAAATAAAATCTTCAAAACAAACAAACTACAGAGTAAGTGCCTCTGCTTAAATGGTGGGATGAGATCACAAAAGGCCTCACCTGTAGGTTTCGGAGGGGAGGCCTTACCTAGCTCATGTAAAACACAATTCCATTTATCAAAACTTGCTCTAACCCTTGGAAGAGTGCTCCTGCTCTGTACATTGGGACGAACCTGGCCTAGGGCTCTAGAAGGGGGTCTTTGTCCTTGGCCAGAGTTGCTCATCAGGGGGCCCAGGTTTACTGAGCTCCTCCTGTGTGCCCAGTGTCATCTTAGAGGTCGGAAGTAGGGAGCAGCCCTGTCCCCAGCGAACTCCCAGCAGAACGGTGAGGAAGGCCGTGTTGCAGAGCACTGAACATGAGCAGAGTGAAGTAAATACTAGAAGAGGGACACACAGGAGGGGGAGGGGTCAGTTGTGCCAGAAGGCCCCGTGTAGACCAGACCCTGGAAGCCGACGCTGTCCTTGCAGCATGTGGGTCCCCAGCAGGGACAGATCCACTGGGGCAGGGTTCCCAGAACTTGCTGTGTGAGAGTGACGTGGGTAGCAGCAGGCATCCAGAGACCAGGATGGATGCATCAGCAGATCAATGAAAACATTCGCTTCGCCCAGATGAGCCACCCACAGGAAGCCACATTATCGGAAAGCTGCGGACACTAACGGGATCCACAAAGGGGACTTGGCAGATAGGAAGAAGTCTATTTCAGGCCGGTAGCTGGAAGCCATCTCTGACCCTAGAGGGAAAGTCTTCTTGAGGAAACATTGGTCATCAAGTTTGTTCTGGCAAAACTCCCTCCCCGCTCACAGAGCAAGGATGGTAGTCAGGGCACAGCTCTGCCGCTATGACAATGACAGTGGACACGAGACCACAAAGGACTGCAGGGTCTTGTTTCTCTCCCCTGTCCCCTCCTGAGCTGAGGAGTTTCTCGGCTGGCAAAATTTAGAGATACGGGCTCTCTCCCTGTTGGGGTTCCTACGCCTCAACCACATGGGGTTCCTGGGCTCAGCCCCATCAGGTTCCGGCTGGCTGGAAGCAGGGAGGGCGCGAAGGAGGCACACCCACTTCAGCCCGGAAATGGCACATGTGCCCTCCACTCCCCTTCACATTCTCTCACACTGGTGAGTGTTTGGTCCCAAGGCCACCCCCAACATCCGGAGAAGCTGGGGAATGTGTCCAGCCGTGCACAGGTTGATGGAAAGAGGGGACGTAGGTGGATCCCTGGCCATCTCTGCTTTAGACAGCAATCAGGAGGTTTGCAGGTGTAACCAAAACCTCGACTTGCATCATCTTAAACCCAACGGACGATTTGGGGCAGATTCCAAGGTTGGCTGATTCACCAACTCAACCATGGAGAGTTAGTTCCATGTCCCTAGCCCCCGTGTTGGCTCCACCCCCAGGCTGGCCTCAGCACACTGCAGCAGACGCAGATGCCACACCCCAGTAGGACAATGGTCAAAGGCAGAAGAAAGCATCTCTCCCTGTGCTAGCCTTGAGGGGGAAAGCCAGCTTCCTCAGAGGCCCCTTCGCCACCCCCAGTGGTCATCTTCTCTTACCATTGGCCAGATGTGGGTCACATGCCCATGCCCTAACCAATGACCGATGCTATGGGCTGGATTGTGTTACCTCCAAATTCACATGTTGAAACCATAACTCCCAGTACCTACGACCGACCGTGACTCTCTGGGGAGACAGGGCCTTTAAAGAGGTAATTAAGTTAAAATGAAGTCACATGGGTGGATCCTAATTCAGTATGGCTGGTGTCCTTTAGGAAGAGGAGATTAGGACATAGATAACAAACATTCCAAGGGACAACCCTGTGAGGACATGGTGACCATCTGGAGGCCAAAGAGAAGTTTCAAAAGAAACCAACCCTGCCAGCACTTTGATCTTGGACTGCTGGCTTCCAGAACCATAAGAAAATAAATTTCCATTGTTTGAGGTACCCAGTCTGTGGTGTCTTGCTATGGCAGCCCTAGCTGGCTGATACGGCCGATAATTGGACTAGATCAGACCAGGCCACCCCTGGCGTGCAGTCAGTGCAGCGCGCAGCTGCATGGGAGAGGGAAGTGGGGTTCTGGAGAAGGAAGTCCATGGGATGGACGCTGGGCAGTCAGCTGGCAACACCTGTGAGAGTCGGTACGGCTGCCCCTCACCCCATGGACGCTGCCCGATGCTTCTTCTCTGACCGGCTCCCTTTCTGCTCACACCAGCCCATTCCTGTCTTTCTCCAAATAGACATCAGGCCAACTGTTGGACTAGATTCCTGCCCACCGAAATACCATCACCCCCCAGTTGACCTTGCTAGGAGTTGGGGGGTTGCATGGGTCTGTCCTCTGGTCTCCACCAATGATGACTATCCTGCTTTAATTCTAACAACCTCATTTCCAAGTTCTTGGGGGACAGTGGGGTGCTGGTAAACCTGTGACCATCGGTGCTGGGTTGTTATATTTGTTGATCTCCATGATGTAAGTACCATTCTCAAGAACCCGCAGGAGATCGCTGAGCATGGAACGGGGAAGAGAGGCCCACCCTGGCAGCCCCGGCACACTTCTGCTTGGGGGCACCCACCCCTTGCCTTCAGGGGTGACAATCATCTGAGAGTCCACATCCCAAATGATTGTGGGAAAATGATTCGTGGGGTAGGATAGGGTTACAGATGTGTTGCCAGCCCCTGGATAGGAACAGAGGGCATGGGAAAAGTCCAAGGGTGCCACATCCTGGAAGGGTCCCTCTCCTTCGCTGTTCCCAGGCTGTGAGAATAAATGCCACCCTAAAGAGGAGAGTGCAAGCAGGGCTGGCCGGCCTAGGAGGGCGAGGACGCTCACCGCCCCGGGCCCCCTCCCCCATTCACCTCGGCACAATCCTTCCTCTGTTCCCAGAACTCGGCTTCCCTCAGGGTCCTGTCCAAGCCCGAGTCGTAATAAAGGCCACCATTGATGGGCACTTCCTCTGCACCAGGCACTGGGCTGGGTCCTGCAGACCCATTTTCTCATTGAATTCACACCGCTGCCCCCACAGGCTTGGTGGGTGTAGTTCCGTCCCCAAAAAGGAGGTTCACGGAGGTCAGAGGAACTGTTTCAAGGTCATGGTGGCAGGACCCAAGTGACTGAAGCCATGGATTTTCCACAGTGATCTGGGGTCCACCAGGCCAGACAGAGTCATGGAGTAGTAACAACCACAGTCGTGGCTAACCCTTTACCCAAGACTAAATTTAAAAAGTGCAGGTCCGTGTGCACAGTGACCTCCCTATGGGATTGGGCTGAATTATGGCTCCCATCTGGCTCAGGGAGGGTGTGCAACTCACCCTGGGTTACAGCTGATTAGCGGCAAGGGAGGACTTCGAGCTCCTTGGGGTGGGATGGGGGTGGAGGGCTGCGGCCCAACCCATTCCTGCCAACCCCGACTCCCCCACTCCACAGTCTGGCTTTGGCTTCCTGATTCTCCTCATATCTCCCAGAGGACTAAGCACTTCGCAGGGGGCATTTGGGATAGACCCGAGGTCCCACCGTCCCTGCCACAGGCCCTTCTGGGTGGTGGGAAAGGAAATACCTATCCTTCCCCCTGGGTGCTCTACCTCCTGTTGGCCTCCCAGCCAGCACCTGGGCGGGGAAGAGGATAGAATGGGGCTATTCAGTGAGTTTTCCTGACGCAATAACCATCGCTAAACCCTTGCATCCCTGAGCATTTTATGGAGGGTGGTGATTTTGAGCAGCAGCAGGAAACCCCAAAGTCACCTAGCTGCCAGAACAAGGCCCTGCAGGTCAAATGCTAGTCCAGAGAACAGTTATCCTGAGGCTGGGTTTTAGAAAAGCAACAAGAACACCACCAACAACCCCACAGTTGATCCAGCTCGTCCACACCCCTAACTGCATTTGATCAACAAAATCCTCTCGGCTGGGAGGGGCCAACCCAAGTCTCCATTTACAGATGACAAAACTGTTTTGCCCAAGGTCACGGAATGAGTAAAGGACAGAAATGAGGCACAGATCTGACCTTCACACTCCTGGTCTGGGGCTCACTTCACCACAGATGGGGGCCTATGCTGGGGACAAGGGGTGCTGTCAAGTGGGTTCAGAGGCAACAGACGCCTCAGCGAGGGAGCAAGAACAAGGAACCTCGTGGCCAGACTGACCCAAGGGCACATCAGGACCCTGCAACATCTGGCAGGTCACTTAACTTCTCTGAGCCTGACTTTCTTCCTCTGCAGGCGAGGTGGGGTTGTGGTTAAGAGTTTGCGATCTGGGGCCCCTGGGTGGCTCAGTGGTTGAGCGTCTGCCTTTGGCTCAGGGCATGATCCCGGGGTCCTGGGATCGAGTCCCACACCGGGCTCCCTGCAGGGAGCCTGCTTCTCCCTCTGTCTGTGTCTCTCATGAGTAAATAAATAAATCTTTAAAAAAGAGAGGAGAGTTTGAGCTCCAGAGCCAGAACGCCTGATTTTTCATCCGGCTGCATGGCTTACAGCCCATATGACCTTGGACAAGTCTCTGCATTCACATCTCTCTGTATTCAGTTTCCTTGTCTGTCAAATGAGCATTTAAAAAACCTACCTACGGCTTCCTGTGAGAATTTTCTTTGCTAATGCAAGTAAGGCTCTTGGCACAGGCCTGGGTTATGGTAAGCAGTCAATAAACATTAGCCATTAGTACCACCTTCAAAATGCAGAAGAAAAGAGCTTTTGACAATTAAAAGAGAGCACATTCCTGGGGGGGGGGGGGTTCTGTGTATGTGTATGAGTCTGTGTATGTGTCTATGTGTGTGTCTGTGTGTGTCTGTGTGTGTCTCTGTGTCTGTGTGTATGAGTCTGTGTGTGTCTCTGGGTGCCTGTGTGTGTCTATGATTCTGTATGTGTGTCTCTGTGTGTGTGTCTGTGTGTGTCTATGCGTGTCTCTGTGTCTGTGAGTGTGTGTCTGTGTCTCTGTGTACCTGTGTATGAGTCTGTGTATCTCTGTGTCTGTGTGTGTGTGTGAGTCTGTGTGTATGAGTCTGTGTGTGTCTCTGTGTGTCTCTGCGTGCCTGTGTACGAGTCTGTGTATGTCTATGTGTGTGTCTGTATGTGTGTGGTGAGTCTGTGTGTATGAGTCTATGTGTGTGTCTGTGAGTGTGTGTGCGTCTGTATAAGGAAGTATGGGGGATTTTCTACACAGATTGAATTGGAACCTTCTAGAAAGAAGGAAGGCGCAGGAGAAGGGGACCCAGGCTGGCCCTGGGCCTGCTTTGGGATGTTTTTCACTGAAGCAACCACCTGGCCTTCACCTGTGTGCTCTTTCAACTCTTCCCTATGAGTCAAGCGCTGTGTCCTCCCAGCCACTCCTGGTTCCAGCAACGATTCCCTTGGGAGAACTACCTCAAGCTGGAAACCTTCCTGGGCAGAGTAGTGAAAGGGCAAAATGTAAATACACACGGGCCTCAGGGTTTCATAACTGCCATGAGTCACCCCTCTTCACAGAAGACATGGCAAAGGGACAGGAGCTCCAAGTCTTATCAGTGAGGCTGGGCCCAAGTGCCTTTCGAGCGAGCATTCCTCCTCTGGGCCCTGTCCACGCGCTCTCCCCCCCCGCAAGCATGTCCCCTGGTCGTTCTGCTGATGCCACATGAGGCCCGGGACAGGAAACAGAACATGACCAGGTCAAACAGCATTTCTGTCTTCTCAATGCTCGGCTGTCCCCAGGCCTTTCCCAGCAGCCTCCGAGGCCTGGCAACATGCTGTGTATTCATTGGAAGTTCTTCTTCTTCTTCTTTTTTTTTTTTTTAAGTTTTTATTTAAATTCCGGTGAGTTAACTAACATACAGTGTAATATTCGTTTCAGGTGTACCATATGACGATTTAACAATTCCACGTATCACCCTCATTAGAAAATCTTCAGTTTGAAAATAACTAGAATTAAAGCATTATAATAAATGGGGGTTTATTGTCTCACATAAGAAGAAATTCAAACCTGAACAAAAACTTGTTATTTTGGCAGCACAGTGATATCAAAGCCAATCATATCATGATTCTGTTTGCTTTCCCTCAAGGTTGCCAAACGGCTGCTACAGCTCCAGATAATCGCAACTACTCTCAAGGCAGAAAAGTAAGAGAAGGGCCCAGAATAGTGGCGCTATTCGCATCTATTCCTGTATCATTCGATCATTCACTGTTGCATAAAATACCACCGTGAATTTAGTGACTTGGGGGCTCCTGGGTGGTTCTGTCGGTTAAGCGTCTGTCTTCAGCTCAGGTCATGATCTCGGGGGCCTGGGATTGAAACCTCGCATCAGGCTCCCTGCTCAGCAAGGAGTCTGCTTTTTACCCTCGCCCACTGCCCCTTCCTCCTCCCTCTGATCATGCATGCTCTCTCTCTCTCTCTCTTTCAGATAAATAAATAAAATCCTAAAAAAATAATTTAGTGACTCAAAACAATTATTTATTAGTTCATGAGTCAGGGTCAGAGTCTGGGCTGGCAGGTGGCAGTTCTTCTACTGGTCTACTGGGCTCCCTCATGGGACAGCAGTCAGGTGATGGCTCAGCAGCGACTCTGTTGTTGAAGACAGCCTCACTCACATGTCGGCTACTTGCTGCTGCTGCTGGAGATGCGATGACACAGGCAGAGGCCAGAGTGATGGCATTGCTGGAAGAGGACCACTAGCCAAGGAGTGTGGGTGGCCCCTACAAGTTGGAAGAGCCAAGGAATGGACTCTTCCTTAAAATTTCCAGAAAGATCGAATCCTGCCAACACGTTGATTCTACCCCATTGAGACCCATTTTGGATCACTCCAGAACTGGATGATAATAAATCTGTGCTAAACTACATTTGTGGTGTCCTGTTGCAGCAGCAAGAGCAAACTATCTCCTTCTGATGCTCTTTCATTCTCTACGGTCCCACTGAATGATTTTATAAAGATGTACTGGAACCTGGCTGCCCATTTCTTCCCATATTATCTATGTCTGCTTCCGTGCCGCAGCGGCAGGGTAGCTGTGATGGACACCGGATGACCCACAAAGCCTAGAATATTTATTTACTCTCTGGCCCTTTACAAAGAACGTTCGCCAGCCCCTGCTTGAGGAGGCCAGCCCGGGCGTCCTTGCATGGTGCTTTCAGACTAGCAAGAGGACGGGAGTTGACTTCAACGTTCTTGGAAGTTCAAAGGCTTGGAAGTCCCACAAAGTCACCTGCTCTCCGTTTTGGTCAAACAAAGCAAGCCCCAAGGCCAGTCACAGAGGTCAGTAATAGATCCCCTCTTCATGGAGGAGCAGAGGGTCACATCGCAAAGGTGTGCACAGGAGATCTCATTGTGCCTGTCTTTGCAGACACTCTCAGAGCCCCATTTAATCGATTAAAGTGGATCAGAGCTTCCCCAGAGACTTTCCAAAAGACATCCCTTCAAGCTCAGTGACCAGAACTGGGCTGCGTGGGGAGTCGGGGAGGCAGCAACAGGATTATCCTGCCTGGTTTAGGCCAACAGCGATCTGCCACTTGGCGGGCACGCTCCCTTAGCCAGGAAACGGGAGTAGGAGCTGAGTAGGCCGTTAGCAAAGGTCGGGGGGTCCTGAAGGCATAGGGTTCACTCACAAATATACACCCAAATATCAAGGATCTGCCCTGTGCCCATTTCTGGGCAGGGCTGGTATAGGGGAAGGTGGTATAAACCCTGTGCTCACGGAGGCCACCAGCCCCTGGAGAAACTCTCCTCCGTGGACAAGGAAGGCCTGGACAAGGATTTTCACTGCAATCCTATTTTTAGAAGTGCGTAAAGCAGAAGCAACAGTCCAACAGAAGAGGGTAAAGAAACTCCTTATATGGTGGGCCCATTTATAGTAATTAGAATAATGAACCAGGTCCTTACACATCAACGTGAATAATTCATGAACACATCTTCAGTGAAAAGAGCAAGGTGCAAAATAATGTGCGGTGTAGGACATCACTGATGTGAATTGCAAATCATAAAACGATGGCATAAATTGCTTATGGAAACATAACAGGTAGTAGTAAAAGGACGTAAACATGGGAGGAGAAGGGGAGGAGATGGGAATGTAGCTGGAGCGCTAATTTTTATCCCTTAAAAAGAAAAAAGTAGAGAGATTAGAAGGCTACACGGCAATAGTTCTAAACGGGTTATATCATTCCCTGGGTGCGAATCTATATGAAATATTTTATAATAAAAACTTTCTTGTAAACCTACCAACTCGTTGAGGAGCTAACACGAAGGAATCAGGACATCACTCAAGGGCAGTCTGCCAGGCGAGCCTGCTCCAAGTCATTCTTTTTTTTTTTTAAAGATTTTATTTATTTAATTTTTAACTTTTATTTTTATTTTTTTTAAGATTTTATTTATTTATTCATGAGAGACACAGAGAGAGAGAGAGAGGCAGAGGCAAAGGGAGAAGCAGGCTACCTGCAGGGAGCCCGACGAGGGACTCGATCCCGGGACTCCAGGATCACGGCCTGAGCCGAAGGCAGGTGCTCAACCACTGAGCCACCCTGGGGGCCCCATACGTCATTCATTATTCCATGTCATTAGTACTCCGGTGGACGTCCTTGTGTCCAGCTTGCAGGAAGGCCCTAGAGCATGGAAACTCAAGTGAAGGGCAAAAACTCAGTTGTCCCAGGAGCTCAGTAAAAGGGGGTCATCAGGGGCCCAGACTGGAGAAGGGGCCATGGCCCGAGGCTGGCAGGACGAGCAGTGTCCACCTGCCCTCCAGCCCCCCAGCGCCTTCTCCTTCCTGAGCAGGTGACTTGCTCTGTGTCCCAGCAGCCGAGGATGCTGGCAGGTAAAGAAGCTGGCAATCACCAGGCCCGGGCCGGGGCCCGAGTCCTGCCAGTCCTAAGCTGAGCGACCGTACCAGTCTTGCATGACCTCCCTAGGGCCTCAGTGTTCTCCTCGGGAAAATGGGTATCAGAGCCCTTGGCCTGCCTCCCTCACTGGGTTGCTGAGGGAAGCGGGAATGATGGAGGGCATAGAAGGCCCACAGGCTGGGCAGGGGCGTGTGCTCCCCCCTCTGTGCAAACTGAGGGTTTCCACTGATTTGTCTGCTGGGGGGGCTCCTCTCAGCTTTGATGGGGGACTTTGATAATCCAGTTTTCACAAAGCGGCAGGAGCCTGCTGTCTTTACATCATACTGGTGCTGCCATGGGTGCTTAGAGAGGTGTCAGCAGCGGGGTGGAGCCCCAGGGGCAGAGCTGGGGAGACGGTTCTCATTCACCCCATGGATTCACTCCACCTGGATGTGGGCTTGGGCAGGCCAAGGGCTCTGATACCCATTTTCCCGAGGAGAACACTGAGGCCCTAGGGAGGTCATGCAAGACTGGTACGGTCGCTCAGCTTAGGACTGGCAGGACTCGGGCCCCGGCCCAGGCCTGGTGATTGCCAGCTTCTGTACCTGCCAGCATCCTCGGCTGCTGGGACACAGAGCAAGTCGCCTGCTCAGGAAGGAGAAGGCACTGGGGGGCTGGAGGGCAGGTGGACACTGCTCGTCCTGCCACCCTTGGGCCACCGGGCTTGGATGTGATGCCAACCGTGTCCCAACACTGTCAGCCTTTAAGGAGCACTCAGCGTCGGGGGGTGAGGGGGGCAGCTGCGAGCCCAAAGAGTTCTGAGACCTTCCACCAGCTTCTCAACGATATGTTGGGGAAGAGAGAGTTTCCAAATTCAGATGATGCAACTTGCCGCTTCTTCCAGAGGCTTCTTTGGAGAGAAAAAGATACCTAAGGACAAACTGGGAGGCTCTAGGTAGGATTTTCCCGGTTTGGGAAGGAATTCGAGGTGAGGGGACAGCTTCGCTAGAGCCCAGAAGCAGGATGGCTTATAATTTACCAGGGTTCCCAAGGGACAACTCAGCCAAATATGAGCTTTCGGTTTTGTCTTTGTTTTGTCTCGTCGTTTCATTGAGATTGAAGCTAGAGCTGCGTTTTGCCGTCAGCATTAGAGTAGGGCACGCCAGAGGCCAGCCCAAGTTCTCCACTGCGAGTTCTTCATCCTAAGCCTCAGTTTTCTCTTCTGCAAAATGGGCTTGTTGCAGAGTTGTCCAAACAAGAAAAGAGAAATAGACATAGGTTTTCGATAAATGCTTTTTTTTTTTTAACGCCAGCATGGAGGCCAATGCAGGGCTTGAACTCACAACCCTGAGATCAAAACCTGAGCTGAGATCAAGAGTCAGATGCTTAACTGACTGAGCCACCCAGGCGCCCCTGCGTGAATACTTTTAATTGAACTGCTCAAAAATGGACTTTGCCCACCTTCTTGCCAGCTTCTCCTTCCTTCCAGCACCCTGAGCCTACCGGAAGGAGCAAACTAAGTCTTCCCCCACAAAATAGACCCTCTGAGGTGAGGTTTAGCTGTCTTTGCCCCAGGGAGAGTGTCCCCCCAACAAGAGGTGACGCTGGCGGGGCCAGGGTGGGTGGCTGCTGCAGGGAACTGGGGTGACTGCGGACAGCCTGGGGAGATGGCAGGGGGACACTTCTGCACATGTCTTTGGGGGCTAGGGCAGGGATTTCCCGCGAGGAGGCCTCTTTCCCCTTTGCCTTCGGACCAGCCCATGGAGTCCCCTTGCCTGGTGGTTTCATGCGCTTCGGGCAGGTTCCATCCCTGGCAAGGGCAGTGCCTGGGGGCCTCAGTCACTTACCCCAGAGCAGCCATTGCTTCCTCTGGGTCCCTTGAATTTGGGCGGGGGGAGGGGGGCATTGAGAACATTCCCAGAGGCCCCTGGGCCATCGGATGACCTCCTCCATCTGCAGAGCAGGGGCTCCGAATGCCCTCCCACTGCCGTCCTGTTGGCCACTGTCTGTGGGGCCTTCCTGGCAGGGGTCCCCCGGCTGGGGCAGGCCATGGGCAGGCATGGGGGCCCTCAGGCCTCCCAGAGCCCTGCAAGGGGGGCTCACTGCTCCCTGCCCCCTGAGCCTGCTCGGAGTGATGGCCAAGGCCACACAGCGGGGAAGTGACGGGTCAGGGCTGGCCCCACTGTGTCATGTCCATCTGAGCACAAAGCCTTTCATCCGGGCCCTGCTGCCTCTCTTGTCCCTTCCCAGGCGGCTGGGCAGGATGTGGGGTGTGCACGCGCTTCCCCGAAGGGGCGGCGGGGAGGCTGAGGGTGACTCAGGCCACACTGGGCCGACTGTGGGCCCTCCACGCTGTCCCCGCGTGGGACACAGGCGAGTGCCAACCTGGGGCAGACACAAGAGAGCGGCCTCGGGGTGCCCTGCACCCAGATTCTGAGCACACCCGGTGCAGACCCAGGGCAGCCGAGCGGGAGGGGGGTGCTCGGGTCGAGGCGAGGCTTCCGTGGGCAGAGGCGGGGACCCGGGAAACAGGAGGCGGCAGGCAGGGTTACCAGAGGGTGCCTTGCGACCGGAGATCCGGGGGACAAGGGGGACAAGGGGGACAAGGGGGACAAGGGGACGGGCCGTGGGGCTGCGCTTGGGGCCCAGATGACCAAGTCCAGGTTTGCAGCTGCCCCGCAGCCTGATCCCACAGGCAGGCCCGCGTGGCCCAGGCTCCCAGGGCAGGGGCAGCCTTGAGCCAGTCGGTGCACCCTCCGGGGGACAGGGACCAAGTGTGAAGGCCGCGTGCCTGGCCGGCCTCAGCGGCCCATGGCTCAGGGGGCTCCCCGGGGGGGCCCAGCGCTACTCCCGAGAGCATCACCAAAACACGCACAATCCTGGGACCCCGGGGGCTCAGCGGCTGAGTGATCCCGGGTCCAGGGATCGAGTCCCGCATCGGGCTCCTCGCAGGGAGCCTGCTTCTGCCTCTGCCTGTGTCTTTGCCTCTCTCTCTGCGTCTCTCATGAATAAATAAATAAAATCTTAAAAATATATATATATAAAATCCTTAGGTAATAAAATCCAAACCCTTCCAAGGCAGCTTGGCCCTGCCCCTGCCTACTGAAACCTCATCTCCTCATCCTGTTCCAACCACGCCTTTTTCTCTATATAAAAGTGGCAGAGGCTTTCTGTCCCCGGGGCCTTTGCACACATGCTAAATCCTCTTCCAAAAGCCTCTTGCTCACCACCCATCTCGTTTCTTCTCTCCACCAACTCCCACCCATTGTTCAGATTTTAGCCCAAATGTACCCTCCCCAGACACACCTTCCCTGAACCCCAGAACTGAATTAGCTGGGTCACTCTGTTACTCCTGCTCCCAGCATTCAGTCGTGTTTCCTTTATATCACTGATGGTCACAGGAAAATTATTTGTGCAGTTATCTCCTTAGTGCCCGCCCCTTCCCCCACCCCCACCCCACTAGACCACGGGTGCCTGCAGGCCAGCAACCATATGTATTTCATTACCGTGTACCCCAGCCATCCTTTGTTGCTAAGAAAAGGGGAAGGAAGGAAGGAAGGAAGGAAGGAAGGAAGGAAGGAAGGAAGGAAGGAAGGAAGGAAGGAAGGAAGGTTAAATGAAATGATGGGTAGAGAGAAGGAAACAAGTTAAAAAGGAGGGAGAAAGAGGAAGGAAGGGAAGGAGGGATGAAAGCAGGCAGGCTTCCATGGAATGGGGGGTGCTTGGAAAGAAGGAGGGAGGGAGGAAGGAGGGAGGGCTCCTGGCCAGCAGCAGCAGAATGGGGCCAGCTCTTGCATGGGAGCGGCACTGGTGCCCCACGAAGCACAGACCCTGTCTGCTGTCCTCCGTCCCCACAGCGTGCAGCCCTGCCAGGTGCATTGGTGGCAGTACCTCGGGTGGGAGGGGTGAGCAGAGAAAGGCAGGCCCACCTTCCCCAGAGCCCCAGGTGAGCCCCAGGCCTGGGCAGCGCTTTCCAAGCAGGTCTAGTGAGCTCTGCCCCACAGCAGCTCAGCCTGCGGGACAAGAGCGTTCACTTCTCTTGGCTCTTCTGCAAAGTGACATAAAGCACCGACCTTCCACTGACGCTGAGTGCTAGGACATGGCCTGGGATGGTGGCCCTGGGGCACCTGGCATCTTACCTGGCATCTTACCTATTCTCCCAGGCCCTGCCCCTTCACCCTCTTCTGGCCTCGTTCCCCGGGGGTGTCACTGCACTCAGGGAGAGCCCAAGGGGGAGTCAAGCAGGGGAGGAAAGAGTGTGGGGAGCTGCAGGGAGCACTGAGGAGGGCGGGTGTTAGAGTCCTGCCTATGTTGGAACATGACTTAGCCGTCCTGTGCTGTGTGTCCACAGCGACCGGTTGAACCACTCTGTGTCTCAGTTTCCCCATCTATAAGATGAGGACAACAGAAGTGCTCATCTCAGGGGGTTGCAATGAGGATTGAATGAGTTTGATGTTTATAAAAGTCTTAAAACAGTACCTGGCACCTAATGAGCCATGTTTGTAAAATAACGCATATCATCATAGCTGTCACCCCCTGAAGTTACCTCCTGCCTGGCTCTGGTTAGCACTTTCCTTCGTGGCTTCTGTCTCCCAAGAACTCCCGGACTCGGGAACCCACCCACAGGGGTTAAGTGACCTGCTCAAGGTCACTGCAGGCCAGTGGCAAGGGGTTCCCCAACTTCTTTTTTATTTCAAGCCACAGCCAAGGTGCCCTGGCAGAGGGCTGCTCCATCCCTCTGTCGCACAGTCACCACTGAGCCAGAAGAGATCCTGGGAACAAAGGCACTTAGGTGTTCAAGGTGGGGGTTAGTGGGCTGTGCTGTGTCAGGATTTTCTACTTCTGCAGAAGAGCGCTGTCTTCTTGCCTCTTTGCTCAGCCCGCTGACCTTGAGCTCAGCAGCTGGCTCCCTTAAAGCTACTGCTCTGAGGACCCAGGCAGCCCCTCCTCGTCCCCCACCCCTCCACCCCCCCACCCCTCCAGCCTTGCCCCGATTCCTTCTTCCCTTGTTGGGTGGGTAAATGTTTGGGGAGGAGGCTTTGGCTGGGGTGTCTGGCAGTCCTGGGCCTCCTCCCTTGCGCTGGCCCTGACTCTCTTCCCCTCTCTTAAACTACTTTCCCTATCTCTGAAAGAAATGGGTTTCATTTCAAACTATAGGACAGTCTTCCGCTCAAAGTACGTATTACAATTACTTGGTGGGAGTGGGGGAAGGTGGGGGGGAGATTTTTTTTTTTAAGATTTTATTTTTAAGCAATCTTACACCTACACTCAACATAGGGCTCCAGCTCACAACCCCGAGATCAAGAGCCCAAGCTCCTCTGACTGAGCCAGATAGGCACCTCCCAATTTATTTTAAGATTATTTATTTATTTATTTACTTATTATTTATTTTTTAAAGATTTTATTTATATATTTGAGAGAGATCATGAGCAGGAGAGGCAGCAGGCAGAGGCAGAGAGAGAGAAGCAGGCTCCCTGCTGAGCGAGGAGCTCCACGTGGGGCTCAATCCCAGGACCCCAGGATCATGACTTGAGCTGAAGGCAGACGATCAACCACTGAGCCACCCAGGTGCCCCCAAGATTTTATTTTTAAGTAATCTCTACACCCAATGTGAAGCCTGAACTCAGAGGAGAAGTTGTTTAAATACCTATGCCTGCCCCCATCTAGAACAAGGCATCACTACCATTAGAGCTGGGGCACCTGGTGGTTCAATGGGTGAGATGGGTTAAGCATCTATCTGCCTTCAGCTCAGGTCATGAGGGCCCTACATTGAGCCCCACATTGGGCTCCCTGCTCAGGGGAGAGCCTGCTTCTCCCTCTCCCTCTGCCTGTCGCTTCCCCTGCTTGTGTGCTCTTGCTCTCTCTCTGTCAAATAAATAAATAAAATCTTTTTAAAAAAATACCATTAGAGCTTCTTCCAGCTGATTCTAAGGGCCAAGGGACGAGACCTGTGGTTTCAGGAGCAGAGTGAAATGTTCTATTATGTGTGGCAAAATGAGAAAAATGTCCAGAGCACATTAAGTTTCCCTTAGAGATAAGTGTGTTCAATTTAAAGATACCCTTTATCTGAGATTATATCCTTTCTATACTTTGGAGCAGCTTAAGACCTTTCTCTTGGGATGATGTGATGACAACAGATGGCGGCAGCTTTTTTATTTTTTTAAACATCTTTTTTAACCAAATAGAAATTTGGCAATATTGCCTCCACAATTGTGAGGGAAATATTTCCTGGCTAGGGAAATCCAAACATTCAGAAATGCTAGCCTAGGTCTGTGCTGTCCAATACAGTAGCAAGTAGCCGTAAGAGGCTGTCGAACATGCGAAACGGGGCTGGTCCAAATATAGAGGTGCTATCGGTGTAAAATACCCACCTATGTCAAAGATTTCTTATGAATAAGAGAATGTAAAATAGCTCATTAATAATTTTTACATTGATCAGGTGTTGACTTGTTAATATCTGGGATCCACTGGGTTAAATAAAATATAATATTAACATTCATCTCCCCTGTTTCTTTTTTTAAAAAATATTTTTAAAGAATATTTTATTTATTTATTTGAGAAAGAGAGCACCAGGCAGAGGGAGGGGAAGAAGCAAAGAAGCAGATTCCCTTCTGAGCAGAGAGCTCGAAGTGGGACTTGAACTCAGGACCCTGGAATCATGACTTGAGCCCAACACAGATGATAAACGGATTGAGCCACCCAGGCACCCATCCCTCCCTGTTTCTCTGCACTTTTTAGAGACACAAGCTTTAGATCATTTAAAATCACACGTGCTCACATCGGTGACGGGTGGTCCCTCCTCATGCACATGTCCTTCCTCAGAACAGATAGTGGAGTCAGACTTTTTTTTTGGAGGGGGGGAGTCAGACTTCTGCTGAAAAAAAAAAAGTCACCCCAAGGGGCACGTTGGGACTTTCCTGGATCCTCAGTGCATTTACCTCCATGAGCCCCTGCCTCCTTGAGATTGAGAGATAGACGATAGATAGACAGATGGATATTATCTTTTACGGTTACATTGGTATAACGATGGACACAGTGAGGCTGGGTTCATTATTACATATGCATTATTATTATATTCCCCTTTGTTCTAATTTCAGAAGAAATGAAAATTGAACCCTTTCTGCGGGCCCCCATAAGTATCCTAGGCTACAGGCTTTGTCTCCTGGGCCACATGGAGAAGCCGGTCTGGCTTTTTGTGGCTGATCGAGCACAGGGCTCCCCAGCCCCAAGTGGTTCAGAGTCCCAGCAATTGCTCAGCAACCTGGGAATTGTTCAGGGTGACAGAGGGTGGGGCAGGCGTCCTCCGAATGAGTTACATATTTCCCTAATTAACTGTGTTCTGAATCCCCTATAAGGGCATTGGGACTTTGCCCTTCCTTAAGTGATGGCCCATTACTCCATTTCTAGGGAAACCTTCCTGAGACCAGGAAGGGCATTCAGGGCTTGGAGCCTCCCCCTTGGTGGTCCGCCGAGGGCTTTCCCACACCTCCTGGCCAGGGAGCCTCATCACCTCCACACCCCGAGGTGGGTGCAGCAGATGGTTCTACCCACCTTTTCACAGATACAGAAATGGAGGTTCAGCAATCTAAAAGGGCTTGCCCATTTAGCGGTAGGTGCACCAGGGGCCCAGGAAAAGAGCACCCTGGGCTAGCTCCCCCATGCCATGTGAATCCCACGGGATCCCACCCTGGAGATGACCCCCATGACCCACAGCCCGAGCCACAGAAGCTTCCTGCACACCTAAAGGAGGTCCAGCCTCAAAGGGGAGGTCCGGCCTGGTTGGTGCGAGAAGGTTCCGGACAGCCATGTAGGCCACATACGTTTGGGGTGGAGGAGGGCTGGGTGGTTCTTTCAGATTTCTGGGGGGATACACAGCTCTTCAACATCAGAGCCCGCTCTTTGCTTCTTCCCCTATGTCTATGCCGGTCTGTGCGTTTTGACAAGATTATGTTATTATTGGGGGTGCCTGGGGGGCTCAGTCAGCTGAGCGTCTGACTCTTGATTTCAGCTCAGGTCATGATCTCAGGGTCACCGGATCGAGCCCTGCGTCGGGCTCCACGCTCAGTGGGGCGTCTGCTTGGGATTCTCTCTCTCCTGCCTCTACCTCTGTCCCTGCTCAAGTTCTCTCTCTCAAAATAAATAAACAAAATCCCAAAGAAAAAAAAAACAAGCTTATGCTATTACCATTATTTATTTGGAGAGCGTATGAGAACGAACACAGTCGAAGCCAAACAGCCCTGTCTCGTCTCCCACCTTCTCCCAGGGAAGCTGATTCAGCCTCAATGATTCAGTTTTGTGAATCCAAAGTGAGCCAAGGTCACCCACCTCCTGGGGCCCCTTTGTGAGGATGAACTGAGGAAAGAGGTGACAAGTTTTCAGCTCATTGCTCGAAGACGTGCTCACGGTCGGGACTCCTCTTGCAGATGTTTATCTGCCCCAAGACCCACATAGAGCGTCATGGGAACCGAGCTGACCACACGGCGGAGCCTCTCGAAATCCCTTCCCCTGCCCTGTTCCCCGCCACCCTCACGAGGCCTCCGTGGTGAAGCATGGGCTCCATTGCCTCAGACCGAGGCAGAACGGATATTCTAAGCACCATGGACGTTTGTGGGAACATGCAAAACTGGGAATCTGGTCCCTCCAAGCACCCATGTGGGAAGGTGCGCTCCGGCCCGGCCCCTGCAGCTGGACCTGCGTAAGCGGAGGTGCAAGGGTGCTGGGGCTGGAGGGGGGAGCAGCGTGGAACCCGCATATTAGTCACATTTCCTACATGCACCCAAAGCCATTTCCACCCCCTGCTAAGGATGTGAGAAGCTCCCCTCACCGGCACCCCCCCACCGCCCTCCCCGGCCCTGGAAACACTCTCTTCCCAGCTGGCCCCAGCGTACCTCTGCTGGCCCGTGGTGACAACCTGCTTCCTGCCACAGTCTTGGGGCCTTGCAAAAAGTCTGCTCATTTCAAAGAGTTACTGGGTGCCGCCAACATACGTACCAGACTCTGGGGTGTAGACGCTGACTGGGCACAGTCAGGACCCCGGAGTCATTTGAGACAAGCTCAGCAGAGTGTGGAGAGGAGCAGGGGGCCGTGGAAGCACAGAGCAGGGCCACCTAATAAAACCCAGCTGAGATAGGTGTAGGTGGGGGTGAGGTCAGGGAAGGCTTCCTGGTGGAGGGGGCAGCTGAGCTGCGTTCTGGATGCAGCCCAGTTAAGGGTATTCTAGGCAGAGGGCTCAGCCCGAGCAGAGGCTCGGAGGCACTGGGGCTCCGGGTGCTGGGCAGTTTGCTGAGGGCGAGGAGAAGTGGAGGCAATGGGGCGGGGGCTGGGGATCCGAGGGGCCCTGGGGGCCAGGCGGTGGGGAGGGGTGGATGCCGGCCCTGTGAGTCCAGGACTAACTCCGGTCACCTTCTGGGAGGCCAGGAAGGCAGAGGGCTGTGGGAGACCCGGAGGTCCCCAGGGAGCCGCTGTAAGAGGCCCGCCAGCCGGAAGCCCGGGGCCCATCAAGGCCGTGACACTGGCTTGGCGGGGGGTGCAGAGGAGGGGGCCCCCTGAGAAGTTCACAGAGCTCCAGAGAACCGAGGGGGGCAGGTGAGATGCAGGAGCAGGGGCCCAACGGAGGAGACCCGGACTCTAATGGGAGGGCAGCACATTTTATTTTTTTTTTTTTTTAAGATTTTATTTATTTATTCATGAGAGACACACAGAGAAAGAGAGGCAGAGACCCAGGCAGAGGGAGAAGCAGGCTCCCTGCGGGGAGCCCGATGCGGGACTCAATCCCAGGACCCCGGGATCATGCCCTGGGCCGAAGGCAGACGCTTAACCACGGAGCCCCCCAGGTGTCCCAAGGGCAGCACATTGTAAAGACTGTGTCCAAAGGCGGGACTCGAGATGCAAACCCCTTCCTGGTGCTGGGAAGCCCGGGTGAAGGCAGGGTGGGGGGCTGTGCGGAGCCCCCAGCTTCCTGGCCCACGGGCACACTCACTGCAGCCTGCGGGCGGGTGGGTGGGTGCTCAGGGAGTCCCTGAGGACCCAGAGGAGGGACAGCCCAGGGGAGGGGCAGCTCCCCAGAGGGGGCACTTGTGTCCACCAGGGCTCCTCCACCTGATTGGAGGTGGTGCCTGAAGGGCTCATCTTCATTTTCACATGTGTGTGTGTTTGTTTCCCTGAGCGTTAGAGAGGCGTCTGGCTGGCTCAGGTGGAACAGCACATGACCCTTGATCTCGGGGGTGCGAGTTCGAACCCTACACTGGGTGTAGGGATTGCTCAAATAAATTTTAAAAAGATTTATTTATTTATTTATTTATTTATTTATTTATTTATTTATTTTTAAGATTTTATTTATTTATTCATGAGAGACACAGAGAGAGAGGCAGAGACACAGGCAGAGGGAGAAGCAGACTCCAGGGGCAGCCCCGGTGGCTCAATGGTTTAGTGCTGCTTTCGGCCCAGCCCTGACCCTGGAGACCCTGGATCGAGTCCCATGTCAGCCTCCCTGCATGGAGCCTGCTTCTCCCTCTCCCTCTGCCTGTGTCTCTGCCTCTGTTTCTCTCTGTGTCTCTCATGAATAAGTAAAAATAAAATCTTTTTTTAAAAAAAAGAAGCAGGCTCCATGCAGGGAGCCAGATGTGGGACTAGATCCTGGGACTCTAGGATCACACTCTGGGCCAAAGGCAGAAACTCAACCACTGAGCCATCCAGGCGTCCCAAATAAAAATACTTTTAATAATGCAGAGAGAACATCGTGCTTTTTATTATTGTTTAAAGATTTTAATTTATTTATTCATGAAAGACAGAAAGACAGAGAGAGAGAGAGACACGCAGAGACCCAGGCAGAGGGAGAAGCAGGCTCCATGCAGGGAGCCCGATGCAAGGCTCGATCCCAGGACCCTGGGATCACGCCCTGAGCTGAAGGCAGACGCCCAAGCACTGAGCCCCCAGGTGCCCACATCATGCCTTTTAAAAAAGATCTCTTGGAAATCCTGAAGTCCGGTGAAAGGGGGATGAGCAGCTCCGAGTGCTGCTGGGGATCTGGGGCAGCACCTGCTGATCTCCACGGGCAGTCAGCGCTCAGCGAGGAGCTGGGGAATGAACGAGGGACACCAGGAGCACAGACAAGTGGGGGGGGGTGTCTCGGTTTGGGGGGTGCTGTGTGTTCGCAGTGGCAGGGGCTCCCCGCTCTCTGCTCACGGCCCAGTGGACAGAACTGGCGGGGGTCCGCGGGGGGAGCGGGCTCAGCCCCTCGGGCAGGGGCTGCAACAGGGGTGTGGACACCACGGTGAGCGATGAACTCCCTGCATCCGAGGTGTCCCGATGCCCACACAGCATCCTTGAGGACGCCCGCCTGAGCTAAGGCATCAAGGGAAGAAGTGGGCCGCAGCCAGGGCCGCCTTGCCTCTGGATGGTGGGCACCACCCTGGGACGATGGACGAGGGGCCGCAGAGGTGGGGCTGGGCACTCGGGGCGAACCCACCTGCTACCTGAGGAGGTGAGGCCCACTGCCCAGAACTGAGGAGGAGCCCACACCTCTGAGCACCCGCCAAGCCCTCCCTTCGACCAGGCGCTGCCGGGTCCCTGATGACCCAGAGTGGGCTAGTAATAAGCCCCTCTCCGGGGTTCCCTTTCTGTGTTCTGAGCCTCATCTAACTGATCCCCTAAACAGCCCTGGAAGGTGGTATGTGGATTGTCTCCATTTTATAGGTGACAACACTGAAGTTCTGAAAAGTTAATTCATATTCCTCGAGCTCACATGTCTGCTTAGTGCTGGAGCAGGGGTTTATTTATTTATTATTTTTAAAAATTATTTATTTATTCATGAGAGACACAGAGAGAGAGAGAGAGGCAGAGAGAGAAGCAGGCTCCATGCAGGGAGCCCCACGCGGGACTCGATCTCGGGTCTCCAGGATCACACCCTGGGCTGAAGGCAGTGCTAAACCACTAGGCCACCACAGCTGCCCTGGAGCTGGGATTTAAACTCAGATCCATTTGACAGATTCCAGAGCCTCACCCCTGACCCTTCTGTTCATTGCCACTGTTTGTTATTTCTGGAAGAGTCTTGTTGAGATAGAATTCACATACCATGGAGTTCACCCTTCGAAGTGCATAATGCAATGGTTCAGAGGGTCACACAACCATCACGCCAGTCCATTTTGGAGCAATTACATCATCCCCCAAAGAAACCCCATACCCGTTAGATACCACCCCTACCCCTCCACCACTCCCTCCATGCCCTCCGGGCCCCACAGAACCACTACTCTACTTTGGGCCTTCATAGATTTGCCTATTCCGGGAATTCCGCATAAACGGAATCATATAATACGCAATCTTTTGTGGCTGCTTTCTTTTCCTTAACATAACGTCTTCAAAGTTCATCAGGTCATGGTGTGAACCAGTCCTTCATTCGGTTCCATTGCTCCGTAATCGTCTATTGTGTGGATTCACCACATTTTGTGCATCCATTCATCCTTGGATGGGCCTTCGGGTTCTTTCCACCACTTGCCTGTTAGGAACACGGCTGCTAGGAGGATTCATGTGCAAGTTTTTTGGTGGCCACATTTCTCTTGGGAGATACATAGGAGAAGAATTTCTGGGCCCAATCGTCACTATGTTTACACAGCTACTGTTTTGAGGGAGATAAAAATCAGTTTTCAGATGAGGAAATAGAGACTCCAAAAAACCCAGTGACCTGCCCAAGTTGTACAGAGCGTGAGTGGAAAGCCAAGAAAGGCTTTCCTTAACATTACATCCAATTTCAAAAGCCAAGCTTTTCAACATACTCCACTGTGCATTGTAGGAGCTCAATTTCTATGACTTTAAGAAAAGTGGGCTTGGGGAGGAGCAGGGACAGGCTGTCAGAATGAAGCCAATGTACTTGGCCATTCACACGGTGAACCTTATCCAGCACATGCTATGTGCTGAGCTCTGTGCTGGGCATGATGGTGACCACAAAGGGAAAGGCTGTGCCACCCTGACCCTCAAGGAGCTCCAACTCTATTGAAGGAGGCCCTGGGCATGTCAGTGAACAACACTGGTGAGTGACAAGTGTTGGGGCTGGGGAAGGGGCTCAGGACACATGGCAGGGTGACCTCCCAGAAGTTCTGGCCGGTGGGCTGGGAAATGAACAATGAGCATGAGCAAAAGGCATTTCAAAATGAGAGGACCGTCTGTTTATTTATTTATTTATTTTGACAGTCTGTTTAAAGGTCTTACAGTGTTGGTGGATCTGGTGGAAGGTATGGGCTGAGACTGGGACAAGATGCTGAGCAGCTGGTCAGGGCCTCAAACACCACACCCAGGAGACTGGACTTACTCTTTTGAAGCATCTGAGGCAGGAACGATACAGGGTGTTTTGGTGGTTAGCAAACTCACTCTGGAGCAGTAAAAAGAATGAAAGCTGAAAGTGGAGCAGGTTAGAAGTCTACTGCACTAGTCCCAGCAATAGAAGAGAGGGCCTGAATAGGACAGTGGCTCCTGGGATGGAGAGGAAAGGACACATGGCAGAGGCATCTAGCAAGGAGAGAAGTGTCTTAGTATTTGGTGCTGGCAGAGGCAACTTCTGGGGTGTAGGGGCTGAATGGTGACTCCCCACCCCCCCAAAAAATTTGCTCACTGAGAATCTGTGAATGTGACCTTATTTAGAAAAAGGGTCTTTGCAGATGTTACTAAGCATCTTGAGATGAGCTTATCCTGGATCATCCCGATAGGCCCTTGATTTTGGACTTTTGGTGAGAAAATACATTTCTATTGTTTGAAGCCCCTAGTTCTATGGTAATTTGTTACAGCAGCCCCAGGAGACTGATGATGCACAGATTGCTATGGGGTCCCGGGGTTGGGAGACCCAGCACCACATTTCCACAGCTCTGGGCTCCAGGGAAGGAGGCGACTCGCTCCCTACCTGCAGACCCAGACAAGGCAAGGCTGCAGGGAGAAAAGCTCTCACTTGGGCCCTGCCTTGTACTAAAAAAACAACCTCCAGTGTGTTGCCACATGAGGATTAGTCAAATAATTACGAGCTCTGACTTCCCCTGAGTGATCCGGTTGGGCTGAAGGCTGAGGCCTTGGGAAGAGTGAGTGGAGTCGTCGCCTGGTCAGGGAGGAAAGGCAGCATCAGATGCCTCCCAGAGGAGGCCGATCTCCGTGGGAACCTACAAGAAACCCAACGAGGCTCAGAGGTGACACACCCCAACCATGAGCCAGTCAGGTGAACTAGAGGCCACAGGCCAGCCACCAGCCTGACACATTCCACTCAGCATAGTGAGCTCATCGTCTCATCGTCCACAAAGCCCTCTCAGAAGCAACATTGCTAGGAGCAAAGGGAGCCTTGCCAAGCTCTCTGTAGGCTCGGTCTCATGAGGTCCGGTGGTGAGGGGGAAAGGTCAGGCAAAGTCGTCCCCTCACTAGAGGCTGGGAAGCCTAGTGTGACAGCAAACTCAGGAGCTTCAGAGTCTAATGAGCCGGGTTCTAATTCCAGCACCACCTCTTTATAACCCTGTGGGTCTGGATCCCTTAAGTCATTTCCCCCCACCTCAGTGTTCTCATCTCCAAAATGGGGATGATTAAGCCCAGGCTGCAGAATTGTTTAGAAAATTAAATGAGCTGTCGTATGCCAAGTGCCTAGCAATAACAGATGTTTTTGATCACTTGGCAAACATGTCCTGAACACTTACTGTGTCCCAACTGCTAGGGACACTGGTGAAGAAACAGGTAGCTACCCTTATGGAGCAACTGGATAACAAGGCAGACACAGCCCAGAGTGAGAAAATTTTGATGGGAGGGTCAGGGGTCAAGGGGGAATTCCAGAGGAAGTTAAGTTGAAGTTGGAAACGTATTTCTGTTGGTCCAGAAGGATTCAGGGATCAGCTTGAGGTCATAGGAAAAGTAGTGGCCAGGTTAGCCCTCAGAGCCATGCTTGAGACCCCTCACTGGCTGCCACCTCTGCTCTAGGGCCTGGGCAGTCACCGAGGGTCCAGTTGTGCAGGATTGGGCCAGTTCTAGATCATTTGGCCCATTTGGAACCTGTAAGCCTCCACCCTGGGTGCTGGGCACTCAACCCACTGCCCAGAGGACCCCAGCCTTGGTCTGGGCCTGGTACTCCGTGTGACAGAAGTACCGTAGATTGTTTATCCATTCACATGTTGATGGAGAGTAGGGTTGTTTCCAGTTTGTGGTTATTACAGATAAAGTTGCTGTGACTATTTGTTTACAAGTCTTTGTGTGGGCATATGTTTTCATTTCTCTTGGGTAGATTCCTAGGAGGTGAATGGGTGGATCATGGCAGGTATAACTGAACTTTGTAAGAAACTGCTAACGTGTTTTCCAAATAGGTTGTATCATTTATATTCTCGCAGTGTATGAATGTTCCAGTCACGACTTCCCTGACACCACTTGGTATCAGCAGTCTTTACTTTTAGCCATTGTCATAATCTGCTCAGGCTGCCATAAAAAATGGCACAGACTGGGCGGTATAAACAAAGAAGAGAGCATAAGAAATTTCTTTTCTTTTTTTTTTAATTAATGAATTTTTTTTAAAGATTTTTAATTTATTCATTCATGAGAGACACAGAGAGAGAGAGAGGCAGAGACACAGGCAGAGGGAGAAGCAGGCTCCATGCAGGGAGCCTGACGCGGGACTCGATCCCAGGTCTCCAGGATCAGGCCCTGGGCTAAAGGCGGTGCTAAACCGCTGAGCCACCCGGGCTGCCCCAGAAATTTATTTTCTTAAAAAAAAAAAAAAAAAAAAAGTGCTCACTTCGGCTGCACATATACTAAAAAAAAAAAAAAAGAAAAAGAAAAAAAAAAGAAAGAAAGAAAGAAAGAAAGAAAGAAAGAAAGAAAGAAAGAAAGAAAGAAAAATTTATTTTCTTATATTTCCCGAGGCTGGAAGTCTGAGATTAGGGTGCCAGCACGGTCCAGTTCTGGTAAGGACTCTCTGGTTTGCAGACTGACACCTTCTGTGTCCTCACCTGGTTGGGAGGTGGGGGAGGGGAGATGAAGGGCGGGGGCAAGCAAAGGTCTCTTCATCCCCTGAATGGGGCACCAATCCCACAATGGGGCTCCATTCTCATGTGACCTCCTCTAACTTAAATCATTTCCCAAAGACCCCACCTCCAAAAACCATCACGCCAGGAATTAGGTCTTCAACATATGAATTTATGGGAACACAAACATTGGTTTACCACAGCCATTTTGAAATATGTGTCATGATCTCTCACTGTGGTTTTAATTTGCATTTCTCTAATGATTGATGACATTGAGCATCTTTCAAGGTGCTCGCTTGGCATCTTTTGCTGGCAAAGATAGTGTCCGTTCAAATCTTTCGCCCATTTTTTAACATGTGTGTTGCGTATTTTCTTATTTTTGAGTTTTGAGAGCTCTTTATATCTAATGGATGCAAGTCCTTTTTCAGATTTGCAGATATTTTCTCCAACCTGTAACTTAGCTTATCTGTCTCTCTCTTTTTTTTTTTCTGTCTCTTTTTTTTAAAAAGATTTTATTTATTTATTCATGAGAGACACACAGAGAGGTGGGCGCGCAGAGACACAGGCAGAGGGAGAAGCAGGCTCCATGCAGGGAGCCCGACATGGGACTCAATCCCGGGCCCCCAGGATCCCACCCTGGGCCGAAGGCGGCGCTAAACCGCTGAGCCACCCTGGCTGCCCAGCTTATCCGTGTCTCTTAATAGCAACTTTTAAAAGGCAGAAGTTTTAAAATTTTGACGAAGTTCAATTAATGCACTTATTTGATGGGTTACGCTTTTGAAGTCACATCTGAGAATCTTTGTCTAATCCAAGGTCACAGGGTTTCCCTCCTATATTTTATATTCTAGAAATTTCAGAGCTTTAGGTTTTGCATTTATGCATACAATCTGTTTTGTGTTAAATTTTGTATCCGGCACATGGTATGGTCCAAGCTCAATTTTTTTAGCATACGGGATATCCAAATGTCCTAGCATCATTTATTAATAGCCCATCTTTTCTCCACAGAGCTGCCTTTGCACCTTTGTGGGGAAAAAAAAATCAGTTAACCCTATATGTGTAGGCCCATTTCTCGATGATTTGTCTATCATTATGCTAAAACCACACCCACCTGACCACTTGGGCTCCATCACAGGATTTGAAACCAGGTAGCTGCTAGCTCTCCAACTTTGTTCTTTTTCAAAGTCATTTGGTGGTTTTAGGTCCTTTGCATTCCCATATGAATTTTGTGTCCGTTTGTCGATTTGTCAAGAAGAACTATGGTGGGATCCGCACCTGGTAGTTGCTCAGGAAATCTGAGGGATGTCAGTCTTGGATATTCACGCTACAACCAGGCTTCACGGCTTACTGGGCTTTCTCACATCCTCACATTAACTCTCAATAACCCTGTGACAGAGGCAGGAGGACAAGGGGGCCTCAAAGGCGAAGAGCACTCCCCGTGGTCACACTGCTGGTGTGGCCCTGCTGGCAGGTGGTAGTAACCAGCTTTTGACTGCAAGGTGTCAGGACTGCAAACCCAGGGCTCTCCAGGCTACCCTGCCTCTGAGGAAGGGTCTCCAGTATCTGCTTAATTCTCTAAAAAGTTAATAAGCTGGACAAAAAGAGGCACTCATTGTTTTGGTTAACCTTTTTAAAACAACGATTCCAAGTGTTGGTGCCATGCAAATGTATTTCCGTTGCCCTAATTTGAACGCTTTCCTCTCTCCTCCTAAATGTGGGCGTCAGTCTTAATAGGAAAACCATATGTCTCTGTTCCCTTTTAACTTTCCTTCTTGGCAAGAATACAGCTCCATGGAGGAAAGGGGAGAGGAAGTGGAGCTACATCACAGAAGGAAGGATTCCAGTTTGAAGTAAGAAAGAACTTCCAGATGGCGAAGGCTGCCAAGCCTTGGGTAAAACTGCCAGAAAGAATGAGAACATTTCCAGCCTGGAAATCCTGAGGTCCACATCTCCACCAGGAGGAGTGATGGCCTTGACTCTCTCTCTTCCCTCTGGATGCCCTCTCCCAGGTGCGTGATGACAGTCACAGGGGCTCCCAGGTGAGGCCGCACTTGATGGAGTTGATGTGCAGTGTAGGTGGCAGTTCTGAAATATAGGTTTTCCTTTGTGTCCGGTTCCCTGAAAACAGTTTTCGAGATGGAAATTTGCATGGAGGTGTGTGGGGAGTGCTCCTGGGGACAGCACCTGGGGAGGGGTGGGGGGAAAGGAAGCAGATTAAGACATTGATCTGCGATGCAGCCACAACAGACGCCTCAGCCTATCTCAGCTCTGGGGCTGGCGTGGCCCTAAAGAGTTGGCGCGGTGGTGACCCCCCAGCCAGCGGTCATTGTTTGGAGGCGCCCCTGGGGAAGGCAGAGAGGCCCAGCTGGACCTCTCAGCAGCCAACGCCCTTGGCAGCTGGGGAAATGAGCTCTTGGGTCCTGGGCAGGGTGTGTCAGGAGCACCATCCAGCCACGGCAAGGTCGAAGGTTGCTCTGCACCCTCCCTGTGTCCTTCACTGTTCTGTGGAATGTTCCAACTTAGGACACCAGGAACCCACCTCCAGAAGTCCCTTGTGACGCACAAGTGCATTCGTTGTTGGCTTCCGCAGGCACGGGATCACCACCTAGAAGCTCTCCTTCTAGATGGGAGAAGGCTCCTCTGCACCCACTTGTATCCATGCTCTGGGGGAGGCAGGGGGACGGGCAACCTAGAGGCTGACGGGCCGGCGCGTGGACAGAACGGCAGCTGGGGACGGAGGGGGCCGCTGGGGCTGGGCCGAGACCAGGGGCGTCTTCGGAAGAATCTGGGTCCTGGGAGTGTGTGGAATAAAATACAGCCTAAGACAAAGCCCCTCTGGGAAGAGCCCAGAGCAGAGCCCGGCCTCCCCCAACCCCTGTGGGAATGGGGGCCCAGAGTGGACAGCAGCAGCATTGGGGGGGTGGGGGTTCTCCCTCCTATGCGTGTGGCCAGGGCTCCTCTCCCCTTCAGGTCTTGGCCTGAACAGCCCTCTGCCAGCATCACCTCCTCCCACACCCATTACCGTATTTGCACCGTATTTGCACCATATTTGCACTGTATTTGCACCGTCTACTCTTTCTCCCGCCTGCTGGATTTTTCTCCTCGGCCCTTCTCACCACCCACACCCTTGCATTTGCTCGTCTGTTCATCGTGGATTTCCCCTCGCTTCTTGTCTGCGTCCCCTCGAGCCTAGATGCTGGGCACACCAGTGTGTTTATGGGATGAAACTGCTAGTGGCTCCTACTCACGGGGTCCTGCCTTCAGACTCCGCATCCCCTCTCTCCCTCATCCTCCCAGTGGGCCCCCATTTTACAGATGAGCAAACTGAGGCTGAAGGATGCAGAGAGGCCCAAGGACGTCTCTAGCCAGGGGCAAAGCTGGGGTTTAAACCCTTGGATTTGGGATCGTTGCTGCCAGTTCTCTCGGGCACACCTGCTTTAGCCTTTGCAAGAGTAGACGGGCTCTAGGCAGGGCAGGTGTTTTCACAGCCATGTGCGCACGCACGTGTGCGAAAACACGAATTCCCACCACTGCCTGTTCGAATTCAGAGGACGGATTTGCACAACCAAAGTGATGGCGTTGGTTGAGCTACTGGCATAAACCTCACACACGTGGGGCACGAATGTGCTGGTAAATCTGTGGGTGGGACTCCTGGGAACGGGCGCCCTTTCCCGCAGCCCGCGTGGGGGCGGCTCCCAGGCCAGCTAGGCCCGGCATCCCTCTCTGAGTCTCACAGTCACCTGGTGAGGCCAGGAGTCCAGGAGGCCCAGATGAGAGGCCGCTTGCAGGGGCACCTGACAGAGGGAGCACTCTCTCCCCCCAGGAACCTGCTCTCATGGCCCCGGCCGCATCCAGGCTGCTGCTTCGTGCTGTGAATAAGGGCCCAGACAGTGGTGCCCTGACCGAGGCCTGGGCTCATTTTGTCACCCTGCCCACCACGACCCCAGGTGCAAGAGACCCTGTCCCTTCATCCCAGGGATGGAGGCCCAAGGCTGCGAGGGGCCAGGGACTGGCCCCAGGTGTGTCTCTCGGGGCTCTGGAGTTGGGGGCGCCCAGAAGGCCAGCCCTCCACCCTGCGTCCCCTGGCAGTCTGGGAGGGAAGGTGGGAAGCTGTCGGTCTGGAGCCCCAAGTGCCTCTCCTGCAAAGCAGCTTGGGCCGGGCCGGGAGAGGTCGGTCGCCCCTGCACACGTGCGGCTGGCCCGTTGCTTCCTCCTTCAGCCAAAGCCCACATTTACAGTGGCTCTGGGTTGGCTTCCTGGGGAAGAAAAGGATGATACAAATGACTCCATCTTTCACTTCCCAGACCCCACCCAGTGCACTTTGAAGATGTGGAAATTTTATTAAATCCCTGAGCACAGCTTCTTTCTACATTTTCTGTGGTTTAACTCTCCCTGGGTCTTTCTGCTTATGGTTTTGCCCCCCCCTCCCCGCACCCCACAGCTCTATAAATCTGAGAGTTTTCTTCCTCCATTGTCTCTTAAATGAAACAAGTGCTAACATTTCTAGTATTTTCTACAGACCTTGCATACTCAGACAGTAAGTACACACTGACCTGGCAACCAGTGTGTCCCTGTGCATGTGAATCCCCAGTATGAATCTGGGTTCCCGTCTTCCTGACTGCCCCTCTGCGGACTGGCCTCAGGACCTTTGCTCATGCTGGTCCCCTGGGACAATGGCTCTGCTCCCTCCCATTTACCCAAATCGGTCTCTGCCTGGCCCAAGGCAAGTTTCTCCATGCAACAAAATCTTTTCTGACCACTGTCACCCCTCTCATTCCTCCCCCCTCCTGAGAGACCGTGCCTGCCTCGTTGACCTAGTAGCGTAGTTCACCTTTGTGCGATCGTCTCTGGAAAAGACTAAATTAATTGTAAAGATGTGAATATATATTTCAGGAGAATGAACTGCCCCACCCTCAAACCCGGTTCCTCCCGCCGCCGCGCATCCCCAAGGTAGCCCACTCTGACTTCGGTCGATTCTTCGTGTTATTTAACTCCCAGGCATTCTTCACGCTTCTTCAAATGAAATGCAATCGCCTCGAAAGCAGGGACAGGAGCTGAGACGTCCAGCAGGCCTTTTCTGCTATTAGGGCTCAATGCCTTCCGCAGGTGATGTCCCCCTGGGTCTGGACAGCTCCAGGAGGCATGCAGAGGAGGGGGTAATCCCTCCTCTTCACAGGTGAGAGGTTGCAGAGGTGCAGGGAAGTTAATGGAGTCACCTCAGGTCACAGAGCTAGTAAGAAAGAGAGTGAAATTGGAACTCGTGTCTTCTGACATGCCCAGCTGTTCTGGGAAAAGCACTGGAGGACGCTTGACTTCCCTAAACCTTACTCCCTGAGTGCCCGGCTCTGCAGAGCTGAGGTTAGCTAAAAACATGTTGCAATCCCTCGTCCCTGTCCAAGTAGCCAAACCTGGGTTCTCATCTGTGACTTGATATGTGCCCTGGGCGACAGCCCCTTTCACGCCTGTGGTTCAGTATCCACTTGGGTGAATCATGAACCGGCAGCCAGCTGTCACCTCACCTTTAGCTTGGTGAGGTGTGAAGCTTGTTTTCTTTTGCTGGCATAAAATAGTCACCTTGGACACGCGGTTAGATGCATGACACTGCCTCAAAGGCAAACACAGACCTGCAGGAAAAATCGATTTGTAGAATGCAAGTGTTCCCAGTGCCAAGAGCTGGCTTCTCCCTTAGGAAGCTCCCATGGCTGACAAGGGTGTCACCTGCCTCAAGGAAACAGATGGGACATGCTGCTGAGCTCACAGTTACTGACCCAGGGGAGAAGAGGAATGCCTGGTTGAGCTCTGTGGGCGTGGACCAGGACGGGCAGCCCCACAGGCTCAGAAATATTCCCCGGCTCACACTTCCCAAGTGAAACTGGGATCGTTGGTCAGCACAAACCCCCCTGCTAGGCCTGTCCTTTCTTTCTTTTTTTTTTTTGGGGGGGGGGGCCTGTCCTTTCTGCCAGTCCATGCTGAAATCCCAACCACAGTGGGTGGGTGGGTGGGTGTGCCTTGATGATTAATAGCCAAAGCTTTATACTAGTGTCCATGCACTCTCAAGGGACTTCTTTATTTTAGTGCTGGCAGCGTGTGGAGGGAGGGACTTAAGAGAACCTGGTGAGTGTGGGAAGGCTCTGGGTGCTGGCCTGGACCCCTAGTAGGACACCATGAAGGAGTTTCCCAAAAGGCCACCCAAGAGGATTGTAGGTGCCTCAAGAACATCTATTTCTTTTATTTTAGTAATTACATATTTACTTTAATATGCTTAAAATATACTTAGCACATCTAACCTGTAATTTCATGTAATTATGTAATTTCATGTATGTTATTATTTAGGAGAAGGCTTAACATTTTTTTTTTTTTTTTAAGGTGACTTGATGAAAGTAAAAAACTAGGCAAATAATAACACAGGCCACAAGTCAATATGGCAAAAACTCTTATGAGGGAGTTTGAACCACTGGAGTTTCAGAAACACTACTTTCTTAGGGAATCCAGTATTTATGCCAAAAAGATCAACTGAACCTAGATCCAGCTGAGGGGGAGAATTGTGAGAGATCTCTCTCGGGAATCACACTAGTCCATCTCCATGCTTTCGATGTGTACGAACTTTTGGAAAGGGAAAGGTGCATGAGAGGTTTTGTATTCTCATGGTTTGTTTTAATTGAGACTTTAGCCTATCCGAGGCCCTGGGGGGATTGGAGATGAAGAGATGCTGCCAAACGGGGTAATTAAAAGTAATCCATGAAGTGAAATCTGAAAAGGTGGGGAGGGAATGATGAGTGGAATTGGGATGAAGTGGGTCACCAGGTTTTTGACTCATCAGAATATTGTTAAAAGAAAAAGAAAAGAAAAGAAAATATGTGTAATTCTTTGATTTACCTAAGATCTTTTGGAACTTTGACCTAAGAATATGGTATTTAGGGCAGCCCAGGTGGCTCAGCGGTTTAGCGCCGCCTGCAGCCCAGGGTGTGATCCTGGAGACTCGGGATCAAGTCCCACATGGGGCTCCCTGCATGGAGCCTGCTTCTCCCTCTGCCTGTGTCTGTTTCTCTCTCTCTTTCTCTCTCTCTGTCTTTCATGAATAAATAAAATCTTTAAAAATTTTTGAAAAAAAGAATATGGTATTTAGACAGCTGTAATTCTAGTGTGTTGTGTGTGTGTGTGTGTGTGTGTGTGTGTTCTGCTTTGCTTTATGAACTCAACATTCATTTATTTGGGATTTTCTTTTTTTTTTTTTTAAAGATTATTTATTTATTTATTTATTTATTTATTTATTTATTTATTTATTTATTCATTTGAGAGAGAACAGAGAAAGAGTATGGGTGGGGGTGGAGAGTCAGAGGCAGAGGGAGAAGCAGAGTCTCCGCTGAGCAGGGAGCCTGACTCGGAGCTCGAGCTCAGGACCCTGGGTCCATGACCAAAGGCAGACACCCAACCCACCGAGCCACCCAGCTGCCCCTTATTTGGGCTTTTGTTTGCATGCCATGTGCATAGAGTCTTCACACGGAGTGTGAATCAATCAGCTGGAAAAATGGTTAAAATGCAGATCGCTGTGGATCCACCTCCCAGGATTCTGACTCAGTGGGTCTGGAGTGGGGCCTGGGCATCTGCATTTTAACAAGCTCTTCAGAGTGTCTGATAAAGGTGGAGCTCATTCTGCCAAACCTTGATGCATAGGAAATATGCACGATCCAGATGTGGATGGGGAGGCAGAGGGGGAGGGAGATGGTCAAGCAGACTCTGACTGTGCACTGAGCCTGGAGCCTAATGCAGGGCTCCACCCTGGGACCCTGGGGTCATGACCTGCGCTGAAACTGAGAGTAGGATGCTTAACTGACTGAGCCCCTCACTGGTGTAGGATCTTATCTTTCATTTCGGTGAAGGGTATTGGGGGAAAAAAGAATAGTATTTTGTGGCATGTGAAGATTATATTAAATTAAAATTTCAGTTTCCGTAAATACAGTTTTATTGGAACACAGCCACTATCATTCATTCACATATCGTCTGTGCTGCTTCCATGCTGCCAGGTATTGTTACACAGATCGAGAACATTCTTTAGCCCAGGGCTAACATTGCCCCACTCCGGCTGGTGGGAGAAGGAACATTATAGGGCCTGTGTAAGTTCATATTTGTGTGTTCCCTCTGATATGGAATGTTCTTTCCTGGCCTCGGAAAGTTTCCTCGCTGGCTCGAGCTGGTGACAACCCAGCTGAGGACTCCAGGGGGACCCTCTGCACATCTCCAGAGCTCCCCCTCTGGGCAGCTGTCTCCTTTCTGGTCCTCTGCTCTGCAAATCCTACCTCCCTGAACCCTCAACTCTACCTCGATTCAGACTGCCCACCAGGTACCCGCTAGGTCCCTGGGACCCTCCTGGGAACCCTCCAGGCACTAAGCAAGGGCAGTGTCCGATGTCCTATTGTCCAATGTCTGAAAACCACCTTTTCGTGTATGTGGTCCAGATTTTTAGTTGTTAAAGATCAGAGGGGGGCACCTGGGTGGCTCAGTCCGTTAAGGATCTGCCTTCGGCTCAGGTCATGGTCTCAGGGTCCTGGGATCAAATCCCCATGTCGGGCTCCCTGCTCAGCGAGGACTTTCCTTCTCCCTCTGCCCTCCCCTCTGCTCGTGCTCTCCGTCTCTCTCAAATAAATAAATAAAATCTTAAAAAAAAAAAAAAAAAAGGTGAGAGGGCAAATCCCATTTCGGTTAGTCCAACATTGCCAGCAGGGAACTATGCACTATATCTTAAAAGAGGTGACTGTAAATTTATCTCTACCGCAACAGGAACGCAACATGAAAATACTGATCATTTTTACTGGTGATAAAACCACAGGTCCCGTGAATTCGACTGTAGAGTGTTGCCTACATTTATAATTGTAGGAAATGCAATTAGTAAAAGTAAAGATGTAATTTTTCCCCCATATGGATTCATAAACCTGAATTTTATCCATCATCCCCTGGGGGCCCATGGTTTCCCAGATGAGAGCCCTGTGCTAAGCGCTAACAATAAGTATTCTGAGCATCGGAGATCCTCTAATTGGCCCTGCCGATTGCCATGTGGTGTCTTCCTCAGAGTCCCATGTTTTGTACAAAACAGAAGGCTCAGTCTTTTCTCTGTGGCAAAAACATCCTCAATTCCTTTCAGGATAGTGTCCATGTTTCATCATCCTCAGCCTTGTTTTTGCTCTTCTCTGGGCTCATCAGAGTCTCTACATTCTTTGTGAACTGTGGTGACCATCAGCAGCCTCGAAACTCAGCTGGGGCCCCCACCCAGAGCCTCCTGGCCTGACTGCCCTGACCGTGAATGACAGCGTTTCCAGTACATTCCAGCAGCATGCTGACTCCTTTCTTAACGGCACTGCGCTTCTGGTTTGTATTCTGTTTATGACGAAGGGTGGTCCTTGGGTCGACTCCTTTCTTAATTGTATCTTGCTTTTTCTTTTTGTTTTTGTTTTAAGACCAATTCTGCATTTGTTCATTAGAAAAATCCCCACTAAATGTTCCTTTCTGTGGTCATAAATGTTTATGATATGGTTATATGGGGTTGTTCTGCCCACTGCTGAATGATTATGAGGTCATCACTGAATTTCTTCCTTCTCAATAGCAGGGTGAACAGAGAAAAGAAATGGCCAGAATGTTTCACTCCATTATACTTAAAAAAAAAAAAAAAAAAAAAAAAAAAAGGAAGTTAATTAGAGCTTTTGGTGACTATTAGTGATCATTGCATATAAAATGCATGTACAGTTGGGATGTAAAAAATAGAAATAGGTAGGGATGCCTGGGTGGTTTGGCGCTTTAGCGTCTGCCTTCAGCCCAGGGCGTGATCCTGGGGTCCTGGGATCGAGTCCCACATCGGCCTCCTTGCAGGGAGCTTGCTTTTCCTTCTGCTTATGTCTCTGCCTCTCTCTGTGTGTCTCATGAATAAGTAAATAAAATATTTTTAAAAATAGGTAAAATTAAGTGTGTTAGAGCTACCAGACACGATTTAATCTTATCTTCTCATTAACCCTTAACAGTTCTTTATTTTTTCAAGGAGGCTCCACAGCCAATGTGGGGCTTGAACTCACGACCTTGGCTGATATCAAGGGTTGTGTGTTCTACCGACAAGCCTGCCAGGCGTCCCTTAACAGTTCTTTAGTAATTGCTACTTTTAATCCTGTGATTAGGGATTGAGGCTTGAATAGAACTCTTATTTCACTCTAATCTTTAAGATTAAGCTTCAAAAACACTTCCGAGAATATGGATACGGGTTGAATTTAGGGCATCAAGCGCTCACTCTCTCGTGCAGCTGCTTGCTCTCTCTGAATGACCACGAAGAAAGCTCTCTCCTCTTTGTCCTGTAAAGCAATCCCCACTTGGCTTGTTTGTATCATTTATATGCCATAAAATTCACCTGTTTGAATTCAGGGACATTTAGTAAATCCAGAATTGTACAATCTGGCTTTTTAAAAAAAAGATTTTATTTATTCATTTGAGAGAGAGAGAGAGATCGAGAGAGAAAGTGCACAAGCAGAAGCAGACTCCCCACCAAGCAGGAAGCCCAATGCAGGGCTGGATCCCTGGGATCAGGACTTGAGCTCAAGGCAGATGCTTAACAGACTGAGCCGCCCAGGCACCCCTGTGATCCAGTCTTAGAACACATCCTTCACCCCAAAGTGATCCCTTGTGCAAATTACTCCCCGTTTCCACCCCCAGGCCCAGGCCACCACTTTCTGCCCCTATGGATTGGTCTCTTCTGGGACATCTCATAGAATGAAATTAATTCAGACACAATATGCTCTTTGGCTTTTTTTCACCTGGCATCATGTCCAGCCGCGTCACAGCACGAGTTCCTAAGTATCTCATCCCTTCTGATCACCAGGTGGTATCCCACTGTACCAAGTCCCAGTCTTGTTTCTCCCTTCACCAGCTGGACCTTTGGATTGCTTCCACATTTTTGCTATTAAAAGTCATGCTGCTTATGAACGCTCATACACAAGTCTTTGCGTAAACATGTTTTGACTTCTCTTGGGTAGATACCTAGGAGTAGATTTGCTGGGTTGTGCAGTGAGTTTATGTTCAACACTTTTTTAAAAAGTCACTTTGCAGAGTGGCTGCACCGGTTTGCATTTCCCTAAGCGTGGTGAGGGCTCCTGGGCTCTGTGTTAACGGCCCCCTTGTCAGAGGCTGGTCCGTTCCCCCGAGTCTGACATGAGCTGGTCGGCAGATCCCCCAACGTCATGGATTTCCAATAAAACCCTCATGACTCACTCCCTATTCTCCCAATCATGTTTCACAGACTTGTTTTGAATCTCGTTACCCGATTTCCTAAAACACAGTTTTGGGTTACTCAAGAATTTTCCTGTATTTCCTAGCTTTGTGCCACTGTCCCCTAGATATGGCACTTGCATAACCTTTTATGGAATTTGTTTTTCGAATATCTGTCTGCCCCAAGGAGACCGTAAGCCCCCCGGAGGGGAGATTTTTGTATATACAGAGAGTAACACAGGACATGGCATCAAGGGGGCCTTAAAGTGTTGGATAGTTGAAGAGGCAATGGACACATTTGGTTCAAATATATACTACTTTCCACGTCAGCCTGTTTTCCTTCCCTTAGGACCTAGTCATTGAACATATGATGCAGAGTCTTAGAGTTTGCAGAACCCTTGGGGAGAAGTCCCAATCTTTCAGTGCACCCCAAACTCTGAGGCCCAGCAGGACAGAGCGACTCACCCAAGGTGGCCTGTGTGTGCCAGCCAGGAGTACTAGGGTGAGCCCGTACTGGAGGAAACCCTGCCAGGGAGGAGGACCTGAGCGCTGGGGACACCCGGGCATCTGGCGGCAAGGGGAGTGGAGCTGGTCTGTGGCAGGATCTGGAGTGCCAGGCCTGAGCCTCATTCCTGAGAACAGGAACGTTTTTGGGGAGGATGTGAGAAGACCCCATTGGTTTTCCAGTAGGTGAATATGGCAAGGGGGGGAGATGGGAGGTCAGGGAACAGGGAGCGAGGGCCCAGACTTGGCAGGTGTTTGCAGGGGGGCCTGGGGAAGGCAGGATGGGAGTCTGCGAGCCGGAAACACTGGTCTCAGTAATGGGAATAGGAAGACGGGAGAGAAGTGCAGGTCTGATGGTTTCTGTGCCCTCTGCCGCCCGGGGCCCGAGCCTCGTGTCCGAGGGCTGCCTCTGCACTCACTATTCTGCTCCCCCTTTTTTTTTTTTTTTTTTTTTACATTTTATTTATTTATTCATGAAAGATGCAGAGAGAGGCAGAGACGCAGGCAGAGGGAGAAGCAGGCTCCCTGCGGGGAGCCCAATGCAGGACTGGATCCCGGGACCCCGGGGTCACGCCCTGAGCTGGAGGCAGGTGCTCATCCACAGAGCCCCCCAGGTGCCCCTCACTGTTCTGTTCCAACATGGGCTCTACCACCCACAAGCCAGTGACCCCGGGCAAACGACTTCATGACTCTGGGCCTTGGTTTCCCCATCTGTAAAATAGGGGCAGTGATAACTGCCTCCTAGGGTTGTAGGGAGGATTAACTTAGCGGGTACATTTGAGTCACTTAGATGCGAGCCTACTGTGTAGCCAGAGACCAGTTCATAGAGGGCTTGGAGCCTGCCCGTCCTGCGATTGTTTTCTGTGCTCATATAAAGCTTCAGCCCCGGGGAGGGTGGGGGGTGGGGAGGTGAGGGGGAGTTGGGGGGGGGTGCCTGGATGGCTCAGTGGATGAGCATCTGCCTTCAGCTCAGCTCAGGGCATGATCCCCGGGGTCCTGGAATCGAGTTCCACATTGGGCTCCCTCTGCCTGTGTCTCTGCCTCTCTCTCTGTGTCTCTCATGAATAAAGAAAGAAAACCTTTAAAATAAAAACAAAAACCCAAAACCCTCCAGCTCAGGAGGGGAGTGTTCAGCGGGGAGCGGAACTGGCTACAGGAGCTGCTTTAAGCTGGACCCTCCAGGTTTGAAGTTCTATATAAGGCGACAGATAAATTATCTTATCTTTTGGAGTTTGTAGGAGTATCTTAAACTTAATGGAAGGCTCTTTTAAAGGAAATAGCATTTTTAAAAAAGTGTCTTGTGGGTATGATTTCCAAGTCTTAAATCAATCCTATCTGGGAAAAAAAAATTGATTTAGTTACAGAGTCTAGTAGGGTTTTTCAACTGTCACTTGTGGGGTCTTGTGTAATCTCAGGACTCTGGGACTGCCCTGGGCAGAAGAGGGTGGAAACTCCTCTCTGACTCCAGCTGCCCCCCTTTCAACAAACAAACTTCATTTGAAGAAAAGGCTTCACTTTTTGGGGAAGCTCCTGTAACAGAAATCTAACAAATATGCCAGACTGATAATGACAACCAAAAGGTAAGTTTTCAATGAAAATAAATTCTATATAAAACTTCCAAATCTTTAATTGGCTAGACAAAGTCATGAACCACAGCTTCTGAAAACTAAAGAAGGAAGAAAACCCTATAGGATACAAAGGCTGTACCATTTCCACAGCGGAATGGTGTTATTTTGCCTTTTTCTAGCTGATACTGGTGTCTACACCAATATTCCGGAATTCTCTTTAGAAAGAGTGGGGGGAAACACAAATCCAATCTTGGGTAAGTATTTCATGTTCCTCGCTATCTGTTTAGGAAACAAAGTATTTCACAAAAGGACCACATTCCATGAAAAGTTATGTTTGTTCTGGCTTAAACATAATCATTTCCTCAGGAAGTCTGATTCAGATGAAGCATCTTAAGAAATTCAAATTGACTTAGTTTGTAGACAAATGAATGTCACCCTACTTTCTGAGTTCCAAGAAAATGTTTTCAAAATGAACTCTGCCATTTTAGACTATGCTTTTCTTTTTTTTTTTTTTTTTTTTTAAGATTTATTTAGTTGAGAGAGAGAGAGAGAGCACACACACAGTAGGAAAGGAAGGGTAGAGACAGGGAGAAGCAGAGCCTGACACAGGGCTCGATCCCAGGAGCCTGAGATCATGACCTGAGCTGAGTCACCCAGGCACCTCTTAGACTCTGCTTTTATTTATTTATTTATATTTATTTATTCATTCACTCCTGAGAGACACAGAGAGAGAGGTAGAGACACCAGCAGAGGGAGAAGCAGGCTCCATGCAGGAAGCCTGACATGGGACTCGATCCCAGGACTCCAGGATCATGCCCTGGGCTGAAGGCGGCACTAAACTGCTGAGCCACCCAGGCTGCCCTTGACTCTGCTTTTAAAAACTCAAATATATATTATTTCATGGCCTTCTCTCCCTAGTAGATGTCAACTTCATTTGTTTCCAGCATTTTAATGAACTTCTTTTGTTTATTTAGAGAAGTTTCATCTTTAAAATGTGCACTTTGAGTATATTTTTAGATCTAAACAATAGGGAGGAGGAGAGTACAGGATTAAGAATTCAGACTGAGACTAAGCTACCTGAGGTCCTGTCCCAGCTCAGCCATTTACGAGCTCTGTGGCTTTCCATGGGTTATTTTGCCCCTCTGTGCCTCATTTTACTCATCTGTAAAGAGGGAATAACAATTGCACCTTTCTCATCAGGAAGTTAGGATTATGGGAGTCAACATATATATGTAAAGTGTGTGGAATAGCACCTGGTACACAATAAGTGCTCAATAAATGTTAGCTATTGTTAGTTCTCCTTGGCTTCCTAGTGTAGTCAGGGTATGCTTCGTCAGGTTTAATTAAATAGTTGGGGGGATCCCTGGGTGGCTCAGTGGTTTAGCGCCTGCCTTTGGCCCAGGGCGTGATCCTGGAGACCCGGGATTGAGTCCCACGTCAGGCTTCCTGCATGGAGCCTGCTTCTCCCTCTGCCTGTGTCTCTGCCTCTCTCTCTCTCTCTCTCTCTCTCTCTCTCTGACTCTCTCTCTCTCTCTCTCTCTCTGTGTCTATCATGAATAAAATCTTAAAAAAAAAGTTGGTAAAAGGTTGCTATGGGAGATTATTTAATAGATTAGCACTCTTCACACAATTAGAATATATTCAAAGATATTCAATTTAAAGACCTGGCTGGTCCTAAGTCCACAGACTTTTGGGGCTGAAAAGACATTAGAGAATATCTTGCTCAACATCTTTATTTCACGGTTGAAGACTCCAAGGCCCAGGAGCATGAAGCCACTTGCAGAGAGCCACGGAGTAAGACAGAGACCGCCAGGATGTGGTTGCTTCTGATGACACTTTAGGCTCTCAGAGGGCTGTCGTGAAGTTTCCATTATGGGCACCAACTATCATTGCACTGATAAGCCTGTTAACTGGAGCATTCTGTGCCGGTCAGTCAGAATGACAAATAAAACCATTTACATATTTGGAACTGTCAATACACAAAGCAAATATAGGTAAGTAAACTGGCTCTGCTTTATTACCCCGTGCTATCATTTATGAAGAAAATGCTTGCAGCTGGGGGGTTTCTACAGTTTCCCCGTTCAATTTCCTTTGAAAGACATTGTTTAGTTAAAACTATAATAAAAAACAGCCCAAAATATTAGAAATAGAAAGTCCTGGCACCACCACTATGCTCGCACCGCTGGAACAATTTACACCCTGGGAGGTGCACAGATAGGAGCCACTGCAGATAATCAAAATTTTATTTAAAATTATAGAACACTCAAAAATAAACAATATAATATGCTTGGATTTTTGTTGTGACATAGAAAAATGCTTCCAATTACACTTAAAACCTTCAAGTGTTACCCCAACAAAGTATGCTATGCAGCCAGTCGAAGTGCTTGGATGAGCACTGCTCTCTCCAGATGGCTGGGGTAGGAGGTAGGCTGCGGACATCCCTGTAGGTAGGTGCGTTTTTCCTACTCGGAGTGGCGATTTTTCTTCTTGTTGTGGTTCTCAATGGCCCTTCTAAGTGCTTCATCCTGGATGAGATCAGACATTCTCACATCGGTGTGGCTACAGCCAATTTTGGGGCAACTGTAAACAATAAGAAGATCACTTAGCTTTGATGCCTTCAGCATAAACTTCCCTCACAGGCAAGTATTTATTATTTATTTATTTATTTATTTATTTATTTATTTATTTATTATTTCTAAAGATTTATTTATTTATTCATCAGAGACATAGAGAGAGAGAGGCAGAGACTCAGGCAGAGGGAGAAGCAGGCTCCATGCAGGGAGCCCAATGCGGGACTCGATCCCAGGACCCCGGATCCCGCCCTGAGCCGGAGGCAGATGCTCAACTGCTGGGCCATCCAGTCCCCCCATTCTTCCCCCCCATCCCCCCACCCCCACCTCAGATTTTAAGTATGAAGAGAACACCCTGGAGGGCTGGAGATAGGGGAGGGGTGCGATTCTGTTGTTTAGAAAATCTGGCTCTGGCTGCTGAATGCAGAAGGCAGGCAGAGTGGAAGCAGGGAAGGCAGGAGGGCCCAAGGTCCGGGGCACAGGGCCGCAGGGGGGAGGCTGGTGGCAGTGGTCGGCTTCAGGGGGGAGGCGGAAACAGGACCTCTAGGATGCGCTGCTGGGCCAGGGGCACAGTGGAGCATCATCAGAGTTTGCCCTTCATCTCCACAGGGAGCAGCCAGCCAAGTCATGCCAGGGATGGAGTCAGAGCTCCGGTTGGTCTGTGTTCCCTCTGAAATGCCCACCAGTCCTCCCAGTGGAGAGACTGCGTGGGCTGGTGGAGACTCAGGGGAAAGCTGTGGCTGAAGAAATCAGCGTGAGTCACCCACGGGTTGGGGGGGAGGTACTCAAAGCCACGGCTCTGTTTAGATGTGGTCTCCTCTGAAGGCAGTGGGCTGGGTGAAGTCACCTGATTTCTTCTCAGCGTGAAACAGACTTGGGTAGGGTACAGTGCCCAGCGTCTGCAGTTAGGGTGACCTGGTTCTGAATATGGCCAACACCTCTTGGCTACTCGTGAGAACAGAGGTGACAAATGTTACTTTCCCGAGCCCCTACTCCCCTCGGGTTTGAAGTAGAGGCAGGACCCTTATTTCCCAGGGCTACAGGCATCGCGTCCCCTTCCCTATCTCCTGTGACTAGCGTCCCTGGTCATCACTCTTCTGATACATTTTAAAGCTGCTCATCTGTCTGTATCTTGCATTTACCCCATGTACCCATCCACACACTTGTGCACGCACTTGACCTTCTGTGTGATTGGCCCTGTGCTGGGTTCTGAGCGTCCAACTGTGAAATACAAATTTAGATTCCTGCCCAAACAGAGCTCCGGCCCAGTGATCTGAGAAAACTCTCCAAACAGCACAGGTATATTAAGACCAAAAAAATATATATAATAATAATAATAACAGCTATAAGACAAGATAAAAAATAACAAATAGAAGACAACAGATAGAAACCAGAAGGGGAAGAAGGTTGATCATGGGAACTCTGATTTGTCCAGTGGTAGGAAGCCCAACCGTTCTTCATGAGGGAGAACTGTCCTCTTGGCTGTGCTTTCTGGACCAAGGCATCTTTATAAAGGAGGGCATTCGTCACTGTAATGGATAATAGGCTTGCTGACAATATTCACGTTTAAAATGCTGAAATGTGCAGGTATGTGGATTAAAATCTGGTTCTAAAAAGGCCCTCGCAGGAAGGAGGATCAGGTGGTCTGTCCAACCACGCACCCTTCTGACGGTTTTGCTTTGTGTTGGGGTAAGGACCGGAGGTGCCCGAGAAATGTCTCACACTGGTTTCTCAAGGGATTCATTTCTTTAATTGTGAAAATAAATAAATGAGCTTATGAGGAGGAAATGGAGACTTTTGTGACTTTAGAAAGGGCATCTTTCATCTCTTCAACTTCTGTGACACGGAAATGCAACGCAGTGTAGGTTCCTGGGATGACATGCGCTGGGGTCACCTTCACTTTGTATTTGTCACTCGGTGAGCATGCACTGTGATGGCAAGTCTGGAGTGCTCCCCCCTCCCTAGGACCCAGTCTTCAGCACCGACAGCCAGACAGTGAATAAGCGTGGAAGGGGAAGTGGGGACCGAGGTGGGGAGGACTTCCTGGTGATGTCAGCGGCCCTGTCGGCGTGCGAGGGCTCTGAGGATGTCTGATGGGGTCAACCACACTCGGTGCTGAGCCTGCAGGCTCATGCCTCACAATGGGGCAGCAGGATGGAGCCCAGGGTGGCCTGTGTCGAACAAAGAAGTCTGCCTTGCTTAAGGGATCAACTCTGGGGACAGAGGCTTTAACCACAAACTCCTCCTTAGGGGAGCTGATGGCCTCTTGACACAAATACAGCCTCAAGAGTGAAAGAGATGTGGGCTCAGTCCCCTTGGCTGTGACCCTCTGGGCAAGTGGCTTTAATTCGTGTGCCCCAGTCTCTTCTGCCGTAAAGATGACATAGAACGTAGGGTCGTTGTGAGAAGTAAGGAGGACAATGTGTGACGGGTCGAGGAGCTGGCTCAGGTGCTACAATGTGCAGTTTCTGCTCCCAAGAAGCCCCCGTGGAGGGGAGGCAGCCCCACCGATGACGCTGGCGGGCCATGGGCATGCTACGGTGCACACGGTGCTACAGAAGACTTCCTGGAAGAGAGGTTGCTCCGGGAGCAGAGGGAGAACCTTGCTTCTCACCTGATCTCAAACCAACCAACCCAGGTTTTTAAGCTACAAAGGATAAGACAGGGCACTGATGACATGATACTGAATCAGGGCACTCCTCCTCCGGAGAAATAGCGCTCTGTATAAGCATTAGTGCATTAATCCCCAGGACATCCTGGTGAGCAAGTTAGGTGTGGCAATACCCAATCCTAAGCTCTCGAGTCACTGCTGTGCAGGAGTCAGACCCACCGGCCTTGAGGAGAGGCTGGGTCCTCAACTCAGGTCACTGGTAGGGAAGAGCCTTCCACCGGAGCAGCAAGCAAGTGTTGACAGTGTCTGCTGAACAAGGGCAGCCTGGGTCTCAGGGGGCCCATAAGGCTGCAGGGAACCTTGGCCTCAGCCTCAGCTCAAAAGTACAAGATTCTGAGTCTTGTGAGCTCCTGGATCTGGGTCCCAAGAATTCCAAGGTCCAATCCTGCTTTAGGAGGAGGTCTGTAGATACCTCTGGAAGTCTGAGTGGGCTGGATCGCCATCGTACCTAAACACGCTGAGTAACTCTGTCCTCCCTCCTCTGAGTCTAAAATAACGTGTCACGAAGCGGTGAGGTAAGTAATAACAACACGGACAGCCCTGACCTTTCTGACCCTGCTGGGATTTGTTTAGCGTTCTGGAGTTCCAAAGGAGCTTTCCTCTTAAGTGGTTTGCTTCTCCACTGCCAAGAAATGTGCTGGTCTGGGCCTCAGTTGGAATTTCCCCGTTTCTTTAGTCCTAAGGTCCCGTGAGATGCTGCTGTTATTTCTACTCCGCGGATGAAGCCATGGAGGCTCTGAGAGACTAGATGGCCGGTTGGCCAAGAGTGAAATGGGGGCTGTGGGCACAGTCCTGGCGCTCCGCTCTTCAATGACACACTCCTACTTGACTTCATTTTCCTTCCCAGGCCGTTCAATAGGACTGTTTGTTAAACACGGTTCCCATTCCTCAGCAAAAAAGGAACGGCATGGCCGTGGGACACTGGAGATGCCTTGTTAATATGGCGGCCATAAGGCGGCTCTGTTAGGGAGAAAGCGCACAGCCCAACTATCCGGGACGTTGTTTTAACTGCTGTGTCTGGTGAGGGCTGAAGTCTCCACAGTTTTATCCTGACTCAATCCACGGGAGACAGATCTTCGCGGCGACCGCAGCACAGACAGGAAGATCCAGTCAGCACCGAGTAATGCAACGTACCTGGAGCTCCCGTCTGACAGAACGTAACTAGAACCATCTAGGAAGCAGAACCGAGAGTTCTCAAACTGGATGTGTCACAGGCGTGTTTAAACAAAGGGGACCCAGAACTGCTCATCGAGTGCACATGCATCATGGGGAATGACACTACTTGCTGCTCAGTCAGGAAGCTCCGGCGTAGCTGATGAAGAGGCCTGAGGTATGTAACCCGCTGCCAAATGCGGCCTGGCTTCAGGGCTGTGCCCACCACCCCGATGCTCCCGTGATCCGCAACTCCCCTTTCTTTCTTCCTGTCTTGCTGGGCTACACCTCAGATGGCTTCATTGGGGTCTTCTTCCTCTGAGTGCCTTCTCTTTAATGAGTGGAATGTCTTTCTGGGGGTCCACGTGGGGCCCTGAGGCGGGGGCCAGGCCGCAGTCCTGTCCTTGGTGGCTCTCAGACTGGCTGCCACCTGCTGTCCAGAGCTGCCCCTGTGGGGCAGGCGAGTAGATCTGACTCCTCTACCAATAACCTCTCCATGACATCTTGAGCTCATAGCTCTCTGCCGGGTTTGACACCCCACATTTCCTGCGTCTCCTGGATACTTCCAAATGGCTGTGTTGCTAGGACCCCACGCTTAGCACGAGCCCAGCTGTGCCTCTCTCAGCATCCTCCCTACACGTGTTTGTTGCTCCTGCCCTCTCTGTTGGCTAACAATCCTGCTACCCTTTTGGACATTCGGTTTACAAGTGCTAGTCATCCTCCACTCCTTCTTCCTCCCTTCAGCCCTCAGTTGCCAAACCCTGCCAGCTGTGCCTCCACAAGGGCCGTCATTCTTCCCTTCTGCCTATGACTCTTGCCTCAGTCAGGCTCCCATCATCTGTAACTTAATCTCCTGCAAACCCTTCCTCACTGACGTCGTCACCTCATGCCTTATTAATCCATCTCTTGAATTGTATTGGAGTAACTTCCTAACCTCCAGTTGGACTCACCTTATTCCCTCAAAACCCTGCAATGTTGTCTCATGCCTATAGAATAATGGTGGCAAAAATGAGGGTGGTGGTGGTGGGGGTACTGTTTACCGAGTTTTACCTCGTGCCAGGGACTTGAAAGTACTTCACATACATCTTAATCAAATTTCAAACATACCAGGGAGGCAATGACAATCATTATCATCAACTTATAGATGAGGAAATTAATAAAATCATGACATTTAACATCTCTATAATGAATCTTTACGCCACTCTCCTTACTGTTATTGTCTACAGCATCCTTCTATTCTCCTGCTAACACACAGTAACCCCAACTGTTACTGACCTCTGACCACCAAGCAGAACAGGCTCTGAATGGAGCGAGCCTGTAGGCTAAAAGGACTCTTCATCATTCTCTGAAATTCTTCTCATTTTTTTCAAGGTGCAGGAAAAACACTACCTTCTCTGCGAACCTCCCATACTTCATCCACTTGGACTTAATTGTTATCAACCTATGAAAATTTGCAGTTTGCAGAATCTGCGCTCATGTAATAGAAATGAGACAGAAAAAAGAAAATTTTCTAAATGACATATGTTACGTGTGTGCTTCCAAATAGCACGTACAATTCAAAAAAGCCACAGGACACTTAGAAAGTCAAATATGTAACTAAGAAGATCCATTTACATGCGACCCTGTTCTTGGAGTCACTATCGCCATCCTGGAACTGGTGAGAAATGTGCTTTGTTATCAGTGCCTGCTTTTTCCAAATCTGACTCTGGGAGACTATGGCAAACTTTAAGAAAAGTAAGAGCTGTGAAACAGAACTATTGGGGAATATCTATTCTTAGCTATTATCCCTTTTCACAAATGAAAAGGTGGTTTTTCAGAGAAAGAGCACAGGAAAAAAAGGAGAAAAGGAAAGGCTTAGAAGTCCAGAAACAAAGGAAATTATATCCACAAGGAAAATGGAAGTTTCACTAGGGAAATACAACATCTCAACTGTGAGCTGGGACTCAAAACAGAAAAAAATGTACTTGAACACTCTTAATTCTGCGACCACAAGGGCATTCTTTTGGAATAAATAGGGTAAATGACTTGACTGAATGACCATCAAGATATCTACTGCCTCCAAAGCCCTATCTCTAAGTCCACGCCCACAGGAGGAGTGGTGGGGAATTCCAATTCTGGGTCTGGACCAGCAAATTTCTGGGGGATGGAGAAGTGAGCCACACATCAAAGTGGCTGTTATCAGAAGTCCATTGAGAACTGGTCACACCTGCAATTCCATTCCTACGACAAATGTGCGATAAGAGCACAAGAAATGCCAAACTGAATTATACTGAGTCTAGCCAACCCAAGGATTCCACATTATCACAGGAACAGAGCCACGGTCCTCCAAAGTTGTGTGCCACGGGGGTGGGAATGTGCAAGTTGGGGTGTGTGTGTGTGAAGGAGGTGGAAATAAATAGAAAATATACGTAAAAGGAAGATTCTCCAAACGTTCCAATGGAAAAAAAAATTTCTCATTGAAGTGATGCACACATTTACTTGACCCTTTGGGAAAGTTGTTTAAATAATTAAAGAGATGCAAGGTTTCCCCTGACCATTCAATCTTGACCAAGACCTCTGGATACAAATCTTATCTCAGAATGTTTTAAACAAATTACCTGTAATACAGGATGGCAAACAAAACAAAACAAAACAAACAAACAAAAAAAAAGCCATTCCTTCTTGTGTAAAAGTAGATACAGAAGGGAAAAAAGAAACCTTTTAGTATCACAGTTTTCCCTAATTCTTTTTTCAGGCTATCACGCAATTTCATGAATATTCCTATTATTCAATGATGCAACTTCCACCCAATTCCTTTTTCTCCTGTTTCATCGAAGGTGTGGCTCAAGTGGCTTCAGCTTCTTCCTGAGCAGACTACTCATCTTCCCGTGGTGGATTGTTTTTCCAGAAAGCCAGCGTCCGTGTTTACACTGAGGGAGGTGAATGGGCTTTAGGGGGGCCATGGAGGTGTCTTTTCCTCTGGCATGACCACCACTGGAAAGGCTCACTTCCCTTCCGGCGCCAACTCACCAGGCCTTTTTCTTCCGCCTGTGCTTGGACTCAATCATGCGTACAATGGCTTCCTCCTCATAGGTGTGGCCACACACTTTATTTTTCACCGGCTTCTTCATTTCCACCTGCAATCAAGGAGACATTCAGCTTTCAGGAATGATAATGATCCACTTCCAGTAACTTCTCCAAGTCACCAATTATTTGGAACTGTTTTTTTCCTCATCTGGGGGCTTCCTGTGTTCAACCTCGCAGTCTCGTGGCTTTAGATCATTGTGGGGGCAGACGGCCACGGAGGCAAATGCAGGTGGGCACCCATGTCAGCTGGCCTGTGAGCCAGGAATTGCTTGACACCCCCCATCCCACCGCACCCCACCCCTCCCATGGGGCATGGTGGACTTCAGTCTTGCCAGCCCGGGAACCTCCCCCATATCCTCCTGGACCTCATCACTTTCCTTTCCTGCCTCCTTACCCTAGATGGGGAATCGAGTTAGAAAGCAAACAGGAGTCTTTTGCCTCTATAAAGCGGATTGCTTGGTCTTTCCGGAAAGGAGGAAGGCGACAGTACCTGAGTAATAGGGCAGATGAAATTGGTCTGACTTTGGGTCACAATCATGTCTTCATCAACTCCTTCTGTCCCATCAGCCTCTCTGTCGGCTTGAAGACCATCTAGAGGGAAGAAGGGAAATCGCTGAGCCTCGTTGGTCTAACACTGTGCCAAGGACAGCAGGGAATTGAAGGAAGGAATGGAAGGAAGGAGGTTACTGCTTTCTCGGGGTCTGTTGGGTGGTAGGCAACCTTGCTAGGCAGTTAGATGCATGTTAACTCTTCTCTTAAGAGAATCCTGCAGGGTAGGATGGATTCTGCCCATTTTTTTTTAATTTTAAAGATTTTATTTATTTATTCATGAGAGACACACACACACACACACAGAGAGAGGCAGAGACACAGGCAGAGGGAGAAGCAGCTCCATGCAGGGAGCCCGATGTGGGACTCGATCCCGGGACTCTGGGATCACACCCTGGGCCGAAGGCAGACACTAAACCACTGAGCCACCCGGGGATTCCCGATTCTCCCCATTTTTGATAAGGGAACCGACTCAGAGCAGTGAGATAACTTTTTCAAAGAATTACTTTGTGAGGGAATACTATCCAGTAATCAAGACTGTGGCTGTGGAGTCAGAAGCGCCCAGTTATCTCTTTCATTTCCAGCTGTGAGACCTTGGACTAGCAAGATGCTTTTTTGGTAAAGCCTCTACTTTACAGCTTTGTTGCAAATTTTAAAAGAGAGATTAAAAGAGATGAAAAATGCAGCATGTTTGCACAGTCCCTGGCACGAGGAAACATTAAATAAATGGTAATTACGTTAGCTAGCTCTGGGGTTCTCAAACTTTTTGGTCTTGGAACACTTTACTACTTGTAGATATTAAGGACCCCAAAAAACTTGTTTGGGTTATGGTTTATCGATATTTGCCATCGCAGACATTAAGACTGAGGATTTAAAAAATATGCATTAACCAATTCATTAAAAAAAAAAAAATGCTGGGGCACCTGGGTGGCTCAGTGGTTGGGTGCCTGCCTTTGGCTCAGGGCATGATCCTGGTATCCTGGGATTGAGTCCTACATTGGGCTCCCTGCATGGAGCCTGCTTCTCCCTCTGCCTGTGTCTCATGAATAAATATATAAAATCTTTAAAAAAATACTACTACTCCTGGGGTACCTGGCTGGTTCATTCGGTAGAGTATCTGATTCTTGATCTCAGGATTGTTGAGTTTGAGCCCCATGTTGGGTGAGTGATTACTTAAAAATAAAATTTTCAAAACAAAACAGAACACAAATAACTCCAGGGGCACCTGGGCCAGCTCAGTTGGAGGACATATGACTCTTAATTTTCACGGTTATGAGTTCAAACCCCATGATGGGTAGAGAGATTACTTAGATTAATAAAACTTAAAAAAAAAAAAAACCACCTCCATTATTAAATGTTAACATAAATGATATCTAAAAAACTAAGAGTAATCATATTTTCCAGAACAACAAAAAAGAGATAAAAATGGCCTTGTTTTTATATCTTTGAAACTCTTATTTACTGTTTGGCTTAATAGAAGATATTTGGATTTTGAGGGGCACCTGGGTGGCTCAGTCGGTTTAGCATCCAACACTTGATTTCGGCTCAGGTCGTGATCTCTGGGTCCTGAGATTGAGCTCTGTGTTGGGCTCCATGCTCAGCAGGAAGTCTGCTTGAGATTCTCTCTCTCTCCCTCTGCCTTTACCCCTCCCCGTACTCTCTCTTTCTCTATAAACAAATAAATAAATACATACATAAATACATAAATCTTTAAATAAGAAGATAGTTGGATTTTGATATCTGTATATCCATCCAGTCTGTTGTGATAATACGTCACGTAGCCTCTGGAAAAAGTACACTTATGGAAAGAGAGTGAAAAAGACTAGTGACACCTTACTATTGTTAGGAAGATAGTTTGGGCCTCATAGGTACCCAAAAAGGCTCTCAGAGAACCCTAGGGGTCCCACACTTTGAGAACTGCTGAGCCCGTGCATGGTAAAGGTTTTGGATAGCCCATTTGATTCTGAAATCTCCGTTCTTTTTTATTTCATCACAACTTGCTCCTCACTGAGGGCAAACAGATGATGGATGGTTTCTGAATGGGATAATGAGACTGAGTAGCTCCGTGAAAGCCTTTATTTCCAGGGAAGGGAGATGTCCTTTTGTGCAAACATCAAAGATCAATAGCTTTTTAAAAGCAAATGTTGACAGTGTCTTCCTTCCTCTCTTTCCTGCCCCCCCTTTCCTGTCCTTCCACTCTTCTCTCTTCCCTTCCTCCTTTCATTCTGGCAAAATAACATTGACATTAAAAACTGCTTTGTTTTTAACGTGGGAGGAAAACCCCTGTCTCAGGTTCAGATGGTTCTGCACATGTTTCAGTTCCTAGAACTGACAGCCCTGGCCTCCCACCTTGGCCAGATGGAGTGTCTGTCCTACTGGGGGCAGGGAAAGGGCCACAGAGTGCTAGTTCAGGGTCACCCAGTCAACTAATAGCTGGCCCCCAGGCATTCTGCTCCTAATTACTCTGTTTTTTTTTTTTTTTTTTTTTGGTAGGGGTTTCACCTTGTTTTAGCAGACTACTGTTATTTGTATGTCAGCTTGTTGTGTTTTCCTAGAGAAACATCCCTCAAAGCTCTCATTCCTTGAAGAAGGCAGGAGTGGAGACCTCTCAGGCAGAGCACTGGCCACTCAGGTACAGTACCTGGGGCTTTCTGGCTTTTCAAGGACCTGTAGAAATCTGTCTGAGACTTCGAAAGTCATTTGTTGGCTTCAGAATAGGATAACTACGAAACAGAATTAATAAATGCCAAAGGTCAACAAAATATTATGCTAACTTCATTGATTGCTGACTTGGTAATCAAAAATATTTCATTTGAAAGCCATATGTAGGCTGGAGTTAGGATTGAACTTAATAATTCCCAGGGAAGCAAAGAGACATGCTGATAAATGAATAGCCAACTATAAGTTACTTGTAGCCAACCTATTTCCAAAGCCAAACTCTAAAGATATTTTTCAAAATTTTATGTCAGCAATAAAAGTATATTTAATGTGGAGGTTGCCATATTTTAGTATGCTTACTGTGATGTGGGATGGGGCCTGTGAAGAGTTTAGGGACTTCCCAGGACCTGTCTTTGGTATTCACAGAGCAAGAGTTAGATAGACTCCTCGAGGATCCTTCATCAGCCCAGTGGTTGCTCACCATGGCTCAGGAAGGTTGGACAAGGAGCCAAGTCAGCCAGGCTAAGAGCATTCTGTCTCTTTAATTCTTCTAAAGCCTCCTTCTGTGGGTGGCTCCTGGTAATTTCTTACTGTGTGTTTGACAGTCAAAATTAGGGTCTCTCTTTGTCCATTCTTACAGGGTTTATCCTGAACTCATGGCAGATTTTTTTTTCCCTGATGGCAGAAATCTGACTGTATATGTGATACTGTGGAATTCACCAGAAAATCTGGTAGATGAATAACAGAGTTCAGCCAATGTGAAAGGCTGTGGGTTTGTTTCTTATTTTCTATTTTTAAATTTGAAAAGGTAGAGGAAGCAGCAAAGCACAAGGGAAACGCAATGCCGACCACTAGGGAGGGAGGAGTGGGGAACTCAGAACCTGTAGGTGGCTTTCAACATCCGTGATCATGAAAGAAGGTAACAGAAGTAAGACGGAGGAAGAATGCCAACAGTGAGTAATAGTCCACGGACCGAGAGTCTAAAAAGAGAAAGATCCTCAACAGCTAAACCTCTTGAGATAGAACATTTCCTCACCCGAAACCTATATTTATAGAAAGTGATATTAATGTTGGGATCTACGATGTGCTAACAAAAGGTCACATCTGGCAGTAAATATCAGTCACACTTGTTTAGTTGATCCAAAGATAAAACCTCTTGATAAGCTTCATAAAAGGAAGATTGGAGAGAAGAATATAGATCACCTAAGTAGAACCACATAAGTTTTAAAACTGAGGTTATCTGGGACGCCTGGGTGACTCAGTGGTTGAGCATCTGCCTTCGGCCCAGGGCGTGATCCCTGGGGTCCTGGGATGGAGTCCCGGATCAGGCTCCCTGCAGGGAGCTGGCTTTCCTTCTGTCTATGTCTCTGCCTCTTTCTCTGTGTCTCTTATGAATAAATAAAAATCTAAAAAAAAACCCTGAGGTTATCTATCCTTAATTGTCTTGTACATCTGAGAAATCTGAAATCTAAAGACATTACAGATTTTGTTCGAAGTTAGGCAGGGGTTTAGTAAATTTAGGTCTAATTTCTTGGTCTGATTAGTCTGAACACAAAAACCAGTGTGTCGGTTCTGGGAGCCACCCTTTCCTCCAGATTATTATGTTATTAATAATAACACCTCAGGTTTACTGACTGCTACACAGCAGCCACTGTACTGAGCATTTTATATACATTATTGCATTTCATCCTCACAAAAATATCCCTGAAGAACAACTCTGCTATTATTATTCCTCTTGTATAGACTGGAAAACTTAAGCCCCACAATAGTTTTAAGGCAAAAGTAGGAAATAGCGATCTTATAATAAAGAAGTAAGTGGATTAAAGCAACTTAGTCATTATTAAAGAGATCACAAAAGTTTTCCTTGTCATAAAGTGAAACACAAGAAAATGAGTCATACTGGGTTCCATATACACACTCAGGGTATGTTGTTAGAAGTACATGGTCCCCGGGGGTGGTGGCAGTAGTTGAGTGTCTGCCTTTGGCTCAGGTCATGATCCTGGGGTCCTGGCATTGAATCCCACATCAGGCTCCCCATAGGGAGCCTGCTTCTCCCTCTGCCTGTGTCTCTGCCTCTCTCTCTGTGCCTCTCATGAATAAATAAATGAAATCTTAAAAAAAAAAAAAAAAAAAAGGAAGTACCTGGTTGGCTGTCAACTTGTGACCTGGTGGGCAAATCTCAAATATGCCCTCCCGTCCCGGCCTGGGCCCAGGGCACCCAAGCAATGGGCTGAGGGAGGAAGTGCAGACAGGAACTAATGTTTCCATAGTCCCCATAAGGGATGTGTCAGGGTATGAGTTAGTAACTTGGTCGTGATTTCTTCAGATGTCATGAAATGAACGGGAAGAGGAAAGAGAAACCATGGAAATGCTTGAAGTGATAACCAAGTATACAATTACAGAATTCTAGAAGTCTATGAATATTTTCCTGTGATGTAAAGTTAGGGGGTGGTGAGGGCATCTGTTGAACCCCGAGATGTGGGTTCACGGTCAGCTAGTTACGACTGGTAATGAAGAGCTAAAGGCCTCTGCCTTTATTGTCTCCAATCGGCCGTCATCCTTCTAGATGCTTGCTCAAGCCAAGACTTTTGGATTTATTCTTAATCACTCATTTTCCTTCGTTCTTCACATCTGAAACCATTGGCATGTTCTGTTGACTGGTTCTAAACGATAGTCCCTAAATCTAAATCTAGTAAATCTAGCCCCTTCTCTCGAGTTTTACCATATCCAAACCACTATGGCCTCCTGCCCAGACCTCTGCGGTAGCCTCCTACCTAGAATCTCTGCTTTGACAAGGGTCGTGATGCTCCCATGTGCTTCTCACAGCAGTGCTCACAGCCAACCTCCCTGACCAGTCTTCCCCCCACCCCCACCCCCACCGTGCTCCACTCTGACTGGTCTTTTCTGTTTCTGGAACGTGCCACTATCCAGGCTGTCTTTGGGCCTTTACACTAACACGACTGGAATGTTCTTTCTCCTGATCTTTGCTTTTCCTACTCCTTGTCATTTTGAAATGTTAATTTAAGCGTTATCTCTCTGGAGAGGCCTTCTCAGATGTCCCAGGCTGCAAGGGGCCACCCAGGCTTGCTGTCACATTACTCACTTGTGAGGCTGTGACTCCACAGGGCACCAATCTTTACGCACAGCTTTCTCCATCTCCCTCCTTCACTCCCTTGCCCTCCCCATTCTCTTCCCGGAAAGCAGGGACTTGGTTGTCTTGCTCACGGGTGTTTCCTAGAGTCTAAATGTCCTTGGTATGTAGGAGGAGGTGTTCAATAAACATCTGATTAGTAAAGCGCTTCATCTGACAAGGCAAGAGTGGGCATATTTTTCACAAGGATGTACTGAACGGATTTAACAGACGTGGCAACACATAGATACACACACACACACGCATCCTTGCACAATGATGATTTGATAGCTTTTCAGCAAATAACAGAGAGGACTTCACTCTAGCTTGGGGTGCAGCCCCGGACCCTGAATTACATGTCAAAGGCAGGAAGTAAATATAAGTTTTACAATTATAGTAGGCCGTGTGGTAATTATAAAGGAGAGTCCAGACATGGTCTTGTGGTCAGAAAATACATTTGGTCCTGGCCACACACAGCCCTAGTATTAGTCATTTGTCTGTCTTCAGGCATCCCAAATTTGGCTACCAGTAAGACAGTTTTATGCCAGCTGGGAATAAAAGTTGATTACTGTGTGCTTTTTCAATTAAGCCTGAACATTTTACTAAAAGTTCTTTTCTCTTGAACGTTGGTAACATATGAAGAAAATACTTTACAAATATTTACTGCCTGCTTGAGATGCCTATTGCACTGTCCAGTTTCTTTTACTTGCACTATTCTAGTACAGCCTATTTGGAGAGGCTGAGCTGGTACAGGGAAGATTTGGGGGCCTCCCCTAATGTGCAAAAGAACACAGATTCCAAGTTTGAAGCAGTATAGCTCAGTCACTACAGAGCTTCAAACTGCTTTTGCATTTCCTGATTGCAATTCTGCAATTTCTGACTATTTCTCCCACACAGTAACCTATAGCTGGGTCAGGAGTGGCCCCACCTGGGAACTGGGGCTGAGACTCTAAGCAGAAAAAGATGTCAGCAGGCTCAGTCACTTTGGCTTGGAATTTAGGAGCAGCGTGTGTGTGTGTTTGTGTGTGTTGTTTTGTGGTCCCCTCCCCTATAGAGTTGTTTGTCCAGCATTGTATCTCAGTTTCTTTCTGAGACTGCTGGGCTGCCCTGAATGCTAGCTGTTTGGCTGGGCCAACTTGCCACTGAACACACGGATTCCTAGTTTTCAATAGTCTCTGGCTCTGCTGTGTGTGCCAGTTTTGCAGAAATAAGATACAGATCATGAGGGCACCTGGGTGGCTCAGCAGTTGAGTGTCTGCCTTTGGCTCAGGGCATGATCCTGAGGTCCTGGGATCGAGTCCTGTATCGGGCTCCCTGCAGGAACCCCGCTTCTCCCTCTGCCTATGTCTCTGCCTCTCTGTGTCTCTCATGAATAAGTAAATAAAATCTTAAAACAAAAGATGCAGATCATGACCAGAAAGGGCTTACATAATTAAAGATTTCCAAGATGTCATAACTTTCACAGGATGGCAAGATTCAACAAAGACTGAATGAATACAATTCAATCAGAACACTGGCTAGAACACAATAAGGATCCAATAAATGTTATTCATTATGTGTATACATATATATTTATTTATTATAATTAATGTTACATACTTCAATAATTGGAAATTGTTACTGCCATTATTATTATTTTAGTCACTAGTGTGTGTGAGGTACTGTCCTTGGTATGGGCAAAAAACAGTCCTTGCCCTCAGGGAGCTCAGTCACATAGGACTATGTGTATAGAGTGCAAAACAGTCTGATGAGGATTATGCATATACAAGATACTGTGGGGGAGCAGCTTCTAGGAGAGAACAGGTCTGGGCTCTCTAAGGAGCTCAATACTGATCTGCGTCACTGAGAAGGCTCTTTCAACCTCTATCTCTGATGCAATTCTGCTGCCTCCTTAAATGTGAGCCTTTCATTCACAGCCACCCCAGGTCAACATTCTAATCAATGTTCTTCCTTTTCAGAGCTGTCATCTATACTCATCTCAGATTCCATGTACTCGGAGAAGCTATCCAATCCAACCCAATCCAACACAGTCCCTGCAGCCAGTCTCCTTTGAAATCCGGTAACACCTGCTGTCTGTACTGTATTCTTAGCTAAAACTTCTTCATTATTCAGTTGTTTCAAGTAGATAGGAATTGTTTTCCAGAAAGCTCCTTGAGGAGAACTGCTGTGTGTTCAAGTCAAGCTGACTCAACTCATGGTGCATTATTGAACACCTGCTCTGTGCCAAACACCATACAAATGCCAGGTGTAGATGCAAAGAGGATTAAGATCAGGTGTGATAGGAGAGACCACTGCAAATACTAAACATTTTGTACAATGAATGTAATAATAATAAATGTGAAATTATAAGTGTGTTTTGAACAAAGTACACAAGTAATCCGGTGGCTCTCCAAAGGGGGTTGAAGAATGAAGAAGAACCTCCAGACAAAGTGATGACCAAGCTAGGTTCTTCTGCTGGGAGGTGTGGTAAGAAGTGGGAACTACTGTAATTAGGAACATGGGCGCTGGAGATGGCCTGCCTGGGTTCAAATCCTAGCTGTATCACTTTATTAGCTGGGTGTTCTTAGGCAAGTTACTTTATCTTTTCTTTGCTTCGGTCTTCTCGGCTGTCGAATGGAACCAATAATCATACCTGCTTCATGGAGCTGTATGAGGATTAAATGAGTTAATCTATGAAGAGTTCTTAGAATGAGGGTTGCCTGGGTGGCTCAGTTGGTTAAGTGTCTGCCTTTGGCTTGGGTCATGATCCCAGGGTCCTGAAACTGAGTCCTGCACTGGGCTCCCTGCTTAGTGGGGAGCCTGTTTCTCCCTCTCCTCCCTGCTTATGCTCTCTCTTCCCACCTCTCTCAAATAAAGAAAATCTTTAAAAAAATAAAAAAGGGAAGTTCTTAGAATAGTATCTGGCAAATAGGTGACAGTAAATACTGTTATGATTATTAATATTATTCAGAATTTCATAGAGCTAGCATGAAGTGCATGTGTGCAACATATATGCTCAATTAAGTAAAAATCATGTGCTATGGAATCACCCAGAGAGAAACGACATGACTGTTCAATCCAGGGTTCTAAATGGGATAAATCTTTCCATGGCCCAGGACAGAGTGAGGCCTAAATGAGCTCACTCGTAATTAGCTGACACAGCACTATCAACATCTTCAATTTGCTGTCCGTTTTCACTTCCATGACTCTTTCAACACACTCTCTCAAGATCTTGAAAGTAAACTGAATGAACAGTTTCAGATTATTTCTTCCAAATGAGCTGACACTATTAAGATGGACCCTTCCACATTATCATGTACTTGTTAATTTACCTACTCTTATTTCAGACATATCCTTTGTCTTCAGCTGACATCATGTATTAATTTGCCTCCATTTATTTCGTCAAAATATGTCATGTCAAATAGGAAGGTTTTATTATTTTTTTAAAAGATTTTATTTATTTGAAAGGGGGGTGGTGGGGAGCAGAGTGACAAGTAGACTTGTCCCAGGACCTTGAGATCATGACTTGAGCTGAAGTCAGAAGCTTAACCAACCTAGCCAGCCACCCAGGCATCCCACACACACAAAAAAATGAAGGTTTTAAAATAACAGAACCTATTGCATTGCATTGGTGGGGCAAAAATCAATCAGTCAAGATCTGGTCATACAGTATCCATCTCAAGCCAATAAATACTGAAAATTTCCTCAAACTTTGTACTTGGATTTATGGCTTTGTATAGGATAAGGTTTAATGATCTTCTCTAGGTTACCAAGAAAGAGCAGGGAATCTAACACACATATTCTATTTCTTTGTTCGGGCGATTAACTAGAAAACCAAAGGATAGGGAAACCCTGACTTGTCGGCACTGAGAGGGTCTACAACTCTTAGTTATTTAGATCCATGGTAGAGTACAAAGCAAGCGCAAATCAGAAGGCGAGAAATCTCATTCGGGCTCATCCTATGTATTCTTATTTTAGAGGGCTGGAAATATCACTCATCCAGGCACCTAAGACGGTATGTGCGATTTGTTTGTGTGTATCCTTTCCTATCTCTGTCTTTACACTAACTTCACTCCGTCTCCTCCCCTCCATTCTCAGTGCAGCTGTCCTTTTTTTTTTTTCTCCAAAAGATTTTATTTATTCATGAGAGACACAGAGAGAGAGAGAGAGAGGCAGAGACACAGGCAGAGGGATAAGCAGGCTCCATGCAGGGAGCCTGACGTGGGACTAGATCCCAGGTCTCCAGGATCACGTCCTGGGCCGAAGGCAGGCACTAAACCGCTGAGCCACCCAGGGATTCCCAGTGCAGCTGTCCTAATTCAAGCCCCTAGCCATTTCTTATTTAGAATATGGCAAAAAGTTCTCTATTCTTTATTCGTCTTTCTGCCTCAGCCTCTCCCCAGTCTAGTCCCCCTACTCCAGGTAGTTATCTTTCTAAAACCATGGACTCTTAAATGTGGCAAGACTTCATCAGCTGGTCCAAAGCATCTTGGTCTCCTTCTGCAACCCACCTCTGTCGCATCCGCATGTCCACCCCAAACCAGTGACTGCCCACACTTGTCATGCTGTTCTGCGCATCTGCTAGCCCTTCACTGATCTACTTCTGACCACTCTTCAATACTCAATGCAAGTATTTCCTTGGTGAAGTCCCAACACAAAGGTGATCCCTCCTTCAGCTTCCCTAGTGTCTTTGTACATACTGTGATCATTTGTTTCCTTCTCTATCTTCCTTTCACACTGAATCCCTTTAAGGGATGGAACTCTGTCTCAATGAGCCAAGCAAGGTGCAAAAACTTAATAAATATGTTCAGTGAATGGTTGCTAAAACAAGAGAATGCTTTGACTATCGTTACATAGAAATTGATAAGATGAAAGCAGTGAAGAAGACTGTTTTGAAGGCTAATATTGTGGAATAAGACAACGTGGTTCTTGATTGAATTACTAATTTTCTAGAAGGGAGCCAAGTGACACTGCCTAGAATCATGCCACTCTACATTTTCTGCTCCGATTCTGTGCAAAAGCAAATTACCAAAATGCAAGCTGATAGAGGTCATATTCCAAGAAATGAATTATTCCACGTTATGCCTTTAGATCGGTTCTGGTTCTATTTGCTCTAAGCCATCTACACTGATAGGAAAGTATGATAATCAGTCATCAAAAATGTGAAAATTATCTTGCATTTGTTGAGCTTACCCAGGTCGGGCAGAGTGTATGTGCAGTGATGTTCCAGTAGAGCAGTTCTTATAACAGAAACACTGGGGAAATCTCCTTATCTGGCAGACTAAATTTAAGTGAACTATGGCATCACTACTCACAAGATCTGATAATAATTGCAAACAATCTTCACCATCGGAAAACACTTATGTTATAACATGAGGTGGAAAAAATGAGATCCAAACTGTATATGTAGTATGCTTAATTACTTTTTTAAGAAAATATTTTATTTATTTACTTGAGAGAGAGAGAGAGCACAAGTGGTAGAGAGGGAGAAGCAGGCTGTGCATCAAGCAGGGAGCCCAATGTGGGGCTCGATCCCAGGATCCTGGGATCATGACCTAAGCCAAAGGCAGCCTCTTAACCGACTGAGCCACCCAGGAGCCCTGATTGATTGATTACTTTTTTAAAAGGGGATATAGACAAAAGACTGAAAGAAAATGACAAAATACTGTAGCCCATTGTGTCCAGTTGATATTAACTACTGTACCTGTGAGCTGACGGTACAGGGATCAATGGGGATAGCTAAGATTTCTGAAGAATAATTATCTAGCTCTTCCTTTCCATATCCAGCACTCTTCATGAGACCAAGTAATACGTATAAGTAGGGCTGACAGCAATGGGGATGGGACGGATGTTTATTTGATTTGTCAAACTGAAACAAATTATGAAATCAAGTCCAGAGATCATAACATTAAAAAAAGGAACTTTAGAATTTATCCTTGCTCAACTTTAAAACTGCAGAGTTTCAGTTTTGGGTAACACAGGGACTATGACACCATTTCTAGCCCTAGTATTTTCTAGATGTATTATCCTAACATTTATACTATCTCAAACTTGTCTGCTCCCCTACAAGGCAATACATCGCAATTTAATTTCTATCATATCTTTTCCCCATGGCCTCTCATTTCAGAGCTCCAGACAAAACAATAACAAAATACCTGAATAGAACAGAAGGCTTTAATGTAGAATAAAGCTAGTGCTAATACCGTACTTTGTTTTATAAAGTTTCTTAAAATTAAATGACACATTTTTATCCCCCCAAGGATAGAAGGTAAAGAGCCACTGAAGCCATCCATTTAGCGATAAAGCTCAGAAAGGGAAGCTCTTGTGTCACTAAGTGAGACCGGGCCTAGAGTTGGGTCACATACCTGACTCCACAGGATTACTCAGCGTGGTCATTACAAAATGCCACAGAATCTTGGTGATAATTAAATATGCTTACTTTTTCTTACCACTTGCATTTTTAAAAGATTTATTTTACTATTATTTATTTATTTATTTATTTATTTTTAAAGATTTGATTTATTTATTCATGAGAGACACATAGAGAAGCAGAGACATAGGCAGAGGGAGAAGCAGGCTCCTCTCAGGGAACCTGATGTGACACTCGATCCCGGGACGCCATGATCACGCCCTGAGCCAAAGGCAGGCACTCAACCTCTGAGCCATTCAGGCATCCCAACATTTTTTTTTTTAAATAAAGATTTTATTTATTTGGTGGAGAGAGTGAGAGAGAGAGAGCAAGCGAGAGTGAGCATGAGTAGGGGGAGGGGCAGAGGGAGAAGCAGACTCCCTACTGAGCAGGGAGCCCAATGTGGGGCTTGATCCCAGGATCCTGAGATGATGACCTGAGCCAAAGGCAGATGCTTCACTGACTGAGCCACCCAGATGCCCCCTTTTTACTTGCCTTTGATGAGGATATCAATATTTATTTTTGATACATTTAAAGATTCTTCATTGTGATGGCACAATGTAGTCATGTTAAAAAAAAAAAGAAAGAAAGAAAGAAAGAAAGAAAGAAAGAAAGAAAGAAAGAAAGAAAGGAGAATGATCCCCAAAGTGCACTCAGTATGGAAGAAATTTAAAAAGGTCAGAGCCTGAGGGTCCAAATCTAGTGAGGCTTAACAATGCTGTCAGCAACAAAAGTCAGCGAAGCCACCCAAATGTAGCTCAGCTCCGCAGCTTGCAGAGTGCTCAGAGCCAATCAGGGCAGGGCTACCCAAGCTTCCAACAGTAATGAATCCATAGACGCTCTGGTCGGCCTGGACATCTGTTTTTAGTTTTCAGGGTCTTGTCTGAAGTTAGTCTAACAGAAAACATACCAAAAAAAAAAAAAGGCTGCCAAGTGGAAAGAAGTAAAATGAGATGGAGAGAGAGGGAGAGAAAGGGAGAAAGAAGAGGAGGAAGAAGGTGGGGAGGGAGGGAAAGGGAGAGAAGAAGACAAGACAAGAAGGAAGAAGCTAAGGGATGTGGGAAATCCTCAATACCACAGGGCCCAAGGACAGGCACCTCCGCTACCATACCCTAGCACCAAGGCTGGTCTGTAAGGCTTCCTTCCTCCCACTCCACCCACCCCCCTTCACTTTCCACCCACTTTCCAACCTTTCCCACATGCAAAGGAAGACATGACTTCAAAATCAGGATCAGCTTAGGACATAGCTCTTGTGAGTGTGTACAATACATCTGAGTCATTTGTTCATTTTGTAAACATGAAGAAATCACACTTTTAAAACTTCCTCCTTCATGACATTCATAGCACTTGACAGAATGCTTAGCATGGAACATTGACTCTTTTCCTTATCCACACCCAAAGTGTCAAGAGGGACAGACTTGCTTTCTCACCCAGAGCTCACATCCTCCAGGGCAGGTGACAAGAGGGAGCATGACAGGGGGACACCTGGGTGGCTCAGTGGTTGAGTGTCTGCCTTTAGCTCAGGGAATGATCTCGGGGTCCTGGGATCGAGTCCAGCATCAGGTTCCTGCTTCTTCCTCTGCCTATGTCTCTGCCCCTTTCTCTGTGTGTCTCTCATGAATAAATAAGTAAAATCTTAATTAAAAAATAAGGGGGAGCATGACAGGGAGGCAGAAGCAGGATGCACAGTAGCTGTGGTGTCTATGAATGTAGGCCGAGCCACAGAGGAGCGCAGAGAACTGAGGAGCAGCCCAGGAGAGTGTTCTACTAGGGACATTGCCTTCCTCTGGGGAGTCTTCTCACTCAGAGGCCCCCAAGCCCCCCACCCCAGACATTTACACATCATCGGTAATTATCTGTTTACGCCACTGTCTCTCCCACTGATCCATAAACAACTCAGAAACGAGGACCACTTCTGTTCATCTCTGCATCCCTAGTTCGTGGTGCATGGGAGGGGCTGTGTCAGGACACGAAATCCAATCTTAAGGGGCCCTTGGTGGCTTAAAAATCATTCTGCTCACTGCCTAGCTCTTCTGCAGAGAAGGGTTTCTATGCACAACCTAGAGAGGAGTTCTGTAAGGCTTGGACTTCAGGACGGTGGGTCAAGTCCAGAGGTAGGTATCACTTGGCTCTGTCATCAATTGAAGGATAGGTGTTAAATTTCCTGCAGACTATCGCTCTTGATGTCTATTTATTAGGACAGAGTGAAGATGAGATAAAATGTTTTGCCCTCATTAGAGGAAAAAAAAAACCCTAATAATGCATCAAGACAGTAACAAAAACACCTTACGTAAGGAGATCGTTTCTGAAAGCACAAAGCAGGGTGACTGGATGATCTTGGTTTTCACTTTCAAAGCCCGTGGAGGGGTGGGGAGCAAGTCTTTGCACTCCTGTGTACAACCCACATCCATTCATAAGCTCCAGAAGATTGCATTAAAGTGAGTGAACGAAGAGAGTGGCCAGCAGTGACAAGACAAAGGAAGGAAGGAAGAAGAGTAAGAAGAGAAATGAAAGCTCTCGGGACTTGCTTTACAAACTCGACAGGAAAATACAAAGATCTCAAACAACTCCCTTTCTGAGCTGAGGATGCTGCTGCTGGCTTACAGCCACACCCTCCTGCCTGGAGTGGGGGGTCTAATCTAGATCGGGGGTGAGTGGTGAGAGACCACCGAAGAGTGGCTTGTATCCTCCCCAACATTGCAGGACAAACCTATGTGATGGCTGTTCCATTTCTCTGACTACAATTTTCTTCTTCAGCTAAAAAGGTCTCTTAAGACAAAAGAAGGGGCACCTGGGTGGCTCAGTTGGTTAAGCATCTGTCTTTGGCTCAGGTCATGATCTCGGGGTCCTGGGATTGAGCCCCACATCAGGCTTCCTTCTTGGTGGGGAGTCTGTTTCTCCCTCCCCCTCTGCTCTTCCCCCCACCCCCAACTTGCGATCTCTCTCTCTCTCTCTTTCTCTCTCTCAAATAAATAAAATCCTAAAAAACAGAAAACAAAAGAAAACCACGGTGGGGCTACTTGTTGGGTGACTGGAGAAGACTCTCACTCTGACATCCTTGACCATGAGCCTCCCCAGGGAAAAGGTAGCAGGGGATTCAAGAGCGAATAAAGGAGGCAGCCTCAGAACACATCAAGGAGGCAGAGAAATTATGTAGGGGAGGTAATGAGCACACTAATTATAGGGGTCATCACAAGGCGCAATGGAATGAAATTAAGGAAAGGAAAATGTTCATTGTCAGGAAAGACGCTGTTGGGCCCACTGGGGGAGAGGTGTTTCCTGTAGTCTTCACACAGACCGGAGGCCATTCATCTGAACGAAGTTGGTTCAAAATGAGCTAGAAATTATTGAGAGGGAATTTTATTTTTGTTACCAAGAGACTAGGTTACTTGATGACACACAGAGGCCTCTTGTATCTAATTTTATCACTCTGTTCTCTCTTCTAAATTAAATAGTAAAATAGCAAATGATAAAAAGGCCTATGACTATTTCATTCCAGAAATATGATTCAACATCTAAGGAGATCAAAACTGGCAACACAAGAACAAGTAAGAAGAATGGAATAGAGTCAGACATGCTTCAGTTTACAAGGGATTTACAGAGGGGATCTAACTAAAAGGGAATACTAAAGATAGGGCTTGTTTTTCTTACTTTCCAGAACGAGTTCAGTTACTGGATTTTTCGGAACTCATACAAAGACGCCAATTTAGCCTCATCACCATCAGTCAGCGGGAAGGAGCATTAGCTTTCAAAGTTGAACCCCAGTTTCATAATGACATCTAGTACCATCCTCAGAGCAGTTGGGTAGCTGAAACCTGGAGCTCTGAACAAGGTGAAAAATTAAGCCAGAAAAGCATTTTATTTCTTAATTTTTTTTAGATTAAAAAAATTTATTTATTCATGAGAGACACACAGAGGAAGAGACATAGGCAGAGGGAGAAGCGGGCTTCCCTGTGGGGAGCCAGACGAGGGACTCCATCCCAGGACCTGGGGATCATGCCCCAAGCCAAAGGCAGATGTTCAACCACTGAGCCACCCAGGTGCCCCAAGAAAAGTTATTTTACTTATTTATTAATGGGGGGGGGGAGGGCGAGAGAGAGAGAGAGAGAGAGAGAGAGAGAGAGAGGCAGGCAGAGACATAGGCAGAGGGAGAACCAGGCAGGGAGTCTGATGCGGGACTTGATCCCTGGACCCGGGATCACACCCTGAGCTGAAGGCATCCCAAGAAAAGCATTTTAGAGTCAGGTGTTCTAATATTACTTGGTATTTTCCCAGTATTCTTACTATGTAAATGCCTCTTCAAAGGTGTGCTATGCAGGGGGCTTGTCTGCTTGCTTCCTCCGCCAGCCACCCACCTGCCACCACTGAGTGATGTCCACCGTGCGTGGTGGGCCCTGTGCACACCAAGGTCAGTAGGACAGAACCCATGATCTAAGGGGCTCACCGTCTATTGCTGAGATAGAAAGTGCCATTCAAATCCGGTGGGCTACGTTCTGTGAGCTTCAGGCATGGGCTCCAGAGGAGAAAAAGCAATGCTCAGCAGGGTGGGGAGCTCCTGCCAGGTCCACAGGCAAGAGATTAAGGTGCAATTTGGACAACTCAGTGTGGGCTCAGGAACACCGGGGGGAGAGGAAACTGGGAGCGGATGGGACACAGGCAGATCTGAATGACACAGATGCTGCTAAGCTGAGACCCTTCTGCAGCAGCAAGGTGTCAGGGCACTTTTGGAAATTTATCCTCTCTGTATGTGAATTATGAACATGTAATATTTTTAACAAGATCTCAGGGTAAGTCATGTCTGGTGATGAGGTGCTCTGTGCCCTCCCCAGTTTGTTGGCTCGTCCTTGTCCTTCATATCAACTATAAATGCAGGGCTAGAGCTATAAAGAGAATCCTTTAAAAACCTTTGGTCTGATTTCAGATCCGAAGATGTCTTAAGCACTGTGATGGTCTGATCCGATCCTAATCAACAAACCTTTTCTATAAACATGCAATTTCACCCTACATACTCTATTACTCCTGTAATACATTTATTACAATTCTACTACTGACTACAGACATTGTATTTTGAAAGGACAGACAGCCCACAGGCAGATTTAAAAGGAGTTTACGACACTCAGGATTTTATAATGCAGGCTTTCATCTTGTACAATATTAACTATATAATTGCTAACTTGATTTTTCTTTCTTTTCTGTATTGCTTCTGAGACTCTGATGGAATGTTTGCTGCCATTGCTAATGAAATTCAGAGAAGGACCATTGGTTTTTAACTCCGCTTGGGAATTTTGATGCAATAGATGTTTGCACATTGCTGTCAGAACAAGTAAGATTCCTTATTCCTAAGTGCAAAGGGGACGTGGCTTTTCAGAGGAAAAGAGAGAAGAAAAGTCAAGCAAAGGGGACTTTGGGAAATTTGGCAGGAAGAAACTTTTGGGTTCTGTTGATCTGATTGTATAAGAAGTATTTTCAAGAGCTTTTATATAATAGGTAAATTTTTTTTCAACCAACATCTAGGGTAGAAAGACACAATGGCTCCAAGTCAACTGTTTGCCAATTATAAGAAAAGAGCCCTTTGGTGGAAAGTGCATGGGAATGACTGGAAGTTCCCACCTCTGCCACCAATCAACTAAGTGACCTGGGAGGTTGTGCCACTTATATATTGTTTTTGACCTTGTTCTCTCTACTACCTGATAAATAAGGGGATAAGAATAGGAGGGAGGGTAGACTCTGTAGTCTCAAAAACCTATTCCAGTTTTAAACCCTTCATTCTTACAATCTATCAGAGTTTTACCCACAGAGGAATCAGACTATGTTTAAACAAATAAACAAAAAAAGGTTTTATTGAATATTGAGGTCATCAACTCAAATGACTTCTCACACTGATCTGAAGGCTAACTTGTGCTTTTAAGAGTCGATCTATTTGCAAACCAAACTTGCACAACATCTGATTTACGCTACAGAAATATATGGCCAATAATAACCTAGCAAATAAAATTTGGATTTCAAGTGATGAAAACATGTTTCACTATGACCAATCTTAAGTATAAATTGAGCAACAGAGATGGTCACCCAAGTATAGCAGGTAGGTGCAATGTGGTTATTACTAACATTTTGAAAACTGTGTTCAGGAAACCTTATAATCACGGCGTTATTTTACAAGAGTCAATGGACTACAAAGAAGAATTATGTTCAGACCCGTCATTCACTTAAAGGAAGAGGATGGTTGCAAGTCAGCAACAGTAACAGAAATTAAATCGGTGGCTGGAATATGCTTTCCCAGTGAGATGAAGCAAACATCTTACTGAGCCATGGACTCTTACCTTACAGCAAAACAGTTGCCTGTTCTTTTCATTCCTCATTATCGCAAAACCCTCATATAGACTAACCCCATTTATCTAAATTATGATTATGTTTTCAAAGGCTTGTAGGAACTAGTTGCAATCCATGCAAACTCATCATCTTACAAATATTAACTGGTCCATCGGTCACTGAAAAGGGCAAGAAGATCAGAGGTGGGGATAGCACTGTATGTAGATGGCCAAATCATGGTAGTAATCGGGGCAGACGGTTCCCTTAGCTTCCAGGTGACTTGCTGGTGTAAATGTCTATGTTGTCAGCAGGACCGACAGTTGAAAAATATGAAAGAAACCACACACTGGAGCCAGTGTTTTTCTTGGAACTACTATTTAAAGATGCACCAACCTGGAAGCCCAACATAGTCCCAAGTAGACTAACATGTGGCTTACAAAGAATTTTCAAACGAGGAACTCTCATCCCCCAGAAGAGCAACCTGCATGCAGCTAATATTTAATCCTCCATGTTCCAGATGGTAAAACGTCATCTGTGGCCAATGAAACTGTATTACTGACCATGTGAATTCCCTGGTGGGCTGCTTCTCCCATTTTTGCTCCACAGTGGTTTCACTCAACAAGGACCACCAGTATCCTTCTCACTGCTCTGAGTCCATGCTGATCCTTACCAGCCTTCCACTGCATGTGCATGTGACCAGACGTCCCCTCTGCCCCCCACCCTGCTTCTGACTGAGGCCATGTGCAGTGCAGAAGGGGCTGGAGCTCAGAGCCATACCTGGGGAAAGTCCTGCTTACCGCTGCTGTCTGACCTCTGGCAAGTCACCACTAAGATCCATGAGCCTTAGTTTCCTCATCTGTAAAATGGGACTGTTCTAAGGACTGAGTATTGAACTGAGTGCCGACTTTAATTTAATCAAGTCATTGATTATTTCATGTACTCAGCCCACAATAAAGCACTGAACAGCTCCTGTTCCCTATATTCTAAGATATTGGATGTGTCTGCTTTTGCTTTCTGCTTCAATTCTGTCTTTTGTATCTTCTTCAAAACCATTTCAGTGACCCATTCCTGCTGGCTTTGGGGTCCCGCCATCCTTAACTTTCTCTGTCCTCCTCCCTGGGCTACCAGGTGCTGTGTGATAATATATGGCCTCGCCCAGCTGGTTATTTTCCTAGTCTTGGCTGTTTATTTTCTTGCTAGACCGTCAGCACACACGGAGCCATAAATGATGTTTTCTGAGGATCTATCTCCCCCAGTGCCACCACATTATCTGTGTAGATGGCACATCAACCTACCTACCTACTTTGAACTTTCCCCTTTGGTGAAGCAATACCTGGTTCTCAATACTTAAACACCCTAAATCATTAGTAACTCTTTTTATACATGGCATATGCTTATCTTTCTTTTCTGAGCCTTCCTCTTTTCGTTTTCACTGGGTCACGTCACCATGTCAATGATCTACCAAATAAGCGATCTCTGGTCATTTTCCACTTGTCCTTTCTTGATGATAATTTGGATGACTGCCAGAGCTTGTGTGGCCCCCTCCCCACCGGCTCTCCAGCCCCCCTGGCCTGTGGAATAGTCCTCATTTTGCTCCTCTCTTTGCTTACTTACAGAGAAAAAGGGAAGATTTTAGTTGCCTCATGGAGAGACAGCATGGATTCAAATCCTGCCTCCCTCAGTGCCTCTCTATTATTTCATCTGCAAATGGGAAAACACCACCTGTCTGGAAGGGCTGCTTGGAGGATAGGAATGTTTTACGTAGAATGCTAACCACGGGGCTTGGCACATGGCAGCAGTCAAGAAATGAGGACGAAGTGTTTTCTTAACCCTTGGGAGCTACCTCCTGCCAGCCAGTAGCTCCGTCATGCCCCTTCCCAGTCCTTACACCAGTGATCGTTTTGAAGGGTTGGCCTCCCTTTCGAGATCCCATATCATGACCTCCTCTGCAGGACAAAACATGTTCAAGAACTTCATCCACTGCTTCAAGACTTTCTTCTAGGTTGCTTCAAGATATTTCATAGTCTTTTTTGGCCAAATCCTCTCAAGGACACCCTGCTCACCACTCTCTAGGCCACATCCTTACCTCTAACGGCCTTATTTCTAGATGTCTTTGAAGGGGTACCTGGGTGGCTCAGTAGGTTAAGCATCTGCCTTTGGCTCAGGTCATGATCTTAGGGTACTGGGATGGCGCCTTGCATTGGGCCCCTTGCTCAACAGAGAACCTGCTTCTCCCTCTCCCTTTGCCCCCCACCCCATGCTCAAATAAAGCAACGAACCAACAAAAAAATATATATTTGAAATGCGAACTCCCAAGTAAAACCTTTTCTGACTAAATATAATGGACACGGTTAGATTCCGACCTTTGAGAAAAATAATTCTACTCCAGCATGGGGAGGGAGGAAGAACTCTGGCCCGATCAGGAAACCTGCTCCCAACTCACTATGTGACCAGAGCCAAAGCATTTCAACTTCTCTAAGCCAGGGAGGTAGACTGGGTCTCTCCGAGCTCCTTCTAGCCTGGAAGGTGAGATTCTCTGAATGCAGTGATTCTCTGAATGTGGTATACACTGGTCCCCTCTCTCCTCTGCCCATCACTGTTGTTTTGCTGCTGCGATACCTTTTAGGTCCCTTACCCTCGGAGGCTCTTCTCAAGGGCAGAGACCATTATCTGGGTAACTCACTTAGCACAGCCTGGAGCACTCGCTGTGCTACAGACAGTACTTAACGCATGCATTTAGATGACAATGATCAAAGCACCTCCAGTGAGGCACAGACAGCTGCCACCAGATGACTCAGACCTCTCTGCAAAATGGCTTAATTTAGCACCCTTTCAGTTGTCTAAAGAACAGACTCTAAGAACGAAGTGAACTGAACACCCTTTAACTAATGTAACCTCACAATGGCCCTTTAAGGTCAGGAGTTTTTATCTCTAGAATACAGATGAGAAAGTACAGACAACAGACAGCCTCATCCGTTTCTCCTGAGTCAACAGTGGACTCAGGGGCCTGAGGGCGTAGTGGAAAAAACCAAGGAGTGACAGTGAGGAGATGTGAGTCCCAGGCCAGCCTCTGCCATTAACCATGTGTATGATCTTGGAGGAAGCTCTTTTCAGGCCTCATTTTCCTCATCTGGAAAATGGCCTTGGGCAGCAGTTCCCAAGCCTGGCAAGGCATCAACACCACCAGGAAAACTATATTAGAAACAAATCTGCATTCTCAGGTCCACTCTTGAAAATTCCTTCCTTCATTCATTTATTTCTTTGAGATTCTTATTCTATAGGTCTGGAGTGGGGCCAGGACTCTATTTTCTGTATATGTACCTCCCCAGCTCCCAGCCCCCAATATGAGAATGAGGGCAGCAATAAGTGCCTGACACCAGAGTTGCAGTTCCATGTCTCACTCAGACAACATTGTCCCTTCTCAGTTCCAGATCCCATTAGATTGTCGTCTTTGCTCCCTCTTGAGGAGAACCCAAACTGGACTATTTCCAAGCATATTGCATGGTAGCTTAGCACATTCATGAGAACCCAAAGAATTTTGAAATCAAAGGTTGGTTCATACGACTTCCAGGGCAAGAAAGAGGTAATCTTATTTTGATAGAAATCCAAGTGAAAGTGTGGGAACTCCCCCCTGAACAAGCTTCTTGTAACCGAACATCGGGCAATGATGAGAAGGGGTCAAGGCAGTAGCCTTGCTATACAGCCATTTGCAAAGCTTCCTTTAAAAAGAAAATCTATAATATACTTGGCTTTGCTTGACCCGAGCTTAAAGATTCAGTTAAAGTCTTATGAACAAGTTGGGAGGCCTGGGTGGCTCAGTGGTTGAGCGGCTGCCTTTGGCTCAGGTTGTGATCCTGGAGTCCTGGGATCGAGTTTCACATTGGGCTTCCCGCAGGGAGCTGCTTCTCCCTCTATGTCTCTGCCTCTTTCTATGTGTCTCTCATGAATAAATAAATAAAATCTTAAAAAAAAAAAGTCTTAGGAACAAGAGAAGCAGCCACCTAAGAACCTGTTTGCTTGTGTAACACAAGAGTTCTCGTCTATTGAAAGCTCACTGTGTGTGCTAGGCCCTACACTAGGCATTCACACATATTGCTTCCTTTCATTGACACGACTCTGCTGCAAGTACTTTTTTTTTTTTTTTATAATGCTTTTTTGTTGTTCATGAGACACACAGAGAGAGGCAGAGACATAGGCAGAGGGAGAAGCAAGTTCCTCACAGGGAGCCTGATGTGGGACTTGATCCAGGATCCCAGAATCCCACCCTAAGCCAAAGGCAGACACTCAACCTCTGAGCCACCCAGGCATCCCTGTTGCAAGTACTATTACTGACATCTTACTAAAACCTAAGTGCACAGAGCTAAACAAACGCAGGTATGTTTGTCTCCAGAAATCATGCAATATTACAAACACGACCTTAATATCTAATGCACCTAATGCCAAAATTTCTAGAAAACCAAACAGGCAATAACAAAGCTCAGCAAGTTTGCCAATTTTGGAAGACTCTGTGAATTGGAAACAAAAGGATGTCCTTTACGGAATTCTCAAATGTGCTCTGTTTAGGGGAATTTTGGCAAACGGGAAGAGGCTAATAAATATAACTGAGAAAACTGGACTCCAACTCCCATTCTTGATGTTGATTTGCTGTGTTTGGGCCCTTGAAAAGTCAGTTTTCCTATCTGGTTGTGGGTTCCATATCAGCAGAGTGAGGATGATAGGAGCTACTCACAAGGCGAGGATGCTGTGAGATTAAACAGTTTATGTCCACAAAGCAACTCTGATCTCCTTAGAGAAAGGTACCAAACAAATGGGTACAGAACTCTTGCTCACCCTTGCAAAGGCTGTATTGACTGAAGCTTGTAAGAGGCACCTTGGAGACTAGATTTCCTCTACTGTTCTCTGAACTTTCTGAATTTTTAAAAAAGATTTATTTATTTATTTATTTATTTATTTATTTATTTGAGAAAGAGAGAGTGCAAGCAGGGGGAGGTGCAGGGAGGGAAGGAGAAGCAGATTTCCCCCTCAGTGGGGAGCCCAATGCAGGCTGGATCCCAGGACCCTGAGATCCAGAACTGAGCCAAAACCAAGAATTGGACACTTAACCAACTGAGCCACCCAGGCGCCCATGAACTTTCTAAATTTTATCCCTGCAAATGAATTTGTGATTGCAAATAGTGGGCCATCGTATCCACTGCAACTGCAACTCTGCTGTTGATTGGAATCTGAAATACTGCAAGCTTGTCTTAAATTCCTTGCAGGAAAATTTGATTCTCAAACAGTGAAGTGCGTTCTTACAATGTGGTCTTATTTTGAAGGTAGTCCTCAGTCTGTGCTATTATAAAGCATTAATTAAAGTGTATAGGGGCACTTGGGTGGCTCAGTTGCTGGAGGGTCTGCCTTTGGCTTGGTAGTGATCTCAGGGTCCTAGGATCAGGCCCCACATCGGGCTCCCCACTGAGCGGGAAGTCTGTTTCTCCCTTGCCCTCTGCTGCTCCCCCTGCTTGTGCTCTCTCTCTCTCTCACTCAAATAAATAAACCCTTTTAAAAAAAGTGTATAATAGGAGCTCAATTGTTTTTTGTTAAAAAGTAAAGAAAATACGTATTTTTTTAAATGTTAGAAGTAGAGAATTTATAGTTTTCATCGGTTGCTGAATTTTCCTACCTCACTTGAGGTTACTCTTTCCTATTACACAGCACTTGACATTTACACAGTGTTTTACGATCTGTTTACTACCTGATATTCATGGGCACCCCCTTTGAGGGAGGGCCCCGGGGCCTGATAACTGCTTTGTAGGTGAGGAAATAGAGAAATCTAATAACTTGTTCAGAACTGTGAGAACCTTTCTCTCTTTTTTTTTTTTTTTTTTTTTTTTTTAAAGTACTCTCTACACCCAACATGGGGCTGGAACTCATGATCCTGAGATCAAGAGTCATAGGCTCCAATGGCTGAGCCAGCCAGGAGCCCCAGCACCTTTCTCCTTCATATATGACATTTACCACCTCTTCCAGAGATTATGTACAAACACAAAAACTCGATGCATGAAGGGAACAAGGTTTGGCCTTCTCTTTGAGTGGACTCAGTATCACATTACACCTGAAAAGAGCCTGGGGTCATCTGGTGCAAACTGTGCACTTGGCACACGGGCCCTGGGAAGAGGTGAGGCCGGGCTCACTGGATCCAGTGTCAGGGTGCCCCCTGCTCATCCAAATCTGTGACTCACAGATTCCCAAGTCAACTGTACCTTCTTGTTGGGATGGGCAATTCTGAAGGGTTAGAGCTACATTCGGTTTTCTGTAGCACTTGCTACGCACATGAGGCTTCAGAAATGAACCACTAGATGTGGCACTGAATTTAGAGCTTTTTGGATGACAGCTTACCATTCCACCCATAAACTCCTCAGACCTTTAGAGTTGATCTGTATTTTTCTTTTCTTTTCTTTTTTTTTTTTTTTTTTTGATCTGTATTTTTCTGAGGCTTGCCTCAGAGGTTTGAGGATGGGTGGTGGTATAGATTTCCACACTTCTTTATAGTGGATCAAAAGCTAGTTCTGTTTTCTCCTCTCATCATGAGAAGCTTTATTTCCACTGGTCTGAAAGCCACATGCTCTGAACACTTAGAGCTGCCTTTCAGCACCCCATTCCTTTTTTTTTCAGCACCCCATTCCTAAGTCCCTCCCCTACTTTCAGCTCTAAGCCCCAACCTCGCAGGCCAGGTCAGAGGTCAAAAGTTCCTGATAGTGACAGTTCTGGACAGGCCCAGATTGAAGTATCTGGACAGGCCCAGATTGAAGTAGCAGTAACAAAAGCAGTAACAAACATTCTTACTACTAACATCACTACCATCAGGACCACTGCAACCCATCATTTTAGTGAGTGCTCACTATGTTTCCAGACCCTGTGGTAAGTGAACACTCTGTGGAAATTAGCCCAATTCACAGCGTGTCTTGCTTTAACGCTATGAGGCAGGTTACAAATATTATACCCATTTTCCAGACAAAGAAACTGAGGCGCAGAGAGGTACGTTTACCCAACGACACACAGCTCACACATATGGTCCCAGAGGCCACCCTCGCTCCCAGCTTCTACTATGAAGTGACCAGAAGATAAAGAAGGGCCACCAGACTTCCAGAGTTTGTCCAGGGCTATCAGGACAAGCCAGAGGTGTGTTGCTGGACAATTAGATCATCTAGCAGTGAGCTGTCTGCAATCAAAGGTAGATGTGGATCCAAGTAAAAATCCACATGAACACCTAACCCCAAATGTAAACAAAGTATTTGTTCAAAAGGAAATGTTCTTATTAACCAAAAAGAAAGGAAACAGGATATAAAAAAAAAAAAAAAAAAAAAACCACACACAATGGCAAATCAAAGGTTTTGTGGCAACTTTGAAGGAAGAGCCAAGCTGACATGGCCAGCCCTACTCCTATAGGGGACACAGGCTCCTGCAGCAAAGCGGCTGCCATCCCCAGATTGAATGAGCCAGGGCATGCGACAGCAGGGCTGCATCAGGTTTTTAAATATGTCCAAGAACAACACCTTAATTACTGTCCTATTATGAAAGGGCACCCTGTTGTGGACTGAGGTCAGGCCGGCCTTGTGCTACTTCAGTTCAAGTGTCCTAGGTGGGGGTGTCACTGAGGTAGGACGCCTGCCCTGATGTCACTGCAGCAGGATTCGGGTGTTTTTCTTTGGATCTAGACTCACAGCTCAGTCTTGGATGGGTTTGGACAGTGCACCTCACACATCTTTGGTCTGCAGACTGAGGGGCAAGAGCATGTGGGCGTTTGAGAAGGCACTGAGCTTGAGCCAGGAGATCTGATGCTAGGTCCCACTGAGACAGCAACCAGATGTTTCCTCATCATCTATGAGAGGTTGGGGCTGGGTGACCTGAGATATTATTTCCAGCTTTAGCATTTTAAGATGATAACACCCTGCCATTAAAAAAAAAAAAAAAAAAACCACCAGAAAATGGAAAGCCAGTTGACTAGAATTGATGGACAGGCTGACACTATTCCTGATGAAACACCGAGGATGGATATCCTATCACTGATTCATGCTAGAAACCAAACAGTGAGGTCGGGATTTTGTGCACCAGTCTCTGAATCATAAGGATCCTCAAGACCACGTTTTGAAAATCCCTGAGTTGGGCTCTCACAAGAGAACTACTCATCACCCACCTCTGGCTTGGCAGGGAATCAAGTTCCCAAACCAGCAGGGCCCAGTGTACACATTTTCTCCATTGAAAATGTGTACTGAAATACTCTTGGTGCCTGGCTCCAAACCCAGTCCTGCCCGGGCCTCAAGATGCTCAGTCATTTACACGTCCATAGCTCTGCACATGCTTTTATACACTTCTTTTTACTAGAAGCAGATGTGATGGGCATGGAAATTGATCCTTAACGGGGGAATATACTGATTATACTTAGCTCCACCTTGCACTAATGCATGATCTTGTAAATAATTTAGGCATCTCTTCTAAAGACACCCTGAAGGTTCCTACAACCAGGTTTAGCATATACTACTTGTAGACATGATTCTGACAGTCAGTTTCAATGTGATAACTAAAAATAGGTGTGATGTCTGATTCTTAAAAGTCACTGTCCAACTTGGAAAAAATGCCAGGTGCTGTTTCCTTAAAAATTAATCCCCCTAAAGCAAACGGTTTAACGAAATGTTTTCCCTTGTGCTGGAAAACCTTACCCACAATGCTCTAATTCTTGAATATGGCAATCTTTTAATAAGGAGGAGCTCTTCGATACATACTAATCCCAAAAGACTCCAGATTGCCAGATTATCTAGTCATTAATCCACTCAGACCTACTTAGAGAGATTGAAAATCTTTGCAAACCCAGTCATGATAATCCCTATGATAATTAGTTACCTAAAAATGATTTTGCCTTTAAATCCTTGAACAATTACACACATATATTTTGTGGTCACTCATACCATAATGGAGAAATGGGGTCCTACAGGTCACAAACTCAAGTCTATTAATATTCCCAAAGAAATCTTCCTTTCAACACCTTTTATTTCTTTACATTCTGTGCCCAATACTTGTATGTAAAATACTTCTCACCTCCTTAGTTCCATGCTTACTCTCTTGTAATACGACAGTAGCTCTCATATACTATCAAAACTTTTTTAGCTCAATTTATAAGGCCTTTTGAAAAATAGTACTCTCTTACTTCAATCTGATCAAGAAGAGAGGCATAAAATATTTTAGTTATTTGGGGCAAACCCATAGATTTCAATTTCAATTGCTTAACCTAGAATAATCTTTAAAATCTCCCCACAAAATGATATTCTATAATGATTGAAAAGAATGAAAAACAAACCAGATTATTATTTTAATGGACAACACTTGTTTTTGTCTTTCCTTCTCTTTCCATCTTTTTAAACCAGGATTTTCTTTTCATACTTAAAAAAAGAACTGTGCATGCATATGGTTAAAAAAATTCACAAGAAGTGAGTAAAATGAGAAGTAAAAGCCTTGCTCCCTTGTCCACAAACCCACAATCCCAATCCTCAGAAATTACTGTTAGGTTCTTGTGTATTCTTCAAGAAATCCTCTACGTACACACACACACACACACACACACACACACACACACACACACACACAGAGGCACGCACTATACATACATGTAAGTGCATGTACTTGTATATACATACTCTCTATATATTGAATATCATGTATGTACACACACACATATACAATGTCTATTTTTTACTCAGAAAGGGACATGTTAATATATACTGTTCTACACCTTGCTTTTTACATCTAATAATATATCTGGGGAATCATTTCATGTTGGCACATAGAGGATACTTCATTTTTAAAAATAGCTGCTTAATCTCTTTTATAGGCATCCAGAATTCATTTAATTAATCCCCTAATAATGAACATTTAAGTAGCTTTCTGACCCCTATTTTATGGAGGTATAACTGACCTACAATGAACTAACATTTCAAGTGTATAATCTGATTAATTGGATGTGTGTATGCAGCCATGAGACCATCAGCACAATTAAGAGAGTGGGCATATCAATCATCTTCAAAGCTTCCATGTGCCCTGGATAATCCTTTCTTTGCATACCTTACTGCTCCCCTGACCCTCCCCCAGGCAATGACTGATCTGTTTTCTGACACTTTAGGTCAATGCATGCAAAGAATTTTACATAGAAATCCGTATCTTACATGGCCTTTTTTTGGAGTCTATCTCCTTGCTACAGGTATCAACAATTTTGTTCCTGCTTTTTTTTTTTTTTTTTCTACCTGGTATGATACTCTACAGATACAGTGTTTATCTATTCATCAGTTGATGGACATGTGGATTGATTCCAGCTTTGAACAATTATAAAGGAAGCTGCTAGGAATATCTGTGCAGTAGAAGTTTTTGTATGGACAGATGCTTCCAATGCTTTTGTGTAATACCTAGGAATCGGATGGATGGGTCATGTGGTAAGTATATGTTTAATTTTTAAAGAAACTGTTGAACTAGCTTTCTGAGGTTGTATCTTTTGACATTCCCAACAGCTGTGGATGAGCTACTCCATATCCCTGCTACCACACTTGGTACGGTCAGTCAGTTTTGTTTTGTTTTAAATTTCAGCCACTCTAATAAGTGTGTATAGTGGTATTTCATTATGGTTTTAATCTGCATTTCCTTAATGACTAAAGAGGTTGAGAATCTTTACTTGTGCTTATTTGTCACCTGTTTCTGTTATTTTAAATATCTATTCACTTCAATATTTTTGGTCCATTTCCATATCTTCTCTTCTTTTTCTATTTTTTTTTTTTTTTTTTTTTTACTGCATTATTCTCTTACTATTGAGCTTTAAGAGTTCTTTTTGCATTCTGGATATAAGTTCTTTATTAGATTCATGATTTGCAAATAACATATATCAGTCTGTCACTAGTCCTCTCATTTTGCTAAGAGTGTCTTTTTTTTTTTTTTTAAAGATTTTATTTATTTAGTTATGAGAGACAGAGAGAGAGGCAGAGACATAGGCAGAGAGAGCAGCAGGCTCCATGCAAGGATCCCGATGTGGGACTTGATCCCTGGGACTCCCGGATCATGCCCGGAGCCAAAGACAAATGCTCAATCGTTGAACCACCCAGGCATCCCAAGAGTATCTTTTAAAGAGCAGAAAGTTTGATAAAGTCTTACAATTTTTTTTCGGGGTTTATTTCTTTGTGCTGTATCTAAGAAATCTTTGCCTAAACCAATGTCAGTTTCTCCTGTTTTCTTCCAGGAGGATTTCTCTACTGCTTTAGGTTTTACATTCAGATCTCCGACCCATTTTGAATTTTTATAGATGGAGTGAAATTCGGATCAGGTTTATTTTTTAAATATATGGATATCCAATTGCGATACGACCATCTGTTGAGAAACAATTCTCCACTGAATTGTTTTTACATGTTTGTGGAGAAGCACAGAACCGTCTTTGCACCTTTTTCGAAAATTAATTGGCTGCTTATTTAAGGATCTATTTCTGGATTCTTTCATGTTCCATTAATCTGTCTAACTGTGTCTATCTTACCATACTGACTTGCTTACTTTACAGTCTTTACAAGTCTGGAAGTCAGGTAGAGACATTCTCAAATTTTGTCCTTCTTCAAAGTTATTTGGCTGCTCTAGGTCCTTTGCATTCCCATATGGTTACAGAATAAACTTGTTAGTAGCCATATTAAAAAAAAAAACTCATTGGGATTTTGATTGGGGTCGCTGGAATCAGCAGATCAATTTGGTGAGAAATAATATCTTAAGTATAACAAGTAGTCCATGATATATCTCTCCATTTATTTAAGTCCTCTTTGATTTCTCTCAGCAATATTTTGTAGTGCTTAATGTCCATTCCTTGCACATCTTCTGTCATATTTTTCTTTTTTCTTTTTTTCTGTCATATTTTTCATAGGTATCTCATTCTGATATTATGAATGGCACTGAAAAATTTCAGTCTTTCATGGTTTGTTGCTGGTATGAAAACAATTGATTTTTATTGATTTTGTATCTGCAAATTTGCTAAACTCATTTATTAGTTCTGGTAGCTTTTTTTGTAAGTTGGGATTTTTTTTTTTGTACAGATGATCATGTAATCTGCATCTTTCTAATCTAGATGCTTTTAAAGATTTTTCTTGTCTTATTGCACTTGTTAGAATCCTCAGTGCAATGCTAAATATCGTGGTGAGAATAGATGATGCTCTTGCTTGTTTTCTCAGGACAAGCTTTCAGTTTTTCACCCTTAAGTATGATGTTAGTTATAGGTTTTCATAAACATCCATTATTAGTTTTAAGAAATTCTCTTCTCAGTTTGCTGAGAGTTTTTATCAGGAATCAATATTGGAGACCTAAACAGGAGACCTGAAACCATAAAAATCGTACAAGAGGGCACAGGCAGTAAGGTCTCTGACATTGACCATAGCAGTATTTTTCTAGATATGTTTCCTAAGGCAAGGGAAATAAAAGCAGAAATAAACTATTGGGACTACATCAAAATAAAAAGCTTCTGCACAGTGAAGGAAACAATCAACAGAACTAAAAGGCAACCTACAGAATGGGAGAAGATATTTGCAAATGACATATCCAATAAAAGGTTAGTATCCAAAAATCTAAAAAAACTTATACAACTCAACACTCAAAAAAGAAATAATGCAATTAAAATATGGGCAGAAGACATGAACACACATTTCTCCAAAAAAGACATACAGATGGCCATGAGACACATGAAAAGACACTTAACATCATTCATCATCAGGAAAATGCAAATCAAAACTACAATGAGTATCACCTCATACCTGTCAGAATGGCTAAAATAAAAAAACAAAGGAACGATAAACGTTAGTGAGAATGTGGAGAAAAAGGAACCCTCTGGCACTGTTGCCGGCACAGCCACTGTGGAAAACAATATGGAGTAAAAAGTTAGAACTACTGCATGATCTAGTAATCACACAATTGGGTATTTACTCAAAAAATACAAAAACACTAATTCAAAGGATATATGGATCCCTATGCTTATTGCAGCATTATTTATAATATCCAAATTATGGAAGCAGCCCAAGTGTGCATTGACAGATGCGAGGACAAAGAAGATGTGGTGTATATATACCACGGAATATTACACAACCATAAAAAGAACAAAATCTTGCCATTTGCAACATGGATGGATCTAGAGGGTATGCTAAATGAAATAAGTTGGACAGAGAAAGACAATTACTGTATGATTTCACTCATAGGTGGAATTTAAGAAACAAACCAAATGAGAAGCAGAGAAGAAAAGAGAGAGACAAACCAAGAAACAGACTCTTAATGATAGAGAACAAACTGATTGTTACCAGAGGGGAGGTGGGTGGGGGAATGGGGGAAATAGGTGATGGGGATTAAGGAGTGTATTTGTCATGATGAGCACTGGGTGATATATGGAATTGTTGAATCATATATTATATACCTGAAACTAACATAACACTGTGTTAACTATACTGGAATTATAATTTTAAAAACTTAATAGAAGAATCAATATTGGATTTTGTCAAATACTTTTAATGCATCTATGAGATGATCATATGACTTCTTGGTTTGTCAATATGATGAATTACACTGATCAATTTTCAAATGCTAAATTAATCTTATATGCCTGAACTAAACCCCACTTGGTCATGATGTATTATTATATTTTTATATATATTTGGATTCCATTTGCTAAAAATTTGTTTTTTGCGCCTATACTTGTGAGGGATATGGGTTTGTGATCTTATATTAACTTTAGTTTCACTATCAGGGTAATGCTGGCTTTATAGAATGCATTGGTTAATTTTCTCTTCTATTTTCTGTAAAAGTTTCTGTTTAATTGGTATTATTTCTTCCTTAATATTTAGTTGAATTCACCTTGAAGCCATCTGGACCTGGAGTTTTCTTTGTAGGAAGTGTTTTTAACTACAGTTTATTTTCTTTAATAGATAAAGCACAATTTAGGTTATTGATTTCTTCTTAAGCAATCTTAGGTAGTTTGAGCCTTTAAAGGAATTTGTCCACCTCATCTATGCCAAGTTTACTGGCAAACAGTTGTTCATAATATTAATTCATGATACCTGTCATGAATCTGTGTAGGACCTATACTGATGTAACTTCTTTCACTAACAGATACTGGTAATTAGAGTAATCTTTCTTTCTTTCTTTTTTTTTTTTTCATTTTTCTTCTGAGTCTTGGCTAGAGGCTTATCAATTGTATTGATCATCTCAAACAGCCTGCTTTTTGGCTTTTTCTACTGATTTTCTGATTCCTATTTGACTAATTTCCAGTCTAATCTTTAATTCTCTTTTCATCTGCTTACTCTGGATTTCATTTACTCTTTTTCCAGTTCTTAGGCTGGAAGCTGAGGTGACTGATTCAAGACTTCCTTCTTTTCTAATATGTGCACGTATTTAATGCTATGAATTTCTCTTTAAGTATCCCTTTAGCTGCACTTCATACATTTTGATATGCTGTATTTTTATTTTCATTTAGTTTTCAAAATAATTTTAAATTTCCCCTTTGCTTTCTCTTTGCCAACAGGCTACTTAAAAGTATTTAGTTTTGGGGTGCAGGGGTGGCTCAATGGTTGAGCATCTGCCTTTGACTCAGGTGGTGATCCTGGGGTTCTGGGATTGAGTCCTGCATTAGGCTCCCTGCAGGAGCCTGCTTCTCCCTCTATGTCTTTGCCTCTCTTTCTGTGACTCTCAAGAATGAATAAAATCTTTAAAAAAAAAAAAAAGAGAGAGAAGAAATTAATTTCCAAATATTTGGAAAATTTTCAGGTATCTTTCTGTTAACTTTTTTTTAATTAAATTCTAATTGAAATCAGAACTCTGTCACCAGATATTATTTGAATCCTTTAAATTGACTGAGAAATGTTTCATTGCCCAGAAAGTGGTCTTTTAGTAAATGCTGCAAATGCATCTTAAAAGAATACACATTCTGCTGTCAGTAGGTCAAAAGTTCTATAAATTTCAATTAGGTGAAGATTAGAGATGGTTTTATTCAAGTTTTCTATATCCTGATTTTCTGAATACTTGCCTATTAGCTGTTGAAATCTGTCTATAATCATAGATGTTTTTTCTTTGTAGTTATATTAGTTTTTGTTTCATGATTTTTGAAGCTTTGTTATTCGATACATCAATATACATCCTGTGGATAAGTTGATTCTTTTATTATTGTAAAATTACCCTCTTTATTCCTCGTAATATTCTTTGCTCTGAAATTGATTTAGTCACTTCAGCTTTTTTTTTTTTTTAATTAGTGTCAGCATGTGCTTCCATTCTTTTACTTTTAGTCTGTGTCTTTATATTTAAAGTTGGTTTCTTGGGATCCCTGGGTGGCGCAGCGGTTTGGCGCCTGCCTTTGGCCCAGGGCGCGATCCTGGAGACCCGGGATCGAATCCCACATCGGGCTTCCGGTGCATGGAGCCTGCTTCTCCCTCTGCCTATGTCTCTGCCTCTCTCTCTTTCTCTCTCTGTGACTATCATAAATAAATAAAAATTTAAAAAAAAGAATAAATAAATAAAATCTTTAAAAAAAAAATAAAGTTGGTTTCTTATAGGAAGCATATAATAAACCTTGTTTTTTTTTTTAGACCTTGTTTTTATATCCAGTCTGATAATCCCTTTCACCTACTATATTTATTATTATCTATTATTATTATTTTTAAAGATTTTATTTATTTATTCACGACAGACACACATACACACACACAGAGGCAGAGACACAGGCAGAGGGAGAAGCAGGCTCCACGCAGGGAGGCGGACGTGGGACTTGATCCTGGGTCCCCAGGATCACGCCCTGGGTTGAAGGTGGCGCTAACCCTCTGGGCCACCCGGGCTGCCCCTCACCTACTATGTTTAGACCACTTACATTTAATGAGTACAATATGGCTGGGTTCAAATCTACCATCCTGTTATTTGTTTTTTATTTGTCCCATCTGTTCTTTACTTCTTGTTTTCTTTCTTTTTGGCCTAGTAACCACTGGATTAACTAAATATTTGTTATGTATCTTCTTTGTAGGCTTATTAGCTATAATCCTTTGTTGTGGTATTTAGTGATTGTTTTAGATGACACAGTACATATCTCACTTCTCACAGTTTACATTCAAGTGGTAATATACTACTTTGTATATAAAAGATTTAAAATAGTATACTTCCATTTCTCCCCTCTTGGCCTCTGTGTTATGTCATATATTTTACTTCTGTATCTGATATAAAATTTGTTATTTCTGCCTTAAAAAAGTCAATGATCTAAGGAGGTTAAAATAATTGGACAAGATCCTCATATACACCTATATTAGTTATCATGTATAGCGCTCTTTATTTCTTTGTGTAGATTCAGCTATACATTTTCTTCCTCCTTGAAGAATTTCCTTTAACATTTCTTGCAATGCAGGTTTGTAAGTGATGAGTTTTCACACTTTGGAGGTCTGAAAAATCCTTGATCTCATCTTAAAAAAAAAACAACCCCACATAATATATCTCCTGGATATAGAATTGTAGATTAATAGTTTTCCCCTTTCAGTACTTTAAAGATTTTACTCTATTTCCTATTTTGCATTATTATTATTTTTGTTTAGTTTGCATTATTTTTTATGAATATCTGTCATCTTAACTTTTTTTTTTTTTTTTTTTACTTTGTATGTAACATGTCTTTTGCTCTTCTGGTTGCTTTTAAGATTTTTCTCTTTATCATTTGTTTTAAGCAATTTGATTATAATGTGCTTTGGTGTTGTTTTTTTCCTGATTTTTGTACTTGAGGTTTGTTGAATTTGGATCAGTGGGTTCACAGATTTCATCAAATTTGGGATATTTTCTGCCATTACCTCTTTAAATATTTTTTTCAGTCTTCCCCTCTCTCTCCTCTTCTTTGGGAATTTTAGTGACACAAATATTTTACCGCTTGAAGTTGTCCCTCATCACTAGTGCCCTGTTTTTTTTTTTTTTTTTTTTTTGTATCTCATTGTGTATAGTTTTTTAATTGTAATGTCATCCAGTTCATTAGTCTTTTCTTCTGTGATGTCTATGCAGTTGCTAATCCCATTCTTTTAAATCTGAGCCATTGTAGGCTTCCTCTTTTTAAATATATATTTATAATTTTCATATAAAACATATTATTATATTTAATACATATTAACATATAGTAAATATTATATATTTATATATTAATACATAAAAATTATAAATATATAACTACATATATATCTTCCATGTCTCTACTTAACAGGGGCAGTCTCTCCTCTAGCTTTCTGAACATATGGAATGTAGTCATAACAACTGTTTTAATGACCTTGCTTACTTATTTTTCTATCTGTTCAGTTCAATTTCAATGGATTTTCCCCTCATTATGGGTTCAGTTTCAATGGATCGATTTTTTCCCCCTTCATGGGTTGTATTTTCCTACTACTATGCTTGACTGGTAATTTTTGATTGGATGCCAGGCATTGTGGGGTGATGTTTATTTTTGTCTTCTTGTAAACATTCTTATGTTTTGCTCTGGGATGCAGTTAAATTAATTGGAAACAGTTTGATCCTTTTGGGTCTTGCTTTTAAGATTTGTTCAGGGTGACCAGAGCTGCGTTTAATCTATGATTAATTTTTCTCCACTACTGAGGCAAGACTTAGTAACTAACACCCCTTAATTATGTAATTTTTTCCTTTCTGGCTGTTGAGGACACCATTTCCATCCCTCTGTGAGTTTCAGGCACTGTTCTCTCTAATCCTTGAGAATGTTCTTGCTCTGGCCTTGCATCATTTCCTTACATGAATGCCCTCATCTGTACTCAACTCAATACCCCAGGGAGACCTCCTTAGCTCTCCAGATTTCTGTCTTTGTGCAGCTCTCCATTTTAATCTAGCCATCTTGGCTTCCTGAACTCCTAGGTACATCTCTTCCAATCAGGAGACCATAAGAATCTGCCTATGTTCCACCTCCCTATACTGTGGCCTGGGGATTACCCTAGGCAGTTAGCTAGAGCAATCATGGGGCTCATTTTGTTTCCTGTCTTCAAAGATGATTGCCTTCTGATGCATGATATCCAATGTCTTGAGTACTATTGTTTCCTACATTTTGTCCTTTTTAAAAATTTTTATTTAAATTCAGTTAATTAATACATAATGTATTACTGGTTACAGAGGTAGAAGTCAGTGACTCATCAGTCTTATACAATACCCAGTGCTCATTATATCATGTGTTCTCCTTAATGTTCATCATCCAGTTACCCAGTACCCCCACCCCCTACCTCTCTAGTAACCCTCAGTTTGTTTCCTACAGTTAAGAGTCTCTTATAGTTTTTCTCCCTCCTTGATTTGTCTTGTTTTATATTTTCCTCTCTTCCCCTATGATCCTGTTTTGTTTCTTCTCTCCCCACCCACTCCGTTTTTTTTTTTTTTTTTAAGGTTTTAGGTGGAAGTTAAATGTGGTCCCTGTTACTTCATCTTGATCAGAAGCTGAAGTTTTGCTTCTAGTTCTGACTGATATAATAGATGCTGCAGTAAACATCACTGCATATATACCTCTGGTCAATATGTGGATATATCTATTGAATAAATTATTTAAGGTGTCACTGTTAGACTGAAGGATAGGTGCATTTTAAACACAAGTGATTTTGCCAAATTGCCCTCCAAAAAAATTTTACAGATCAATACTCTTACTAACAGTTTTTGAGAATGCCTACTTCTCCATATATTCTATAACACTAAGTATCATCAAATGTGTACATCTTTACCACTTTGATAGGTAAAAAAGGTTATTTTATTTTCATTTCTTTTGTAAGATGTTTCGATTAAACATCTTGTTACATGCTTAGTGGTGATGGGCACTGTTTTTTCTGGAACTAACTATGTTCGTCCTTTGCATTTTTAGAAAATTGGTTTTTCATTTTCCTATTGATTTGTAAGAATTGGTGTAGGACATTAACTCTCTAACATTTGAATTACAACTCCTCCCACCCTGTTCGGCTAATGGTTTTGGTTTTTGACTTTCCTCAGGGTGTTTGTTTTTTGCCATGAATAGTTTTTAAATTTTGTATGTAGTCTAAGTTATCAACCTTTTCCTCTGTGACCTTTGGGTTTTGCATATTTTCTGGAGTATATATGTACATGATAGTAATAGGAATTTATATACTAAATTCATTAATTACTAAGTGAGATAATGTAGTTTCTTTTTTTCCTATAAACTGAAGTTAGGTAATAGTGTTGCTACAATGAGTTCATGTAACTTATGCTGATCAAGATCTCTGATGGGCAACTTTTTTGATTAATAAAACATGGAAGATAAAAATTTGTACTTGTTTTTTTATAATAATTTATTTTTTTTTGGTGTTCAATTTACCAACATACAGAATAACACCCAGTGCTCATCCCGTCAAGTGCCCCCCTCAGTGCCCGTCACCCATTCACCCCCACCGCCCGCCCTCCTCCCCTTCCACCACCCCTAGTTCATTTCCCAGAGTTAGGAGTCTTTATGTTCTGTCTCCCTTTCTGATATTTCCCACACATTTCTTCTCCCTTCCCTTATATTCCCTTTCACTATTATTTATATTCCCCAAATGAATGAGAACATATAAAGTTTGTCTTTCTCCGATTGACTTACTTCACAAAATTTGTACTTATGAATCCAGTTTATTTAATAAGGGAGAATTTCAAAGTATGAAGGAAAGCAGAGATATAAAAAAGGAATCTTTGGGGGAACTACTGGCTTTAAATCAAGGCCTTATTTTTCCTAGAATGGACTGATCTTTAGAGTTTGCTGGAAAGGTGGAGGGATGATATGAAACCAAAAGCAAGAGTTATTCTAAGACATGTTGGTTGGTTATAAGCTGGTTCCTAAAGCCTGGAGCCTCCCCTGAAAACTCCAGCAAATTCTCCCTCCACTGGATGACCAATGTATTTACTGCTAGTGCCATAAATATACTTAGAATAGACTTTGTACCTTGTTACATACTTTCTTCATATTGTTGCCTAAGTTTTATTTTCCCTAACAAGGGAGTTAGTCACTTGAGCTTTGGGCCATATGCCCTCCACAGTACTGAGCTTAAGCATGTGCTGTTGAAGGTAGGAAAACTGTGTATAAGCTACCTCAAATTAGAAGACAGAATTCAGGAGGAGGGTATGCTGTTCATGTACTTGCCTGGGGATGGCATTTGTCATCCTCTGGCATTTGACAAGATGAGGCTACTGCCCAGAAAAGGAAAAAATGGATGCAGTGAGGCCTGAATGGAAGATCCCTCCTTGGAAAATATGACTGTTGAAAAAGGTCAAGTTTTCTCTCAGGTTCTTTTGGCATAGTTAATGAAGAAATTATTGAGGGACTTAAAAAAAAATCTCAAAAGTATCATTTTCCTTTAGGGGGAAGGAACTAGCCTTCACTGAGGGTCTATGATATGTGATGATGAAGAAGGAGGAGGAGACCTAACATTTATTGCTTCTCATGTACCTAGACGGTCCTAATACACACTTCTCATGACTGAGCTCATTGAATCCTCACAAGCCGGTGAGCAAGGTAGTATCATTCCTAATTTATAAGGGAGAAAACAGGAGATTTGGGAATATGCAGAATTACTTAGGTATCACAAGAAGGCAGAGCAGTTTGAACACAGGCCTAGCAGACTCCAAGGACAGCCCCTGATGGTGCTATGGTGCACCTCATTTCATCCTCAGAGTGACCAGACAGAAGTTTTCCTATGGTGTCTGTGAGCACAGAGGGAACGGAATCGCCATTGTCCAGGTATTTCTGACTCTAAAGCTCATATGTTACTGATTCAATACATGGAGCTTCACATTCCCTATTCTATTCCACATATCCTTACCCATCCCTGTAACTCTCCTTCCACCTGTTCCCAGCACACATGTGTGCACATGTGCACACAAACATACACACATACTACTCAAAAAGGAAAAAGAAGAAAAGTCTAATCACATGAAAAAAGTCATGCATGGTCATTCTTCTGTGTCTGTTGTGGCTCATGTGATTCTCTGTGCCTAATTCTATCTCCTTCCTTTAAACCATTCAATGGGAGTCTAGTTACTCCTTTGAGTCCCTCCTGGATCCCTCTCTTGAATCAGTTGCTCTCCCTCTGCCTTCACATACTTTGTTTACAGTTTACTATTACTGTACCTCTCCTGCTCTGCCCCTTTTCCCACTAGACTCCACCTAGCATCTGATTTAATTAATTTATTTAAAAAATTTTTATTTATTCATGAGAGACACACACACAGAGAGGCAGAGACATAGGCAGAGGGAGAAGCAGGCTCCCTGCAGGTAGCCTGAGGAGGGGCTTGATCCCAGGACCCCAAGACCACGCCCTGAGCCAAAGGCAGACGCAACCACTGAGCCACCCAGGTATCCCATAGCATCTGATTTAATTGCAGTATCACTAACAGTGGGCACACTGTTCAGGCCTGGAGCACAATGAATGAACTTGATAGCCTGAATGAAAGCCGTAGGTCTCTACACACTGCTTACTATTACAGAAGAAAGCTATTGCCAGACCACAGTACCACTTCTTCAGATGTGAAAAAGATAACTGGCAGACAACCACCACCTAGGTCTGGTTATTGTCAGTGAGGGGATGAGTGTTGAAAAATGCAAGGCTTCTTGAAAGGAAACTACAAACCTGGCAAAGCACATTACTGACTTATGGGATCGCTATAAGCTTTTTAGTGGCAGGGAGGAATTAGCCCGCTGTTTCAATATCCACTTAGGCATTAAAGACTTTTCTTCTCATTGCTAAATTATGATGAATAAATCATCTATGTACATGCAATTCAGATCTCTGCATGTTTGCTACCCTATTTGATTCCCAGTCCTTGAACCCCTCATGCTTTTGAATACCTGATACCTGTCGTTTTTACTTCCCATGATTCTAAATGACTATCTTGGAAATGCTGTGGAGCCTGGAGTTGGTCACACGGGGCTGCCCAGGACGACTTAGTGGTTGGGGGTAACAGTAAGAAAGAAAGCATGACCACTTTTCTACCACTATTTCAGTGTAATAGCTGGCAGACGGGATCTCAGCTCTATCATTTGGGCTTCCTTAGATTTTTCATTTTGTCCTGCAAAACCAATTTCTCTTACCTGTTGAGAGAAGGAAAGGAAAGTTGTGCATTTTTTCCCCTCCTTCTCCTTTGTCACCAGACTTGCTACCAGTGTCACACTGTCCACGAAGGAATATGGGGCATTAGGAGACTGCTATGCTGGGGCTGAGGGTGCAGGCAGGGGACTAACCACAAGATAATCACTTTTGAGGATGTCTCAGTGTCCTTAGTTTATGTGTAAGGTGACAACAAGAAGGGTGTTAGCTGGCAAATGGTAAGGTCCTGTTACTTATCGTTGAGTACACAGCCTGTCATTGAATACAAATCTGGAGCTTGCAGCTGGGTCAGCCTTGGCATACAGGCCCTAACTATTTCTTCAAAGTGGTTTTCCCCTGCCATTTTTTGAGTGGGGAGAATTTTGAAACACACTAGGAAGCTTTCATAAAATGCACCCACCTGCTAATTTTCATCTCTCTGTAACAGACTTTTATCTGAGCTGTCCCTTCCTACCTTTCAGGTCCTATCCCACCACTCCTGCCTTATGCTCTAGCTACAACTGCCTGCTTGTTTCCTGCACAGCAATTCACTCCAGCCCCAGGGCCTTTGCATATGTGTGGTCTCCTTTCCTGTGTATTTGAGCTCTTCCCTGCTGGTTCCTTCCGGTTCAGTTGAAAGGTCACTTCTTCTGAGGGGTCTCCCTTGAGACCCTCTTCTCAAACAGTATCTTAAACAGTATCAAACAGCTCTTCTCAAACAGTATCTATCATACCAACCAGCCATCTCCTACTTCCCTTACTCCATCCTGCCACTGGGCAGAAAGTTCATTACATAACCCTTACACCTAAAATGGATCTCTCTTGCCGTTTACCCTGTTAGTATATTCTCTACTACCGTGGTGCACCATTCTTGTTCTGGTGGCACTATGACTGCAACATGGATTCGTACTGCAGAAGCTTTTCTAACAATTCTTTAAAACAAAACAAAAAAGGTTTTCTGTTAACTGAGTAATCAAGACATCAAATTAAAAAAAAAAAAAACTTTCCAAGCATCTGAAATTTTACACTATTTCTATTTCAGTTTAGCTCCTAAAAGGTAACAGATATATCTTTTGATTGAAAAGCACAGGACAGAGACACTGCAGTTTATTAAATGTTTTAGACTTTATTTCTAACGTTGTTACTATTCCCTCTGTGACTCTATCATTATATATATTTTTTTTAAGGAAAACAATCATGTCCTGATTCTATTGCACCATTTAGATTCACATGAACAATTCCAAATTTCTTAATTTCCAAGCAACACATTAAATTCTTCAGATTTCTTTCAAAATAGCTATGGGGAAATCCCTGATGATTTCAGCTGACAATTCCTTAATCAGGAAAAGACTTTAAATGCTAATCATCAGAAAAGTTACAATTTACAGGAAAGAAAGGGGAAATGCTGACATATTGCACAACATACCATGAATAAAGCATGGTTTATTAATTGAATGGCATACTCATGCTGACAATTTTATCAAGAATTTCTAGTGACATCATAAACTATGTTAGAGCAAATGAACTAGTTCTATTGTCTGTGTTCCTGACAGTCCAAGGTGCAGTCAGATTCCCTTCTTTGGAGATTTTATGGGAAAAATGAAACATCAAACAATCTGTGAACTCCTCTCCACATCCCACCTCCTTCCCCCCCAACGAGACTTCTACAAAGATTCTAGGCTTTAAATGAAGCAAAGAACTTAGCTAAAGGGAATTCTTATTTGGTGTCTAATTCTATCCAGAACTGACGAGAGCACTTTTCTTTGTGATTTCTATTATTTGGTAGAGGAAAGAAATGATTTGCTTCTGCCTCTAGCTGTGGGTACAAGGATCAAAGTTCTCCGCAGGTGGGCAAAGACAAACACTGCAATAGGATCCCCAGAAGAAATCCTCCTCCCAGCCCCAGCTACTTCAAGAAACAGCTTGAAGGTAGTAACTACCAGGATGTAACTCTGACCCCCAATTTATCTGGTAAAGTCAATTAGGTTTCAATTGTAGTAATTATGTAACATATTAAAAATGAGATCACCATCCACGAGACCTGGGTTTTCCCCCTTGTAGTCTATATAAAATTCATCAATAAACTACAGTCTTTGTTAATGCTTTATTACAAGTGATTACAAACACAAGGCATTTCATAAACATATCTCGTTAATCGTTACATTGTAATTCAGCAGTAGGTATGATGCAAAAACCATCATCTTCAGTAAATGAGTAGAAAACAACAACAAAAGCTCCAGAAGGCTGAAAGAGATCTCAGTGACTCATCCCAGAATCAGCCTAAACCTTCCTTCACTTCACGTAAGCATTTATTCATCAGAATAGCACTGCCTGAGATAGTAAAAATCTGCAGAGAGGGAATGAGATACTGGCAGATATACAGAAGATTGAGTAGAGAGACTTTACAGGCTTGAGGATTTAAATGGAATCATGGAAAGCTTAGAAATAACACTATCTCTGATATTAGTGGTTAGTTTGAAAACTATACTGAATATCCAAACAAGTGACTGTGCATTTCCATTTAACCTGATAGCACTTGCTAGTAGATACTAGGTACTGCTCCAAGAATACTCCACATGTTATCTCCTTTCATCCCTATGACAATTCCATAATGTTCCAATTCCCATTTTTAGGGATAAAAATACTGAGGGGGAGGAAGGTTAAATAACTTGCCTCAAACCTCACAGCTGGCAGGCTAGGAATCAAACTGTCACTCCTGGCTAACTCATCTGAGTTATTAACTGATGATGTATCGTCTCTACTTTGCCATTTTGGAGCTAGTTTCCCCTCCGAGGACCCTTTGGGATCCTAGCCAGAAGTTTCAAGTGTTTTCTGATTAGAGTTTCCCAAAAGAAAGATAGCATCTATTGTCTCAGTTCAACCACACCTCATTCTGCCTTAGCGCCTTGCTTAAATAGGCTAATGTCCCACCTGTCACAGGAAGAAGGGAAAAGAAACCAGCTTCCAACCTCATGTGTTTTATTATCTTTCTGAGGTCCTCTCCATAGAGCTTTAACACTTCCTTCTTCAAAACCTGGTGACCACAGCAGGGTGCTTCTTGTTTTGACAGTCCGGTCTTATTAGATCATGCTCTCGCTCAGCATAGGCCTTGCTCAATACTCTGAAATTTCAGACCCACCAAAGCTATGAAAAACTTTTCAATTGAGGATTCCATGACCTTCTGTGAAACTGGAGTCGTGGGAATTTGAACAAATGACTGAAACACTTCCATGGTAAACTGATACAACCATGACAATGGAATGAATAATATACATAGATGGCTTTCTATCCAAAGCCCCCAAAGTGTTTACTGAATCTCTGTAAACTGATGAAACTTTTACATAGTACTAACTACACTCTGTACATTCACTACCCAATTCTTTTCTGGACTGCCACAGGCTGACCTCAAGTTATCACACTCAGCTCGCCCTCAGGTGGCTGGCCGCTGCGCTGGTAAAAGGAATGACCTCCTCCTTCCATCTTCAGAATAAAGAAATGGTACAAAGAAGGGAGAATTAGAGCTGGGCAGATACCACCAACTATAGTAGTCTGAGTCAGGGGATTACAGAGGCTGGGGACAGGCTGGCTATGCAGCTCAGAAGGAGAGAGTCCAGTAGCTCCCCAGTACAAGCAATTTACAACTACTTCTGCACAACGTACCTTTGTAGCATCTGGCTCCATGACTCAGTTCTCAGCTCTATGCCATCTATTTCCCCTGTAGATCTTCGTGCTCCCTTCCAGATATAGCCTACAACCCCAAATCTCTCAGCAGCCAAAAGTAGTTGATGAAGGACAAGGCCAGAGGGTTCATCTTTGACTTGTTTTGCCTGTATTACTGGCAGCAACCAGAATAGCATAAAATGCTACCATGAAAAAGGTCAAAGGAAAAAGGCTGTTCTCTGATTCAGGAAAACATCAGGTGAGGATAATTTTCAACTGTGTAACTTTTGAAATAAATTACACAAAGAATGCTTTATTTGGGATTTTTTCCTCTTACCTCAGAGAGCAAAGGCCTGGGACTCAGTATTTAGCATCTTGTTCAATTGAGGTCATGGAGTCTAATGAGAAGAATTTTCACTTTTCCTTTGGGATTCTACTATAAAGAAAATAGCACCAGGCTTGAAGAGATTTATAAACTCCAATGCCTCTGGGGCTAGGAAATGAGCACACGGAGAGGAAGTGGGCCAGGGGGTGGGGAGGCCCCAGCAAAGTGGAGGGGCCAAGAGGCACTGCCCCCTCCCCCCGGCAGACTATTCCACATGAGGAGGAGGGAAGCCCCAGGGTTGTCAGATCTTGTGTTTTTATGACGAGAAGTTGGAAATGCAGATCGTTATGTGAAATCTCCCAATTTTTTTTATGTTGCAACTAACTGACATATGTATATACAACCACATCTGTGGGCTGGATCCAGTTCACAGACTCTGGTGTCTGACCTCCGTGATCACAGTAATGGTTTTCAACCCTTAAGCTGTTAAAAAGCAACAGGATCTGACACATCCTCCAAGGGAGTAAATGATACTGTTGCTTGGTCCAAAAGCCCGTTATAATGCTACTGTGTGGGGTTCTAGGAGTAAGTCGAAGCACTTGACGACTTTATTCTAGTAATAATATTCAGTCTACAACTTTGCAGCTTCCTGCTGGAAGGAGGTTGGGAGTCAGGAAGTCACCAGGGCAAGTTGGGGAAGGTGGCTGGTGGGAGAGATGTTCAATGGCATCACAACCTGAGGTCTGAGCAGCTGATTCTAGACTGGAACTCATGCCACCTAGTTAAAAATCCAGGGTTTGTTCTTCACTGCTTGCTAGAGACAAGTGAGCCCAAGAGATGTGTCAACCAAGGTCTTCCGATTACCTGGTGGAGAAGTTTAGCTACAGAGAAAACAATCAGATCCCCCTCTGATCTGACAACAGATCACCGAATGGAGACAACAATTTGGCTGCCTGTCTACCTTCCTTATCACACACAAGGCATCACGCCACTCAGCACACTTTCAGCTCTCTTTCCCATACTGGATTTCTAAACATAGCCATTGCACATGTGTTGGGAAAGAAGGGGGTTTCTGTCTTAAAGTATAGAAATTTCCTTGTCTCTGGTTATGGGGCTTGAGTACTGAGAACTCACTCGGTTCTACCACAGATCAGTGATCCTCAGTGTTCAAAGAGGAAGAGGCGACAAATGCCAGGCTCTTCCCTCCAAGCTAAGTGAAAGGAGAGCCGACCTATGACTGATTTAGAGTAGGCTGGGGAACTCTGTCCTCACTGGCCTGGCTACCATCTTGACATGTTTTTTCATTCCCTGGCATAATCAAGTGTTAGCACTAATACCTAATCTTTACAGACTGCTTAATATATATGTATATATATATTAAGTCACACACACATACAAGATACCATTCTAAGTGTTTACATGTATTAACTTGTTTATTCCTCACAAATCCTAAGGATGCAGGTACTATTATTACCTCCGTGTTCTGTGTGTTACCTATGTGGAAACGGAAACACAGAGAGGTTAAATATTTTGCGCAAGTCACACAGTTAATGACTGGGGGAATATGAACTGAATCGTAGACAGTCTCGCTCCAGGGCCTCTGCTCTTAACCACAAAGCTAGACCACCTCTCAGAACATTGACTATCAAGGTAAAAGCCATAATTTGAGACTGGGCTACTAGCTGTACAACATGAAGGCTTGGAAATTTCCTGTTCTGATGGTTAGTAAAAGAGAAATGTGCTGCTTTCACATTTTATGCAGGTCTTGGAGCAGTTATGCATTCAGGGCGAAAAGAAATTTAAGAAATTTCAGTATGTACGTCTGGCTCAAGTATTTGGTATAGTGAGTGGAGCTGTATCACCCCATTATCCCTATAGACTCAAGCATACTCATTGTGGGGAACAGAGAGCAAGAGAGACAAGGAGATGGAATTGAAATGCACAGTGGGGTCCCAGAAGGGGAAGGGGTGGGAGACAGGGAAGAGCTGTTTCTCAGCTCTCCACAAATCTCCCTTGCTGTATAGTGCACACTCTTAACTGGGTGGAGCGCAACTCTTAAAAGATAAGAGTTTTTCTTTTCTTATAATCTGGTTCCTCAAGGCAAGCCAACCACTTCTTTGGTGCTTAACTGAAAAAAAAAGTTGCAACACTTGAGAACAAAATGTCTGTGTGGGATTGACTTTGAGATGGTACCTCAGCCTCCTCAGGGGCATGCAGAAGTTATCTGCAGTGTACTTAATTTTTGCCTTCTACTCTTAGAAATCCCAGCCACCTGCATGAACCATAACCAAATTAATTTAAGTATGGATGATCTCCCTTTGTCTTACAATCATTCTCTGGCATTCCTCTACAGATATAATCTACGGTGATTTGGGAGCCCAGGAATTGTTATTTTAAAATGTAAACTTATTCCGTATTATGACCTGTGATCCTAATTCCCTTGCTATTGACTCTGTAGTCTGGCTTTGGAGCCAGTCTTACAGAGGACCCTAAAAGAGCACCCTGTAACGACACTGAAGCCCATGCTGTAATTGATAATGGCTTGTTATATGGTCTGATCACTTTCTAAACTCAGGGCTCACCATAAGACTACAAGCTCTGTGTAGTGCTTGTAGTGACACAATCTGAGCACTCAATATGTCACTGATGAAATGCCATGCAAATTTATATACCAAACCACAATGCAATGCTTCGGTCAGGAAAAAGGCTGTTGCATATAGCTATCTGAGTGTTTCCAAACTCCTAAACCAGGAGTTTAGAGCATGAACTTTTGAACCTTCCTTTACCCAGTGTGTTTCTCTTTAGCTCTATGTGCCTTGCTGGGTGATCGCATTTGCTCCCCTACATCAACTATAGGACACCACCACCCACATTTGCGTATCTCCCCCCAGCCACTCCCCTGAGCTACAGGTCCGATTTTCCAACCGTCCTCAAGATATCTCCAACTGCCTTACATAAGTGAGGTGAACTCATGGTGAACAACATTTCCAGAACTAAGCTTTATCTTCACCCTCCCGACCCTACTCCACTTCCCCTTTTCCAGAGTGAGGTCTTATTTCCTGCTGTAGTTTGAAGTGAGGCCTCAGAGGAGTCAGATAAATCCATGTTCAGATCCTAGGGAGACACTGGGCTGGCCCTGCATATGACATGGGGCTTCTCTTTGTTCAAGATTTTATAATAGTAGAATGGCCCAGATATTACCCCATAGAGCTGTCCTGTCCATTAAAAAAAAACAAAACTATATTAAATTCTTGAGCTCTGTACCAGGTATGCAGTGTCAGCCTGCAGTAAAAAGGGCCTTTTCTGATTGATTCTATCAGAATTCATTATCTCCATCTACCCAATCTCAGCAGAAAAACTCAAAACCTTCCTCTACTTCTGATGATAATTCCACAGCCTCAATTCAAACAGTCCCTCAAAACTCTGCCCATTCTACTGGTCAAACTCCTCCAGTGGGCTGGCTCCTCCTCTCTGAACCCATGGCATCTTTCATTCTCGCCTTTGTCTTGATCTAAACCACTGTCACCGCTGGCTAGTTCCTTTCTGGGTTTCTGGTCTCCCTATACTTCAGCCTGTACGTCACAGTGACACCAAAGTCCTCTCTGTTTAAACCTCCATCAATCATGGTACCTCTTGGCCTAAATAAAATACCTGCCATAGCTCCCACAGGTAAAATCTACTGCTTGTTAGGCATGGAGTGGGAACTACCACTTATTATGATAAATAACTCATCAGGATCTTCCCTCTCCCCGCCACCCGACTTCACTGCAGCAATGTCAAAGAAATAAATATAATCATCCTTGTCTTATAGATTAAAAAAAATGAGGCTAGTGATTAGTCAAAAAAAATTCACCTGAGCCTCAATCAGTCAGAGCCTGGAGTTCACAAGCTGGTTTAACTCTAGCCTGTACATCTGGCAGTACAATGAGCTCACATCTTACTTAAAGAATATACAGTAAAGTCAAAGCATAAAATGAAAATCCCGTATAAATCAAAGACAACCTCCCAGTGGAGGCTGAACGCAGCCAGTATTTCTTTCGGTGTTGGAAAGAATGCTGTTTCTTTAACTGATGCAGGATGAAGAACTAGCCGGCATGCAACACCCACACTATTTAACAGTGGTCTTTTCCTCACGCCACTTTTGCAGAGTATGTGCACTTGGGTCCGTGTCTAGTAAGCAGAGTATCTGGCTAACAGAGTGCTTAGGGTATACCCAAAGTATCTGCAAATGACCGGGACCCCCAAACAAGGGGGGTCAGAGACTACTTGACCTCACATTCTTAGCATGCAGCATTGTACACTGCAGCCAACAGGCAGCTCATTTACAAGCATGTGGGAAAAAAATTAAGACCCTCTCGTCTTTATCTTACAGTTCAGTTTTGCTACCAGTCAGTACACATTTCAAATTAGTTGAATATGAACTAAGATGATCAGTTAGGTCCTTATTTGATCCTGCAAAACAAATTATCAAGCTGATGTTGGGGTTTGAGAACATCTTGCAGAGTAAGGAGTACAACAGTTCCCACAGGCTCCTGAGTCAAAACTGAACTGCAGGTTCATGGGTGGGGACAGCTGCTCTGAAAGCTGCCTCATTTCTGGCTCAGTGTGGTCAGGGACAGGAAATTGAACCTTCGGTATTTTGGGCTTTGATTCTCTGCCCTTAAAAAGCACCCAGCAACATGGGAGGGTCTTTAAATGCGGAAGGAGTTTGCACATTTAATGTGTCCATTGGCAAAAACAGAAGATGCAAGAAGCCTGAGCTTTGATCCTGTGTCTACCAGCTTAGGAAAAAACATTTGTGTGGTGGGCCCCATCCACCTAGATTCTTTGTCCCTGATTTCCAGAGTCCTTCAGAAGCACACGCACCGAGATTGTACCCAGTTCCTCAGAGTGCTCTTGTGGTGTGGACGAGTCTAAAATTAGTCTTGCTACAATCAATCTGGTGGCAAACACATTGCCTATATTCACTATATTACAATGTAATACCATCTGGGTTTGAATACACAGGCAAGCTCCCAAGGCCTGGGGACAGTGTCATTTGCTTTCTACCATTGCTCTAATCTACTTTTTGTATCTGATTAAGTCAGATAACACAGGTCAAGCACTTAGCACAGTGCCTGCTATATTCTATAAGCTCAAACATCAGCAATAGTTGTTAGGATTCCTCTCTCAATTCTCACCCCATAGTGACATCAAAGTAAAAGCCAAAGTCCTCACAATGGCCTATGATCTAGAAGGCGCTGCAAGATCTGCCCCCTGTTACTTCTCTGATCTCATCTCTTCCTCTTCTACCTCTTATTCATTCCATATGGACCTCTTTGCTGTCCCTGGAACCCGCCAAGCACACTCCTATACTAGGACCTTCATATAGACCCATTGTTCTACCTAATTCTTCCCCAGTGCCTGGCAAATAGGAGACATGCACTAAATACACGTTGAATGAGTGCTCAATGGGTAAGTTGGCTTGTGTGGTAAACAGATACCTCTCGGAGGATTGGGAGTTCTGTGCTAAGTACTTCACTCGTGGCAGAGGTCTTGATGTGTTTGGGTCTCCTAAGTGACCTGGGACTCTGCCCCCTAACAGCTAACAGATACTTTCAAGGGTTTTTCCTAAATTAGTAACTTGAATCCTAACTCCACCCTCCACCCTGCTGCTGGGTGGTATAGTGAGGTACTATTATTAGTCCTCATTTTAGAGAAAAAAAAGCTAGTACGTGATGCAGGCTGGGTATCACGAGCCAGACTATAACTTTTGGCCAGGAAATAACCTGCAGCGTTGATGACTACTCTGGATGCTGCTTACTATCCAACTGTCACTGATTTTATGTCCCCCACTCCCCTTTGAATGCCAGCTTTACAGGCTGGGGATTTTCCCCAGGGACCTGCTCTCTCACCAGCCCATGCTCCTGGGGTTCCAGCACACTCCCTAGTCAATCCTGTTCAAGTGATGATGGAGGAGGTCAGGCCAAATGGGTAAGGCATGGCAAGTGCAGAAACACCCCAGTTTTGTTTTGTTATTGTTGTTTCCCTTAGAACTTGTATCTCACAGAACCAGCTAATCATTAAGACACAGAAATGAATCTTTTCTTGAACAAATAATAATAGATTTGAAGTCAGTGGGTCAGACAGGACATTACTTGGAACTGCTACTGCTGCTGCTGCTGCTGGTTAGGTAGGATGATTAAAAAACTGCTCAAGAGGATACAGACACGAGCTGGAATGCCCTCCCATCCCTACTTTACCTTGCTCACATCAATCCATCCTGTAAGACTCATCTCAGCACTCTTCCCACCAGGAAGCCTTCCTAGACAGCCCCTCCATCAATCTCCTGCCTCGCACTCTCAGGCTAGATTAGGTGATCTCCTCTCTCAAAGCACCCTGTGTCTTCCTAGTGCCCTACAGACCACAGACTGGAAGGCAGGAACAGTGTCCATTGTGTGTTTGTATCCCCAAAGCCTAGTGAATGAGAGGTGCTCAACAGATGACTGTTGAATGGAACATAACCACCCTACTGAGGTAATACAACCTCTTAGATCTCCGAATCTGCCCTGTCATCTGTGGTCTGACTCAGACTGAGAAGTAAATGGCATAGCCCTTAAAGTGACCAGGTTCCAGTTTAAGAAAGCCAAAATTATGTAATCAGAGTCACAGTCCTCAAACTGCATGGTATTCTCTTGCCATACACTCAAAAGCTCACCAACTATTCTCAGTGAAATTAGTCACCTCTATTTCTTGCGAAATATATGTATTAAAGGAGTCGTTACATTTTCCATAAGCCTCTTCCTTTCTCTTTGAAAGAGAAAGGAAGCACTGCACGATGACAAATTACCTCCTTTTGATTCAGCCAACACATGTAATGATAAGAAAGCCGGTATCAACCAGAATATTTATAACCTCTTGAGTCCCACTGTGTACAGATTTAAAAATGTACAATGTTTGTAGGTGATGCTATTAATATTTTTGAGAGTCTACTTTTAGAATAGTCCACTGGGTCTCAGTAAAGAAACAGCACATACAGAGAGAATAACAACACATTCCTTTTTACTAGCATCAGCTATTCATGAAATGTGCTGCCTTGAGCATGCACGCAGATAAATATTTCAGCAATAAAAGAGGTAACAGAGTGCATTTGAAGTATCTGAGAAACAACCCCTATGGGATTTATGAAGTCAGACTCTTTAATATCACCCCAAACTTAATCCTATCAATGCTGACTTAATGCTGTACTGAATTTTGTAGTTATCAAGAAGATTAATTAAAAAAAAAACCTGCCTATTCTGAAGCAACGTCGACATAAGTCTCAAATCGGTGACAACAAACCACATACCACAAAGTATTTAAATGAATCAGAGGTTCGGATGGGGCCTAAATTTAAACAAAAAAAGGAAAGAAGCACAGATGTTGAGAACTACTGGTCATATTCAGTGGTATTCCATTTTAATTCTCATAATAACCTTGCCCATTTTACAGACGAGGAAACGAAAGGAAAGGCAGTTCAAGGAAATGCCCTGCATTGCCTGGCTAATCAAGTGCAGTTGCAGGATTTGAAGCTCTGGCTGAGTCAGTGTAGCCAAGGGAGAGACAGCAGGTTCTCTGCAGCCAGATTGCCTGGTTTCAGTTGTTGGCTCCGACCCTTACTGGCCGGGTAATACTGAGCAAGTTTCTTAACTCTGTGACTCAATCTTTTCCTCCGTCAAATGGAGATATTAGCAGTATGCACTTCAGAGGGCTGTGGTCAGAATTAATGAGTTCACTTATATAAAGTGCCTGGCATCCAGTCAGCATTATTTTGTTCTTATCCAACTTCAAAGCCTAGGCTTTTTCTTCCACATCAAGGGTTAATATTATGAAGCGCACACAGTAGTATCTCCAAGCGTAATTGCTTTGCATATTGTCAGCAAATGACACATGTCTGTGAATCAAGATCTCACCCCAGTTTTCACTGTGTTTCAGGCCAGGAGGAAGTGTTCGTGTTAGCGCAGGCATTAAAGGACACAAAAAAAATGTTAATGACTGATATCACCTCCATCATTTAGAACTACCTGCCTTTCGTTACATTACACTCAGACACTTACCTTGACAAAAGGCATGAGAAGTATGATACAGAGGCTGTGAAAGATGGGCATGTAGGCACTGTGTGTGTGTGATATGAATTCATTCACTGGTTTGGGGATATCTCACAGTAAAATGGCCGGGGAAGTGATTAAGAGCAATTTAGTTGAACAAGTGACTATGAATAACTTTATCCTTGCGATGAGAAAGCAAATACTTCCTGGATTTCTAAATATATTCCATCTTCTATGATAAATAAGTCATCAGAGGTGTTTGGTTTTCTGAAGGAAAACTGGTATAAGCAATTTTCTTTATTCTGATTTCTTAACAGAAAAGAACAAGCAACATCTCTGATTCATTGTTGGTCCATGGAATATACATCTTGGCCATTTTCCTACAGGAATAATCAGCCTGGGGCCTTTCCTCAGCAGTTTCTGCCTCATGTTTCTGTGCAAGAGTAAGAAGGAGGAAAAGGAAACCTTAAAAGCTTTAACAAAAACTACCATGACAAAAATAAAAGTAAAAACTCTACCACAGCAAAACTTAATTTGCTCTGCTCGTTGAAGTGTGCTAACTCTCATGCATTCATTTTGTCATCCATATTCTGTGTCCTACCACTCCTCTATTTCTCATTTGTGAGAGGATAGAGGAGAGGCGGGGCTATGCATTAGGTATGCCACATACACAAGGAAGGTTGTTTGCTGTGGGGCTAAGGGTGTAAGCTCCGGATAAGGCAAGTGCTAAATGTCATTAAATCTCAGGTTATAGGATGGGGATAATAACAGTACCTATTCCAAAGGTCTAGAGAAAGAATTATGAAGCGAGATAACCAATGCAAAGCTATTAGTCAATGTCCTACACAGTCATTGCTCAGTAAGGGCTAATTATGATTTTTTTCTAATTATTACTGAAGGGCTAATCATTTTACAAAAATAAGAATATGAACTATAATTCTTACTAATATTTTAGTAAATACCATTGAGTTCTTCTTTGATGAATTTAAAGGCACATGTGTCAGGGTTGTACAGTAGTTTAGGATCTTTGTTAGAGGCAACAATGATCACTGAGTCATGAAGTGATAACCAAAATAATATTTTAGTTAACAGAATGTTCAAAATAATTTACTGAAGCAAAAAACAAAACAAAAAACAAAAAACCCAATCAAAACCAGTTCTGTAAATGTATAAAGTTATTACCTACCCTCTCTTTTGGAGAGACAAAATTCAAGCTCTTCCCATAAACCTAACTGATTCTTCCAACAATACCACCTCCCCCCATCCCTGCCAAACTTAGCTATATAAATACATATTGAAAGGAGTAAAGAAGGCAGAACATATGATGATATATCATGAAGGGATTAATTATCCACTCTTCTTTCTCCTTCTTTACTTCACCCCTCCCAGACCTTCTCAAAGCTGGGCTTACTGGAGACAGAGGTGTAGAGGCCATGGATCTGGGTGGGCATTCTCTCTGTGGGTCAGGGAGGATGACCAGTCTACCATTAGGGTCTCCTTTGAGGGATGTTCTCTAGATCTTGAGACTTTCTCTGAAGAAAACATCCTCTGAATTCTGATCAACTTTTTATTTTCTCCTTTTCTCACCAAACGGCTTTTTGTGCAGGCCCTTTGTACACACTTGCTAGCTGGTGTAATCAAGATGGTGGAACTCTGACACCTCTTCTAAGCCCCAGATCTTTCTCTTCCCTTGACAGAAACACAAAGAGAAGCACACTGGAAGCCTCCGCAAGGGAAAAAGATGGAAGGTACAGCTGGTACAGAATAAATTCTAGGTATATAAGCGAGGGAGCTAAAAATCACACAGCTTGTCCTGGAAACAAGGGATATATTGGAGGCAAACAAAAGTCATTAAAAGTGCTTTCTCTTCTGCAGCCAAAACCCGAAGTCATCACAGCAACGCGGCATTTAAGAAAGTCCAACCTATTTTAAGTAGTTTCAGGTGACAGATTATTGGCCCAGGACAAGACACAGATTGATGGATCACAGAGGAGAAAAAGCTCGCTGTGCTGTGAACCATGGCTAATCTCAACTGATAGAACTAGAAGAGACACACATCTCCACTTTCAAGTGTTTACTGGGTGACATCACTCTGTCGATTTAACCCAAGTGCGGTCTGGATTATCCAGTAAATGTCGCATAATAGTACTCGAGTAGCTTAGATAAAGGCCTCAGAACACTGTGAATGAATTCATGCTGCAAAACAAATTTCCCAGATGAGTCCATAATCTTAACTCCATGTCAGTCTACTTGGTGTTCTTTCAGGTATAACTCTAACCTCGTAGCGACATTTGTCTTGTTGTACAGAACTATGGTTTGTTTGAGAAAGTCAACCCAGTAAAGTAAGACAGTTTCTTTCCATTTTGTGCTTAAGGAAGTATAAGAGCGAAGCTGTTGATTTAGGTTGGCAAAATAAATATTACAATATTAATCCATCAGGGAAATGCATATCAAAACAATGAGATACCACTTCACACCCACTAGGATGGCTACAATCAAAGAGACAGATAATAACAAGTGTCGGCGAGGACGTGGAGCAATTGGAACCCTCACACACTGCTGGTGGGAATGTAAAATGGCGCAGTCGCTTTGGAAAACAGTCTGGCAGTTCCTAAAAAGGATAAACATAGAGTTACCAAATGACCCAGCAACTGCACTCTCAGACAAATACCACAAGAAATGAAAATGAAAACATATGCCCACCTGTATACAAATGTTTATAGCAGAATTATTAATAACAGCCAAAACACAGACACAACTCAAATAAAATGTGGTATATCCATACAATGGCATGTTATTCAGGATGAAAAAGAATGAAGTTCTGGTACATGCGGCAACATGGATGAACTTGAAAACATGCTAAGTGAAAGAAGCCAGTTACAAAAGAGCACATATGCATATTTACACGAAATGTCCAGTATAAACAAATCCAGAGACAGAAAGTAGATTAGTGGTTACGGGAGGGGGGGGGGGGAGGTAGATAGGAAAGGAATGCAAATGGATATAGGGTTCTCTTTGAAAGTATCCTAAAATTGACTGCAGTTAAGGTTATAGAACTTTGTAAATATATTAAAAACCATTCATTGTGCCCTATTAATGGGTGAACTCTATGGTATGTGAATTATATCTCAATAAAGTAGTTATGAAAAGGGATATTAACACATGAGATAGAAGGAAATGGGATCACTTAACTAAAGCAAGGACTGCTTCTTTGGGGATCCTAATGCCATCCTCCTTCACAACATTCAGTGTGTGACCTATCAGCTAAAGGCTCAAGAACTAAAGAAGGGTCTTCCAGAGTTTCAGCGACCTCACTAGTGTTTGATATAATCCTATTTCCACTAATCAGTACACTGATGATTAAATTTTCCTCTTGTTTGTATTCTGTATTCCCTATAGTAAGTAGCATGGAGTTTTCCACATAGTAGATGCTCACTTATTTATTCCATTCAATTTAATACATGTCCAAAAATAACCAACTAGAGTCAGTAATTAAAATCAAACCAAAAATACTTTGCCCTGTTTGGGGACAGCTGATCAGAAACTAACAGCTACTTGCCAAACTCAATCTGGGCCATCTGAAATGCAATTATGTTCCTCAAATCTTAGTTCTGGTTACAACAATAAGATTCATGCTCTTCAACTGCCCTGTGTGTATCTCCCTTGATAAAATCTGAAAATTCCTGGGCAGGAGTTACTTCTCATGTGGATTAATTGACAAGATCCTGGAGAGTACAAGGAAGGCAGCATTCTGTTTCTCTGATATTTAACGCCAGGGAATCCCCAGGTGGTCCCTTGGTTTGTTAGACTACATATAGCTTGGTGTTGAGGAGGATGACTTCTAGAGCTAGTCTGCCTAGGTTTAAATTCAACCTCTGCTATGCATTATTAGCTGCTCAACCTTGGTGCAAGTTTTATGGCATCTCTGTACCTCAGAGCACAGATGCTTCTGTACCATCTCTGTTTCACCACCTGTAAAATGAGGATAATACTAACACACACTACTGAGATTTCTGTGAGGGTGCAGAACACTTGGAAGGATGTGCCTGGAATATGAATATATATATATACTCAGTGGTAAAAGCCATCAGTGTAGTAGAACTTACACGAATCCCTAACACAGATCTCAGGCATAGACAGCCATTGTTATTAGAGAGGATCACATGTTATCAGATATAAACCAGGCCCACTGGGACAAATTGAAGTAAAACCTATAAAAAATATACTCTTTCCTCAATTCCTGGTTGGGAAATGCGACTCTAGACTAAAGGAAGTGTTCGACAAATACAGCCTACCAACATTTAAATTTTGTTTTTCATGTTGCAGAACCCTCTCGGAGGAGAGGAGGGTACTCTTTGATACGTATGAGAGGAAAAGAACTATCACCTCTGGGATCAGAGACCAGTAATTTTCAGAATCTGTATGCTCTTAGTTTTCTTGTGGACTTTCCATCACTGACAGGGAATCACAGGAGGTTTGTAGAGGTCAGCAATATTACCAGTAGTAAGAGGCTTCTGAGAGACATTTCCTAAATTCCATTTTTGGAATGGAAACTTTTTTTTGAAAGACAACTTGTGTGAAATAATTTCAAATTTTATCAACAAAATTCTTTTGAAAACAAAGGCCTTTTATACAATATTTCCCTTCCCACAGCTTCTCGAATCTATGTACTGCTAGCGTGGTAGAGATAGTATACTTACATATGCACATTCTCTTCTTCCCTCTAACTATACCTTTTTCCCAGCCTTCCCTGTAACACAGGAGGAGAAAGCCACAAGACTGAAGGAGCCTGGGTCCTTGAATAACTTTATAGAGCAGACCTCACCCCCTCCTTTCCTATCTGCATTGGACTTTGTGTAGGGAAAAATACACAGTAATAAGCCTCTGGTGTTTTGGGGTTTGGGGGTTGTTTATACAGAAGCTCCTGTTACTTACTCTAATGAATATAGCTAGGTCAAAGCTTTGTTGATTATTGGTTAGGTGATCTGGGTTGCTCCTAGAATACTTCTATCTCTGCTACATATTGGCAACAAGTACACTCATGAAACACATTTTTTTTTTTAAGATTTATTTATTTGAGAGCGAGAGCATAGGTGTGTGAGTAGAATCCCCAGGTAGACTCCCCATTGAGCGCAGCGTAGCCTGATGTGGGGCCTGACATGGAGCCCAATCTCACAACCCTGAGATCATGACCTGAGCCGAAACCAAGAGTAGAATGCTTAACCGGCTGAGCCACCCAGGCGCCCCAAATGAAACACATTTCTTAAATCCTTTTGCCTTTAGTCTTTTTTTTACTATCACCAAGATCACTGGATACATCCTTTCCATTGTACTGACGAAACACATCCTGGTGAACCATCTGATCTTGCCACATTCCTTTTCAGAGAACATGTGTTTTGCATTGTGTTATTTGTAATCTCAATCCAGATCTCTTTGCAGAGCTGGGCAAAGTATATCTGCTACTGTGCACTTAATTCATCATTCACTATCTCAGAGAATTATTTTATAAATTACATCAAGCTCTGGGCTAGAAGTCAGCCAATTTAAAACTGTCAGATAAAAATTAAAAGATACCAGTACACATGAATTACATTAATTTATAATTTTCAGGTAGCTCTTTATAGTAATCTTTTAGTAGCTCATGTATTTAATATAAATCAATTTTTTGGTATTCAATTTATAAATGGAATGGAGGAATCTTTTATGATTACTATCTCCAGGCTCTTGGGATGAATAATCAAAGTCAATACAGCTACCTTGCATTTTAATGCCATCAACTACCTTCTGAAAGTTTCTATTCTTACTCAGTAACTCCTCCTTTCTCTCATCTTTTAAAAATGCTTTTAGTATTCACTACAATTATAGCTATAAAACATATACTTGTTAACTGACTGCTTTCATTACCAGACTGTAATTCCCAGGAAGGCAGAGCTTATATCTGTTTCTGTTCATCCAATAAATATTTACTGAATGCCTATTGTGAGGCACTGCTCCAGATACTAAGGAATTAAAGATAAATAAGGTATGGTATCTAGCTTCAAGGTGCCTATAGTTAGGTGGAGGAAACAGACAATAAGCCTATAAATAATATATACCGGGATAAATCATACGTTGTACTTTTCACTTCATGTGTCCCTGGTTTTAGGTGGTAGTGGGCTGTCTGTCCAGCTCATGGTGGTTCAACCTACCTGAGAACTGTCTCTTTTGCATTTATACGTGTGTGAATGTAACCATATTTATATCACCTGGCTCTGTCCCCTCACCACAATTGCTTGGACCACAGTGGACTACTGACCTATCTGACCTATGTTGCATCAACCAACTTCTCTCTTCTGACAATGGAATTGGAACTAAGAGATTCTAATTTAGTCTGAGCTCTTTAGTTGAACTGAAAGAGGATCTATAACCTAGAGTGCTACGCAGTGGTCATCTCCTGCCAGATGGCCGGGGAAACTGAGAACACAAGTGTAAAGACAGAGACAAAAGAAGCAAGTCATGGAAAGAAGTAAAGATGAGAGATTTTATAGTCTGAGAAAGACCTGAAAGCCCATTTCATATGCTGGTTCAAATCTCTTTTCTCATGAGACACCTGTATTTTATAGCTTTTCTCTCTCTTTTTTTCCCCTAAACCTTTTTTGTTAGTGTCTTATGTTTTCCATCATGTCTTAAATAAGACATTTCTATTTGATATGAATTATTAACAATTCTACTTAATCTCACTCATTTTCATAGTGTAAGACATAGGTACTATCACCAAAAAATGTAGCTTTCCCCCCCTAGGTTATAAACATTGCATCTGTTGGATTTTAATACTTGGGAAACTAGCAATGCTTCTCAGGTGCTTGCCTAGAAGTTTCCATGTTTCCTCACTGGTGATTTTATAATGCAGACTCATTTCTATTCAAGGGCAGAACATCAAAGGCCAACATTCTTTAAACTCTGTGAAAAACACTATCACATGTGTACACCATCTTTTGTGGCTAGTTAACATTCAGGGAAGAAACTAATTCTTCTTATAAACATCAATGCTGTGTTTGTATTCATAAACAAAAAGGCTTTGATAATGGAAGCTTTGATTTCAGCTCAGTAAATTGATCGGCTAGTCTGATTAACAACTGTTAACTGGAGCCATCAGAATCTGAACACACCTAAAATACGTGGCTTTAAGGTCCTACTCAAGAAAAGGAACTTAAGCTTCACATTAATATTTATGTTACATTTCTACTTAAGCTTTATAGTTGATATACTCTAGAGATTTCTGTAACAGTACACCCATAAACATCTGCTACTTTTTAAAGCGTATTTCTTCTTTATTCCTCACAGATATGTCAGGCACTGTGGATGTAAGGGGAGTAAGACCTGGTCTCTGTCCTAAAAGAGCCCCGTTTACTGGAAAAGACAGACAGGAAACAGGAAACGGTCATGCCATGCTCTGATAAGTGCCATGCCAGAGATACCAGTACGGATGAGAGGCATCTAATCTATCCTGAGGTAAGCCTTTGGGCTGAGTCCTAGAGAATCAGCAGGAGGTAGGCAGAGTAAGAGCAGAGGCAGACACAGATCTGATGAGAAAGGAGCATATAATGCTCAGGTGCATGGCCACTGTGTGAGGCAGAAGAGGGTCTACATGTTAATATCCAGTAAAACAGCTGTGCGAACAAGATGCTTTGGAGAATTGCCTATATTTTCCTCTAAAGCTCCTGTTTCCAAAGCTTTTCATGTGTTCTGATAACTCTAGAAATTCTGATTCAACTCAACAAATATTTATTGAGAACTTAGTAAGTTTTAGGTACTTTTTTTTAGTCCCTGGGAGTACACAGATTGAGTAAGACTAGGGAACAGTACTTTCCTAAAGAAGCTCAGCCTAGTGGGGAAGGCAAATATGTGGCATCTGGAGAGGGTTAAAGAGGACACTTGTATATAAATCAAGGGACAATTAAACCCGAAATGAGTCTTTAAGAATGAATAAGAACACACTAGCCATGTGCACAATAACAACAGTGAGAGAGGCATTTTAGAACAGGGGAAAACATAAGTTAACAATAGGCAGGAAAATGAGCAGGGTACAGGGAGAGGACAGATTTGAGAAATAGCTAAGAAGCAATATAATTGAAATGGGATGACGAAGGGCAAAGGAGGGGGTTAGTCCATTATGACTCCAGGTTTTTCATTTGAGTGGATGATCCAATAACTTAGACAGGGATTGCAAAAGGAAGAACTAATTTTGGAAGGAAAAAAGGTCATGTTGAAACTATAGCGCAGCCACATCCAAGTGGAAAGAGAAGTAATAAGAACAGGATTATGGCCTGGTGCAGCCACTCTGGAAAACAGACGAAGGTTCCTCAGAAAGTTAAAAACAGAACTACCCTATGACCCAGCAATCACATTATGAGGTATTTGCCCAAAAGATGCAGAAATATTGATTCGAAGGGGTACACACATCCTGGTATTTATAGCTGCATTATCAATAATAGCCAAGTTATGGAAAGAGCCCAAGTGCCTATTGACTGAGGAATGGATAAAGAAGATGTGGTATATGTACAATGGAATATTACTCAGCCAGTGAAAAGAATGAAATCTTGCCATTTGTAACGACATGGATGGAGCTAGAGTACATTACACTAAGTGAAACAAATCAGAGAAAGATAATTACCATATGACTTAACTCTTAAGTGGAATTTAAGAAACAAAATAAATGAACATGGGGGGAAAAGAGAGGCAAACCAAGAAATAGCCTCTTAATGATAGTGAACAAACAGGGTTTCTGAAGGGAGATGGGTAGGGGATGTGCTAGATGGGTGATGCATATAAGGAAGGCACTTGTGATGAGCACTGGGTGTTACATGTAAGTGATGAACTACTAAATTGTACTCTAGGGACTCCTGGGTGGCTCAGTGGTTGGGCATCTGCCTCTGGCCCAGGGTGTGATCCTGGGATCCGGGATCGAGTCCCACATCAGGCTTCTTGTAGGGAGCCTGCTTCTCCCTCGGCCTGTGTCTCTGCCTCTTTCTCTCTGTGTCTCTCATGAATAAACAAAATCTTAAAAAAAAAAAAAAAAAAGCAAAACTAAATTGTACCCTAAAATCAGTATTACACACTATATGTTAAGTAACTATAATTTATTTATTTATTTATTTTTAAAGATTTTATTTATTTATTCATGAGAAACACAGAGATGAGAGAGAAAGAGGCAGAAACACAGGCAGAGGGAGAAGCAGGCTCCATGCAGGGAGCCCGATGTGGGACTTGATCCCAGGTCTCCAGGATCACGCCCTGGGCTGAAGGCAGTGCTAAACCGCTGAGCCACCTGGGCTGCCCAGTAACTAGAATTTAAATAAAAACTTGCGACAAAACAAAACAGAATTGAAGAGCTGTGTAAAAAAGTAAAAACAAAAAAACTCCACACACAAAAAAATAGGATTATGGCTAGGGATCTCGCTCAGCAGCACAAACAGGGGGTGGAAGTTGAAGTTCTGATGACTAAAATGAAAAAAGGAGAAAACCAGTGTAAAAAGAGGCCAATTGGCTAGAAGCAGAATCCTTGAAAAATAGTAGAAGCTCACAAAGGAGCTGAAGTGGGGAGCAGTGAGTTTCTAGGAGCATTCAGTAGTCTATTTTATTTTATTTATTTTTAAAGATTCTTAAAAATTCATTCATGAGAGACACACAGAGAGAGGCAGAGACACAGGCAGAGGGAGAAGCAGACTCCTCACAGGGAGCCTGATTCCCGGACCCTGGGATCATGCCCTGAGCCAAAGGCAGACACTCATCCGCTAAGCCAACCAGGTGTCCCCAGTAGTCCATTTTAAATGAAGCAGAGATACTTGGCTAAGATACAGACTGAAAAATTTTGCGATTTGCAGATCACTGGAGACCGTCCAGAGAGGGTTCATTGGAGCAGTGGAAAAATCAGGCTGCCATGATGAAGGAGTGAATGGAAGAAAGGACACGGTCCCTGGGTATTCAGACCACTCTTTTAAGAAGGCTGCAGAAAAAAGGGGAAGTGAGAGAAGAGGCATCAGTTGATGCAGGTCTCTCTCTCTCTCTCTCTCTCTTCATTATCAATACTTTTAAAGGAAAAGATGGAAACACTTGAGTGGGTTTCCAGGCTGAAAGGAAAGCCAGCAGATATGGAAAGACTAATGATATTGGTGAGAGGACATAACTCAAGGAAATGGTCCTGGAGAAAGCTGTCCTAATGAGGTAATTTGCTTTATCCTATAAAAAAAGATTTTATTTATTTATTTATGAGAGAGAAAGAGAGTGCATGTGTAGGTGGAGCAGCAGAGGGAGAGAATCTCAAGCAGACTCCCTGTTGAGTATGGAGCTCAACACAGGGGCTTGATCCCTGGACCCTGAGATCATGTCCTGAGCTGAAATCAAGGGTTGGAGGCTCAACCAACTGAGCCACCCAGGTGCCCCTGAGGTAACCTACTTTAACAAGTTTTCACTTCTAATCATCTCTAGCCAGGAGAGTTGTCAAGCAATATGCATCCCAAGGCCAAGTATCTCTGGAAAGTAGTAGTAGCAGGCAGGAAGCAGTGGTGTTGGGCTTGGAGCAACACCAGGGAACAGGAGACAAATTCCGTATCTTATTAACCCTGAAGGTTTCTGACTTGCTTAGTAAAACCCCATGAGATTAGAGAAGGTTCATCCCCTCATCTGCATCTCCCGAATCTGTAACCAACAACAGAACAGACCCCTCAGTCCATGGGATTACAATCACTGCACAAATATGACTTTCTGAGGCTGAAAGGGAGTCAGATTTGAGTTTGAGTCACAGGTTTGTTAGAGATGTGCTACTGGCTTTGGGCAACTTTGTTGCTGTAGGCCTTAGTTTCTTCACTTACAAAATGGAGCAAAGTGATTCATGCTACAGACTAGATTGTGAGGCTGGAGCAAGTTCACAGACGTGAAAGTGCTTTGTAAGATATAATGCTCGATGCAAATATATGGTGCATGATGCAAACATTAAGGTGTTATTTTAAGTCTCAGAAAGTTGGGAAAAGCTAGAAGAGACTGCTTGTACATAGTTTTTGTTGTGGTTACCATTGTAAATACAAAGGAAAGTGTTAAAGCAAAGATCTTCAGCTTTCACTGATAACTAACTCCTTTGAATTTTCTGGTAGTCGTGCAATCCTGAGGAGCCAGAGGGTCACGTGTTGAGAGGGGAATACAAATGAGTTATCCCAGGCACTGGAGCCTGGGGAAACTGGGGCTGCTCATGGCACCATCCCTCGAAGTAGTGTGAGGCAATGCACGATGGAGACTATACATATAGGACTCCCAGGTACATCCTCATGGTTAAGGGCTCAAGTCTGAGTTAAGAAAATCCGAGTTCGAATCATGCCTCAGCCACTTATTAGCCATGTAACCTTAGACAACCCAATTTCACTGAGCTTCAGTTTCCTCATCTGTAAATTGAGAATGACAACATCTACCTTTAGAATGTTACAATGATTACATACAACATGTTTGCATCTGTGTAAGTATGCATTCACACACGTGAATGTGTGTGTGGATAAATCCTGGCATATTGTAAGTGCTCAAGAAATGGTAGCTGTTATATTGGGTCTGTTGTTGTAGGATTCACAGAAGCTTGTTTTCACATCCAGCTGTTATTTGTTGAAACTCACTGAGAGCTTTACAGGTGCAGTGTTAACTAAACATACATGTTTAAAGTATAAAATCTATTACGCCACTTGATGGGGTGCCTGGGTGGTGCAGTCGGTTGAGTGATCGAGTCTTGGTTTCCGATCACGTTGTTATCTTAGGGGTTCTGAGATCAAGCCTCGCATTGGGCTCGATGTTCAGTGCAGAGCCTGCTTGTGTTTCTCTCTGCCTCTCCCTCTGTCCCTCCCTGTCCCCGTGTATATGTGTACACACTCTCTAAAATAAATAAATCTTAAAAAAACTTTAATGAAATTGAATTTAAAAAGAGATGTTAGTTGAAAGCAAAAAATATATAAATTTTAAAAATCTATTATGCTACTTGAACTTTAAAACTCTGAGAATAAAAACTATGTCGATCCTATTTTTGTTGGGATCCCTGGGTATAATCAAGTATCTAGCACAGAGTGTGTATTTAAGAAATAATTTAATAATAATTTTGTTGAAAGAAAGAAGGAAGGGGGGGTGGAAAGGGCAGGAAAGGTGGAGGGGAAAGAGGGAAGGAGGAGTGGATGTTGAGAACTGACTCAGGTGCTATGAAATTCAGGAACTGATGAAAATAGAAAAAAGCCATTTCTGAGCTACCGAGTGGACGGAGGCTTCTTATTAAAAAAAAAAAAAAGCCACTTTTTTGTGCTGATGTGACTTATTTTACTCCTCTAAGCTCTGTATAAGCTTTCTCTCCATCTGGCAAGTGGGAACGGACCAGCTATATTTCAAGTTTGCTAACAAAGATGGCTTAAGGTAAATATTTGTTGCTTGCCAGAGCAAACCATACCATTTTAGTTTTAGGTGATTTTAATGATAAGCTCCTTCAGATCTAGTTCCATTGATACTTTGTAGTACAGCATAGAAGTACATTTGCCTCAAATCCCAACTATATTTAGAATCCCTTTCACACTGCATCATTCAAGCAGATGTGAGGACAGCTGCTGCTAATTCTTTCCTAGAATCTTACTGAGACGTGGATTTTAGTAAGGTTTTTTAAAAAATAAGTTACACAGGTGTCATCTCTGAGTCAATTTAGCTACATTAGATATAAAAAGAATATGTACAAATTAGGCCCTCTTTCCCCAAGCTCAAAGACAGGATCAGAGTTTTCATTGTTTTGATCAATCTGTTTTCATTTGGTTGCATTAAGTTATTTTTTCCCGCAAAACAAAAATAAAGTTCTCCCTGGACTGTGGCACTACACATTATCTTGTTGTTGTTAGTACTTATTCTAATATTATCACAGAATAAAGTCCTTTCTTTGGATTCAGATTCAAGGACTATTGATCAAGCACTGCACAGGAACTCTGTTAAGTACTTCCATATCCACTATATTATTTTTCCCTAAGTGATTTAAAGATACCAAAACAGATTTGAATGACCTGTCTTCAAACATGTGGGAAGTTAGAAGAAACAGCTGGAAATCCTGAAAACACCCAAATCTAAGTATCTTGCGGGCAGCCACTGGTTCAATGGTACCAGGCAAGGCTGGAATGTCTCTAGTTGTTTCCTCATTTCTAAAACAAGGACTCATGTACTGGATGGTCTCAAGATCTGAGGCCGCTTGCTAGAACCTCTTGTGCCCACAGTGGGCCACAGTCGTGGCTCTGCATTGGCATGCCACTCTGAGTCTTAGCCACAGCAGGGACCTTTTCGAAAGCAAGGCAAATAAAATTAAGAAAGTCTTCTCTCTTTAGGGTGTATTTTTTTTTTAAATAAAGTGAGAGCACCCAAAAGTCAAATTTTCACTGTGAATTTGTATTTTTGTCATTTTAAAGCCAATACTATTCTAACACTGTGCTGTGGCCCAGTGTGCCTGAGTGGAAGAAACCAAGAGAGGAGCATACTGGCCTCAGGTTCCTCCCCAGTGGCTGACAGGTTAACTGTGCCGTGTCCCGAGGGCTGCGTGCCTCCTCCAGGTGGTTATGTTGATAGCCCGCCCCCACCATCAAACTGCAATTTTCATCTGTGCATCTCTTTATGTGTTATAATACTTAATTACACTTCATCTTCATATTAACTGAATCTCACTGATGTTCACAGAGGCTAAGTGATTTCCAGTAGGTCATAGCTACTAAGAGGCAGAATGGGTGCCTAAACCCATTTCTCTTGATTCTTAGTTCAGTGCTTTCTGAATCAAATACAACAGTAGCAGCAGTGGTGAATCAGTACTGCACATTTACTGTGTGTTGGGCATCGAGCAAAGAGCCCCACCTATAAGGTTATCTTATTCCATCATCATAATAACTCTGTAATGTAGATATTATGATGATCTCCACTCACAGATGTGGAAAGTGAGACCACAGTGAGGTTACATAATCTGCCAAAGGTCACACAACAGTCAGGAAGACAATCAAGATTCTAATTCAGGCAGTTTGCTTTCTCACTTGCTCTTTCAACAATTATGCCGGATAGACAGCTGCTACCATTACAGTTTCCAGCCATAATTCAGGGGGAGGAGATATTTGCAAGAAGAGTCTAGGGTTGCCTAGTATGGCTCTTCACTGGAGCTGCCAGTCACATATGACACAAATCACTGGTGTCAGGGCATTTTGCTCTTGTATGGCCCACAGATACTTTGAGGGCATAGACTGCATAGCTTTATTGCCAGTGCCCAAGTACACTTGTATTACATATAGATGATTCACAGCAGCTGTGTGTCAGTGGAACTCAATGGAAATTACCGAGTCTTCATCAACACAGACTGAAATATAGATTTTCTCAAGGTTATAGCTGCAGTTTAAAATTAAGAGACAAAAGCCTGAAATCAAAAGGTAAGTCATGACTCTTGATTCAAGGAGTGAGACCAACTACATGTATTCTGTAGATTGGTTTTACTCAGCTACGCATGGCCTTTAAGTTTCTAATCAATAGCCAATACATTTACACATTAAGAGATGTCATTAAAAAATCCAAATTTCCAGTTTCTCAAGAAAAATTGGAACACGTGACCCTAGATGGGGCATCTGCTTGCTAGCTAACCAATTACAATGGGACCAGTCATATCTATTTACTTTCTTTCTTGGCCCCTATTAGATTCTGAGCTTGCAAACTATAAAGCTACATAGAGGGAAGGGAAGGGAAGGGAAGGGAAGGGAAGGGAAGGGAAGGGAAGGGAAGGGAAGGGAAGGGAAGGGAAGGGAAGGGAAGGGAAGGGAAGGGAAGGGAAGGGAAGGGAAGGGAAGGGAAGGGAAGGGAAGGGAAGGGAAGGGAAGGGAAGGGAAGGGAAGGGAAGGGAAGGGAAGGGAAGGGAAGGGAAGGGAAGGGAAGGGAAGGGAAGGGAAGGGAAGGGAAGGGAAGGGAAGGGAAGGGAAGGGAAGGGAAGGGAAGGGAAGGGAAGGGAAGGGAAGGGAAGGGAAGGGAAGGGAAGGGAAGGGAAGGGAAGGGAAGGGAAGGGAAGGGAAGGGAAGGGAAGGGAAGGGAAGGGAAGGGAAGGGAAGGGAAGGGAAGGGAAGGGAAGGGAAGGGAAGGGAAGGGAAGGGAAGGGAAGGGAAGGGAAGGGAAGGGAAGGGAAGGGAAGGGAAGGGAAGGGAAGGGAAGGGAAGGGAAGGGAAGGGAAGGGAAGGGAAGGGAAGGGAAGGGAAGGGAAGGGAAGGGAAGGGAAGGGAAGGGAAGGGAAGGGAAGGGAAGGGAAGGGAAGGGAAGGGAAGGGAAGGGAAGGGAAGGGAAGGGAAGGGAAGGGAAGGGAAGGGAAGGGAAGGGAAGGGAAGGGAAGGGAAGGGAAGGGAAGGGAAGGGAAGGGAAGGGAAGGGAAGGGAAGGGAAGGGAAGGGAAGGGAAGGGAAGGGAAGGGAAGGGAAGGGAAGGGAAGGGAAGGGAAGGGAAGGGAAGGGAAGGGAAGGGAAGGGAAGGGAAGGGAAGGGAAGGGAAGGGAAGGGAAGGGAAGGGAAGGGAAGGGAAGGGAAGGGAAGGGAAGGGAAGGGAAGGGAAGGGAAGGGAAGGGAAGGGAAGGGAAGGGAAGGGAAGGGAAGGGAAGGGAAGGGAAGGGAAGGGAAGGGAAGGGAAGGGAAGGGAAGGGAAGGGAAGGGAAGGGAAGGGAAGGGAAGGGAAGGGAAGGGAAGGGAAGGGAAGGGAAGGGAAGGGAAGGGAAGGGAAGGGAAGGGAAGGGAAGGGAAGGGAAGGGAAGGGAAGGGAAGGGAAGGGAAGGGAAGGGAAGGGAAGGGAAGGGAAGGGAAGGGAAGGGAAGGGAAGGGAAGGGAAGGGAAGGGAAGGGAAGGGAAGGGAAGAAGAATATTTGGAAGTACATCTCAACATCCTAAGATTCTTGAATCATTGCTTTAACCCAACAGTTGACTCTGCCAGGCTGGCCGTATAGTACATTTTATTCATTCAGTGATGAGATTTTGTTTTGCCTCAGATGACAAAATAAACTGATTGCTCACTCAACCTGGTTTAGTTGTCTCCAAATCTAGAATGTCCCCAGCTTTAAGCACCACCACAAAAATTACAAACCAGGCCAGCATCCCTTCACTGGATGCAGGTCAAATGATCCATACTGTTGTTTTGCTGTGTACTGCACAGATGGGGCAAAACACTGAATCTTTCTTAAAAAGCCATCTTAATCTGGTCATAATTATCACAAGGATGTAAGCAAAAAGTTGATTTTTGCATTTGCTGACTGGGCAGGTGAGCAGTGTTTTCTTTCTGAAAAATTCTGTGGTCTCTGCAGCTGTGCTATACAGGTCTGCAGCACAGCAAGCAGAGAGGCCAATATGCATTTGAGAGAAGTCTTCAATTATTAAATTAAACAGGTTTATATAATCCAAATATAGTCAAAGATGAACTACACTGGTATAAAATGGGATTTGTCATGACTGAAATTTTGGATTTTGTAATGAAGAAAAATATTTCCTCAATTAGTCAGTGGATTGCTGTTGAATCCTATGCCTTAAATAATCTACAGACATTTAAGGGCTTTTTCCTATCTGGGTGGGTCCCAAGCAAAAAACTAAAAACCTGTAAGGGGTCAAAAGTATTGCCAGAATAACATATCCAGTAACTTTTTATATTATAATCAGCTATAATTCAAATAGAGACTTAAAAATAAAGTTAATGGGATCATTTCTGAATAGGATTTTTTTTTAATGCTATGTGTGATGGGAAATACGCAGTTTCTTTCACTGTTAAAAAAATAATTCTTACTTGTTAGAAAGTCTGCAATCAACTCGGCTTTATTGCTTCAAATAAGCAGTTTGCACACAGAACAATAAAACTGTTTAATAAAAGAACATAATAGGCTTAGCAGATGTTGCAATCACAGAACATTTTAGGTAAATGGTTTTAAAAGGACATTTCCTCAGTTTAGAAACACACTTTGGAAAATCAAATTCAGTTGTTGAATTTATGCAGGCTCTCTCTGAGGGAATATTTGGACCTATTTTCCTCTAGCAGAAACACAAGACTGAGTTTATAATGAACCAGCTTCCAGCAAAAAGCAGGCCGGAGGCAGTGGAACTCCTTTAACTAGCTCACATCCCCACAGCTCCTGCTTGTGTTGCTAATAAAGACATCTTGCTGGTTTCTTATAAAAAACAAAAACAAAAACAAAAACTTTACCATTTGCTGACAGCTTTGGGGTATTAAAGAAAATTGTCGCTTTCTTAGCAATGAATCCTTCAACATTTATTAAATACTCTCTAGATGAGGAAGGACAGAAGGATGGTTCCTGCCCTCAAGGAACTTATGCTCCACCAGGAAAACAGACAATGACAAATAAAATACAAGCTCATTGTTATACAATCCCAGCCATTTCTTGCTAATTGATGAAGAGTACCAAAGGCTGCTGGGTTTTACTTTGTCATTCCTCTGCTAATAATGCCACCTGCATAAGGACAGACTTTTTAAGGCTGATGGAAGACAGGACTTCAGCTCAAAAGAGGAAAAAGTGTAATAATTTTTAAATGTCACTTAATATAACCTATCTAAGAAGATAGGCAAGGATGGTAAGCAGCCAATGTTTTAAAAGTGCATGCTTATTTCCTAACAACAAAGTTGGATGATGTCCTTGATTATTTTAATAAATTATAAGTTATGTCTTAAGTCTGTGTAGGGCCTCAACTCTTCAAAAAAAGGAGAAAAATCAAAGTAGCGATCTTCCCATCTTAATGCATTCTTTTTGCCTTATGACCAGCAAATGCCCCAACCCCAAACACTCACCTTGTATCTGCTACAAGTCTAAGCAGACCTTTACTTAACACTAATTTAGTGACTTGATTCTAATTAGTACTCTTATTTAACAAAATGCTTGTATCCTAACATACACCATTACAAATTTATTTGTGAGAAGTCAGCATGGTCATTATCATTCTTAAATAGTAAGACTAGTTTTCACAAGGAAGTTATTCTTCTGGCAGTGGCGTAGAAAATGTTAATGTTCATGCTGCCACAATCAACCATTCGCACTATATAGGGGTGGGGAGGGGGTGACAACAAAAAACAACCCTTGATATATCTCAGGGCTCCATCTGTGCTAACTGCCTGGGGCTCAACCATGTCTCAGCTCCCAGGTGCGCTGAACCACATCTATCAAAATATTTACCCCTAAAATAGCTTTGTAATAAGAGTGGAATGTCCTTTTTGATGATTTCCTTTGAAAAATCCATATGTACTTAACCAGCAATTCTAAACTCTTAGAGATGATAGATCACCTGAATCTACTTATTTAAAAAACAAAACAAAACAAAACTCCCCCATGGTGATTAGAGTTAATGTATTATAACAACTATACAAACACATAATATAGTTAATATGCTTTACATTTTCACCTTTGACTATGGCTCTGATCTCCAGCTGAGTGTGCCTCATTTTTAATCCCATCCAAGTTCTCACTGTGAGCCAGATCCTTGCTAGGTGGGTAGTAGGGAGACAATATTAGGTAAGAGCCTTCAGTGGCACTGGCCTACCAACATGATACACAACTCGTGAAAGCTATAAGGTCTCTGGCAGTTTTTGAACAGGTTAAAGCAAATCGGCTTCTGGGACTCCAATTTTACATGGCATAACAAAAAACAGAAGAACATCAAAAAAAAAAAAAAGAAAAGAAAAAGATGGTAGGGGAATTCCTCAATGAAGCAAAAACATACCAAAAATCTACCTAACTTTTAAATGTTCAAAGCTTATTGCTGAGGAAATACCTCTTCCATATTGTTCACATGATCACTGCATAATCAGTACTTAAAACAATGGTTCAGCACTTTGAGTCACCCCCAAGGTAAAGGGCAAGTGGAAAGGTCAGTTCTGGCATGCCTCGGGAAAGCAAACAATGGAAAGGCTGCCTTCCTTTGCTCCTGCACAGTTCCCAGGGCCTAGCCATGGCATCTCTTTGCTTCATCTGCTCTAGCACTTTGCTCTCCCTTCTGTGCCGCCCCCAACTGCCTATCCTCGAAAGGAACGAGACAGGGTAGCAAGTAAACCTGAGAGTAGAGCCAAGACAGAGCATTCAAGACACTCTTCCTGGTACCACCCGAGGGCCCCGAAAATTGCTCAACGTCTCCATAGGAATGTGGCACTTATTCTGCCTAAGTGGGGGGAATTCCCTTCACTCTTTTTTTCTGAAGCTTTTGCACAGCAAAAGAAACAATCAACAAAACTAAAAGACAACCTACAGAATGGGAGAAGATATTTGCAAATGACATATCAGGTAAAGGGCTAGTTTCCAAGATCTATAAAGAACTTATTAAACTCAACACCAAAGAAACAAACAATCCAATCATGAAATGGGCAAAAGACATGAAGAGAAATCTCACAGAGGAAGACATAGACATGGCCAACAAGCACATGAGAAAATGCTCTGCATCACTTGCCATCAGGGAAATACAAATCAAATCCACAATGAGATACCACCTCACACCTCACACCAGTGAGAATGGAGAAAATTAACAAGGCAGGAAACAACAAATGTTGGAGAGGATGCGGAGAAAAGGGAACCCTCTTACACTGTTGGTGGGAATGTGAACTGGTGCAGCCACTCTGGAAAACTGTGTGGAGGTTCCTCAAAGAGTTAAAAATAGACCTGCCCTACGACCCAGCAATTGCACTGCTGGGGATTTACCCCAAAGATACAGATGCAGTGAAACGCCGGGACACCTGCACCCCGATGTTTATAGCAGGAATGTCCACAATAGCCAAACTGTGGAAGGAGCCTCGGTGTCCATCGAAAGATGAATGGATAAAGAAGCTGTGGTCTATGTATACAATGGAATATTCCTCAGCCATTAGAAACAACAAATATCCACCATTTGCTTCAACATGGATGGAACTGGAGGGTATTATGCTGAGTGAAGTAAGTCAATTGGAGAAGGACAAACATTATATGGTCTCATTCATTTGGGGAATATAAAAAATAGTGAAAGGGAATAAAGAGGAAAGGAGAAAAAATGAGTGGGAAATATCAGAAAGGGAGACAGAACATGAGAGACTCCTAACTCTGGGAAACGAACTAGGGGTGGTGGAAGGGGAGGTGGGCGGGGGGTGGGGGTGACTGGGTGATGGGCACTGAGGGTGGCACTTGATGGGATGAGCACTGGGTGTTATTCTATATGTTGGCAAATTGAACACCAATAAAAAATAAATTTATAAAAAAGTAATAAAATAAACAAAAGAATAACAAAACATCCATGCTTCCTTCCCTCCATAAGAACAATAAAGAGCATCATTATCTAACTACAATCAATTAATATCCAGCAAACATTTCTTGGGCTACAGTACTGAGAACCCAGACAATCTTAAAGATATCAAGTACATTTAATTTTCGGAGCCCAAGCCCCAACATCACATCAAACATACTGAGACAATCCATGTCTCAGAGGCTCCAACTTAGTAAAACAGCAGACACAATTTATGGCCATTCCACAATCAATTTGCATAGGTCTAACACGAGACATAGACGAAGAAAGCACTTTCTCTCCTCTCCAGGAATTCATAACGGGAAGGGAGGGGAAATAGGATCTTCATACAGCACATAAGGCAAGGTGTGAAAACTGTTGTAAGACCTCAGGTACCATGAAAACATGGAGGAGGAAGCTGTCACCAGAGCCACCAAACTGCACCAACACCAGGGGCAGGGGTCATCGTTCACACTGTCGTCTACGTGAATGGTGTCTCCCACAGTTGTGCAGTGCTATGGTCATGGCAGAAGGGATAATAAAAGGCTTTCCAGAAGAGACAGCATTTGAGCAGGTCCATTTACTTGTAGAGTAACCATAAGCTTCATTTGCTCATCTGTAATTGGCATACTATTACTCACTTCACTGGGTAAGGAATCAAATAAACAAAGGTACACTACCTTTGTAGTACACTACCTGTGTCGAATGCATCCTCCATTTTTCCTTCCTTCCTTTATTTAAATGAGCTTCTACCATGTGTCAGACACTCTACCAGGCACTGTCTCTACAATGAAGGACAATGCACACCAGTTTGCCTTCATGAAACATATATAATAGAGACTATTCTATAACTAAGTACTCTACAGTGATAGGAGGAAGGTGGGCCACATAGAAGAATCAATGTGAGCAAAAGCAAAGGTGTGTCAAGAGAGCAACCAGTCATTCAGTTTTTCAGGAATGAGGAAGAAGGTTTTAGGGAGTTGTTACTCTTCAGTGGTTAAGTCTAACAAAGAGTAGGAAAACCACAGAGCAACAGCAAGGTAGGGGGTAGAGCAGAGTGGCAAACAGGTTGTATCTATTTTAGCAATTCTCATCATTGGTAATGGCTTCCTGGAAGGCCAGATTGAAAATGAACTCATAAATGTCAATGTCCATCACAGACACTGTAGGGGTTAGTTAGGGGTGATACGTGAGCAGCAGATTGGGCAATCTCTGTCTACACAAAATTAAGCACTGTCTTTGTAAAGAGTCACATCTGGAAGAATCTGTGTCATTTCCTCAGCACACACCTAGAGCACAAGAGCAGGACAGAAGACCCAGTGGGGGACACAGACCTATGACTAATGACCCAGCAGAAGGCCAAGAGATCAGAGGAACATAGGGTGGTGGTGACTGCTTTAATGAATTGGCTTAGTGTGGAATTCATGTTAGGCTGAGTCATGAAAATGGAGCCAACGAACTGGGAAAATGAAAAAGGTTGCATTTTGGAGGCAGAGTCCCGTGTTCAAATTACAGCTCTTGCAATTATTAGCTTCTTGTGCCATTTAATCTTTCTGAACCTTAGTTTCTCATGTTATTAATACTTACCTCATAGGGTTGTGGGAATGACTAAAATACACTGTAAAGTACCTAAAACACATTGGGTACTCAATTAACAGTACTTATCTTCCTCTTTTCCTGAAAGTAACAGTGGGTTGGGGTGGTGGTGGTCCATACATAGGAAATTGTGTAGGTCTACAGAAAAGGAAGGAGTTAGAAGGTAAATATCCAGTGTGGCTGGGCTGGGCAGCAAATAAAAATGACAAATGCCTAGAATTAAGAAGTCAGGGAGTGGTGAGATGAGAAACCACTGGTTTGGCTGGCTGGCTGGCTGTCCATGGGCATGGTCTTGTATGTTATGCAGAAAGATACAGGGAGAAATACAGAGTGGAACTCTGCTGGTGGAGTTCACAGCTCATTGGGAAGATCATTTTTAACCACAAATTATACTAAGTGTACCCAAGAATTAGGCACAAATGACATGAGAGACTTAGGGAACAGAGGATGACGTGAGGGAGAAATTGGGGAAAGTTTCACAGAAGCCTCAATGAGAGTTGCAGCAAAAAACATCGATTTTTTTTTTTTTCCAAATGCAGTAAAAGAAAAACATTCTTCTATGAAGAAGGGAAGAGTATGTGGAAGAGAAGTTAAGTGTGAAGAGTTTTAGGGGCCTTTTCAGTGAAGATGCCAAAATCATATAGGATTGCGGCAGGAATGAGGAAGATGGTGGGGGTGGGGGTGGGGGGAGGGGGGGTGGGGGAATGAGTCAGGTGATGAGGTCACCTATGATAACTTATTCTGCTTGTTGTTATTTTTATTTTCTTCAGATTGGTCTTAACGTTTTTTTAGCCAATCAAGAACAAAATAGATTCTTATCGTTAGATTCTTTTTGTTTCCAGCTTTTATTTAAATTCTAGTTAGTGAACATACCATGTAATATTGGTTTCAGGAGAATTCAGTGATTCATCACTTCCATGCAAAACCCAGTGCTCATCATAAGTGCCCTCAACACCCATCACCCATTTAACCCATCCACCACCCACCTCCCTCCCTCAACCCTGAGTTTGTTCTCTATTGTTAGGAGACGCTTATGATTGCCTTCCTCTCTTTTAACCCTAGTCAGTGAAACTAAACAAGCCTTTATCCTACATAGAAAACAATCTAATCAGGCAAATAAATATGCAGGAAACTGGAAATGTTATGGCCCATATGTAAACACCTGCCCAACTGAAAACTGGTAGGTGACATCCAGTGAATCGAGAGAAGTGCTTGACTCACAGATCAGAAAGCCAACTAGTTTTTAAAAGCTAGTACTGTCTTTAAAAACTTAAGTGAACTTAAAATCACTAAATTAACAGGAATTAAAATGAAATAAATACAAGAACTTGCACTGAATTTTAAAAAATCCTCTTTTGCTAACTTACTTTAGAACCGCCTCATTTTTAGTAAGTAAGTTGAAACATTTTTTTGTTTCATTTTCAGTATTTTTCTGTTTTGCAATCTTGAATGCTTGAAGCCTTCCCTTATAGTTAGGACCTCCCATCTACCAAACAGTATGTATGGGTTCAGCTTCACCTTTATAGTGGAGGTGGGTGGGGAGGGGGTGTACAGCTGATACGCCTTTCTTAAACACAGTTTGAGACACCCTTGTCTCAAGAGCTCTGGAAGTCCTTGGAGAATGACATCATCACTGAGGTGAATCATCTATAACGCATTCCACCTTGAAAAAGGAGAGGTACCTGAACGTAGCATGAGTTATACTGAATGAGGCAGAGGAGGCACCTGGAACGGGGTGCTTTGGAAAACCTGGGCACGGATCAGCTGCAGGAGGTCCCCTGCAGGGACCATCAGGAGACTGCAAAATATCCTTCAGAAATGACCCCACTAATGAGATCTTAGGATTCTCAGATTTATAATTCAGCAACCCAATTTCACAGGTATAGGAACTAAGCCACAGGAAAGCTATCAGCTGACCTCAATCTGCAATCTGAGCCAGGAAGGGAGCCAGAAATAAGAAACCCGTCTCCAACTCTACCCTGTTCATTTCTAAGCCCACTCAACTAAGCTGAGACACACTTTGGAGGATCATCTGAGGAATCACGATCATACTGTGGTCTAAAGAAGGAATGAAATAAAAACCAGTTGCAACCTCAAAATAGGTCCCTAAGCTGGAAGTCAGAAAGGTAGTTTTAAAATACACTTTTCCAATTCTTTTGAACTAAAATCAAATTTGAGACGCTGTAGGAAGGCAGTTGAAACAAAAGCTAATTTTGTTTAATGAACTAACCAGGAAGGCATTGTGAAAGTATTGTGCAACGAAATGCTTAGCTAATTACTGAGAGATCAAATAACTGTTACCATAGTTACTGCACACTGTTTTCCATAATAACTTTTATCGCTTCAATAAATCTTTGTGACGCAACAAATATAAAAAGTTTACTGTAACATGACTATAATGTTTTGGAAGGCACACGCTGATGACTGGCCTACTGAAGTTACCTTCCCATATTTGTCAGCAGACCAGGGGTGATACCCCATCTCGTTGACTCAATATTGAAATGTTTCAATGGCTCCTTTCATCAGAGTCTGTAAATTCCTCAAAAGTTGAATTTACCTGCTCTTGTCATTTAGCAGAAAAGTCAGAGGGCTCTTCCAGCACTACATCTTGTCTTTGGGAATAAAATTAACAGCAACTGTGTATGGAGCAGTAATTGTCAGTCTGCACTCTGGAATGGTGACATACGTCACCATCTGATCTTTTCCCACACAGCCGTGGGAGAAGGAGCCAGCCAATGTCACCCAGCTCCCTCTTGGAAGGCATTTCAACCCAGGTCTGTGTAGGTCCAAAGTCAATTCTCTATGCATCATACCACACAGCCATATATTTTTATATATACATATAAAACATATACATAGACATATATATATACACACAGAGGCAATTTCTATAATAATCGTTTTCTTACTGCTGGGTATAGTGTTCAGTTTGCACCAAAGTGCCATAGGAGACTCCCTGACATAATGACTGGCTGGTCTGTTGGCTGAAATGATGTCACTGCTCCATTGGAAAGTGGGCATTCCTTCCCTGGAGACACTGGAGTTAAGACTTGCTTATATTCCTATTCCTGGCCCCTCCCCGCCTCCACATAGGCAGGGCTGAGTCATTTGGCCACTTTCACTCCTTCCTGTATCTTGCCTGCCCTTTTCTGTATCTGAATGCTGAGATTTCTGAGTAAGTGAAATGGTAAACGTGATCTAATAAGTTAAGACTGACAATGAGCACAGAGTATGGGTGTGATAAGATAAAGGTAATGCAGATATAGAATCCAGCTCTGTCAATATGAGGCCGTGCAGCCTCAGGCAGGTGGCTCACTGAGTCTCTCACTGGGTTTGCCCATCTGGAAAATGGGGCAATAATCACCTACTAACACACAGGTATATTATGCAGACTAATTACTCAATGTTGTTGGGTTTTTTGAAGTTATGAAGTAGTAAGTATAATAACCATTATCAGGGTGAACTGTTAAAACAGAGGATTACAGAGTTGCTAAAAAGGACGAGTGAAAACCACTATGGGACGGGTATCCTACTGCAATAGAAGCAAGGATGCATCCTCCAGAACCCTGATGTAGAAACTCAGAGGCTCCTGCCTCTGAAACCGGATTCATACCTATTCAGCACTGTTCCAAAGGTCTCAGTTTCAGAGAGGCCAAAAGCCATTTATTTCATGCTTGGTTTCAAAGATGAACAGGTAAGGATTCATGTCCGGGACTGAATCAGCCTTGGATGACTCAGCTTCTGTAATCTCTCACAGGAGAGATAGCCAAAGGCTGACCCTTCTTCCACCCCTCACTCCCCATTCCCTGGGTATTTTGGCTGCAAACTTGTCCTTGACTCTGTCCTGTCTCTTTTTCTCCCTCCTATTTTTTTTCCATTCAGCCGGTTGCTGCTACCTCCCAAATATCTCTCGAATTCCTTCTCTCCATGACCACCTTACTAGTACCTTAAAAAGTCTTCCTGCCTTCAGTGTTCCCTTCTCCTTAAATCTGCCATTCTGCCCAAAATGTAACATGATGCAGATCATGATTTGCTTCTGTTTAAAACAATTCAATGTACACCAGTGCTTTCAGGATAAAATTCATATTCTTTAGCAAGTGACAAAGATTTGCATAAACTGTCTCCCATATACTGTTTCCAACTTCATTTTTTACTTCTCTCTTTATCATGCTCTCCTCACACTTTCTCTTCTCCCTCTGCTTACTGTTACTTAACATCTACTACTGCATCATATTGAAATATTTGTTCTTTGTAAAGATACCAGTCCTGAGGGGCCCTAAGGGTAGTGACTGGCATTTCCTTCAGCTTGGCATAAAGTGTCTATTTACTCAATAAATGTTAAGCGAATGACAGAATGCATTAACAAAGGCTTCCCGTGCACAGGTTAACCAGTTATGCTAACTTATTTTGTTGCGCTCTCAGCTTGGTAAAAGACTCTTGATCAATTAACGTGATTGTTTTTAACTATAGATGATGACGACAGTAACTAATTCAGGATGTCTTGTTATTAAGACCCAAGTGAATTAACTTATACTTTGTAATGCGGACCCAAGTGATTCAAGTTTGCCTTTCAGCTCTTAGATACAGTCAGATTCCATGAACTACTGCCAAGTAGTAAACACTCAAAGCATAAAACAAGAGTGTTAATGATTTTGTAGAAAGCTGTGATCATGGAATATTCACATCTATCAGAACTCTTGCTGTAAAAAACCTCCTCTTCCAAAGTTATGTCAGGGACAGGAAATAAATTAATCAAACAGTGAGCGAAATATGGAAGAATGCCATATTAGGATGGTATGGTTTTGTTTGCTCCACAGATAGAAAAAAAAAATGAAAGAAAACAGCATCTTACTTCCTTGCTCTGGAATGCTATATGTCCACATAAAAGCAAGTCAGCCACAGGTAAACCAGCTTCTCTTACTCAAAGTAAAAGAGCCAAATTAATATTAATCTATTTTGGGGAATGACCAAAGATAGTCTTTGTAAAAGAAGCTCGTATTTTGTGGAAATACAAAAGATCTCTTCCCAAGAATCTACCAGTTATATAAAAAAAAATCTTTGAAATTGATAAAACACCAGCGATTTAAATGTCATCTATTGAGTTAACTTCATTTTTAAAAAAAGATTTATTTATTTATTTATTCATGAGAGACAGACAGAGAGAGAGAGAGAGAGAGAGAGAGAGGCAGAAACATAGGCAGAGGGAGAAGCAGGCTCTCTGCAGGGAGCCCGATGCAGGACTGGATTCCAGATGCCGGGATCAGGCCCTGAGCCGAAGGCAGATGCTCAACCGCTGAGCCACCCAGGCGTCCCAATCAAGTTAACTTCATTTAAAGCTCACCCAGGGATCCCTGGGTGGTGCAGCGGTTTGGCGCCTGCCTTTGGCCCAGGGCGCGATCCTAGAGACCCGGGATTGAATCCCACGTTGGGCTCCCGGTGCATGAAGCCTGCTTCTCTCTCTGCCTGTGTGTGTCTCTGCCCCTCTCTCTGTGTGTGACTATCATAAATAAAAAAAAATTAAAAAAAAAAAAAAAGCTCACCCAATGGTCTTCTGATAGGATCACCTCTTATTTTAGCTTCTAACTTCTTGGCACCCTTCCTCTTCTTGGATTTCAATTTTTATTTTCTAAGCTCAAGACTACTCTTGTGATTACTCATTGGTTTTCATCTGCAGGCTCTGGCACTGCTGGCCACACCACTCCCGAAATCATTTCCTCCCTTGGCTCCTACCCTACTTTGGGATCTTGTACCTCTTCCATCACAGACCACCTCCTACACGGTTTCCTCCTCTTTCTAGCCAATGGGTGTGTGTGCATCTCAGCCCTCTGTTGTTCCTGCTAAAACTTCAACATTATATCAGTGGGCAACTTCCAAATAATTATTTTTAGCCTTCGTCTTTCTCTCAGTCCCAGGTCTGCATCTCCAACAACCGAAGGCATAGGTTTTTTTTTTTTTTTTTTTTTAAGATTTTATTTACTTATTCATGAGAGACACACACACAGAGAGAGGCAGAGACACAGGCAGAGGGAGAAGCAGGCTCCATGCAGGGAGCAATGTGGGACTCGATCCCGGGACTCCCAGATCACGCCCTGGGCCAAAGGCAGGCGCTAAACTGCTGAGCCACCCAGGGATCCCCTCGGAAGGCATAGTTTAATGGCTCATTCCGTATGTGGAACTTAATACACCATCTTCTCCTTCACTGCCAATCAGTTCCTTTTGTATTTGTTGGTAAAGATTGACTGTTTTCTTGGACATCCATGATAAAACCTTGAGGTCCCTTCTCTTTCCTTCTAATAACCAATATAAGGCCTGGTGACAAATGCCAATTTCCTCTGCCACTTATCTCACATTTCCTTACCCTTCTAATTGAATCAACCAAAAATAGTGCTCAAAATACTTCTTGTTTTTAACATACAAATCAGTACCGTCCCTGTCTCCAGTTTCTTCTCTTGCCTTCATAATGCTACCAGATTAAACTGTTTGTATATATAAACTTTTCTTGGTATCCACTTTGGTTTATATCAAAAGCTTCCTATAGTTTTGGTTATCACTTTTTTTTTTAAGATTTTTATTTATTTATTCATGAGAGACAGAGAGAGAGAGAGAGAGAGAGGGAGGCAGAAGCAGGCTCCATGCAGGGAGCCTGATGTGGGATTCGATCCCGGGACTCCAGGATCACGCCCCGGGCCGAAGGCAGGTGCTAAACTGCTGGGCCACCCAGGGATTCCCTGGTTATCACTTTTAAGACATCAATTTCCCAGCTCAGCATTCCACTCCCTCAGCAGTTTGGCCCTGACATTATAGTCTTACTTCTCACAATCTCTCATAAAAATACCCCATGGATGGAAGCCCCTATACACGTTTGTGCTCACTAGAGTAAGGCAACAAAGAAAACATGCTCATCTGGTCCTCAAATCAAATGTTCACTGCCTTTATTTATAAATCGGAGTTCTTACCTGATGAAATTCCCAGGGCCACGGTAACTCCTAACATCACTCCTCCTTCTCAATAGACACCAGTGCATAAGTAATTCAAAGGTATGTTTCCTTGCCCTCAACTCTCTTTACCTCTGGTAAGACTTACCTTTACGTGCAAAAAAAAAAAAAAAAAAAAAAAAACCCAAAAAACAAAATCACCACAAAACACTCCTAAGTCTATTACTGCTGTCTTTTCTTTAACCTTCCATTTTTAATCTCAAACTGCCAGTACTTTGTCTGTTTGCCACTCACCTGCTGACCCCACCAACAACAAGTATACTGGACCTGGCATTCTCAGGGATGCTTGTAAATTATTGAGAAGTAAGGCCAAGTACAAAGAAATTGGTTTGTTTTTCCCAACTAGATAGCAAGACCAACTAATTTTCTAAGCAGGACGCTTTAGAAAAACAAAATCTTCACAGAAAAAGATCATCTATACTTCCATATAGTCCTATGCACCCTCCTGCCATAGAAAGTGAACATGGGCAGTGCTTTTAATTCTTACTCATGGACTGTTCTCATTATCTAAGAATCTTCACTAAAGAGCAAAGTCTGTAGGAATTTTGAGTTTATGGGACATGATGCTAAATTCCTAGTTGCTATTCTAATCACTACAATTTGAGGGTGTTTAATTGTACAATTTGAGGGTGTTTAAAAAATAAAGTCTCTCTCCTCCAGCTCATGCAGAATTAGCTATCCTTGGGGTGCTTTGGGTTGATCAGCTGGGTAAGCGTCCGACTCTTGGTTTTGGCTCAGGTCATGGTCACAGGATTGTGAGATCGAGCCCCGTATTGGGTTCTGCACTGGGGTTGAGCCTGCTTAAGATTCTCTTTCTCTCTGCCCCCTGCTTTATCTCTTTCTTAAAAAAAAAAAAACAAAAAAAAGAATTAGCTATACTCAGAGGTTCTTAATTTGTATCGCAGAATTTAGCTCTAAGCAAGGTAGCAATTTCAAAGTATGCCCTTGAGATAAGATTCATCCAGAAATGTTTAGAAGTCAAATAACTTAAAAACAAGAGAGGGTACCTAAGAGCCATTTACTGAAAAAAATATGTGGAAAGCTCACCGTGAGGGTAATACAGAGACTCTCAAATAACAGGGTAAAAAAGCATAAGAAAATTTAAAGATTTAAAAAACAATAATAGACCAATAGATGTTCACAAAGATAATTAGGCGTTTTGAGTGGGGGCATGGTGGGTCAGAAAGAGGCAGAAAGCCTTGTTTCCAGGGCAGGCTCTGCTACCTACAGGTGTATGACCCAGGGCATCTATCTGGGAGGCAGGCTGGATGGATCCAGGGGGAGGTGACTGAGGCAGTGGCCTCAGGGGCAAACTGAAGAGGCTACAGAGAAATTCACCAATCAGAACAAACCATATTTTAATGCGATATTCCAAACATCAAAATTAATGCCCCCCCCAAATCCATGATGAACAAAGTAGAATTTTCAATTGTGACACCAATCCTGCACTTACTTCATACTTCACACCATATGCCTTACCTTAATCCTGGCCCTGTCAGATCCTGTAAATTTTGTGTAAATATTGCACAAAATGTTATTTATCCTGATTACTGAGTTTTTGGCAGTCCCTTCACCCTCGTTCCAGCCCTCCTCCTGGTCTGAGATTTGTCATTTGTGTAAAAGTAACACTGAAAACAAACAAAATCACTTTCACAGAGTTGTTGGGAAGATCAAATGAGATGCTTACAAATGTCAAGGTACTGGAGGAAGAAGTAAGGACATTTTTTAGTATTATTATTGCTTTAGGAAGACTTGGAAGAATCAATGAGGCAGAGAGATGGTGTAATAAAACTCTCAGAAAGTAACATGGCTGGTTGTCTCACTTCTCTTTTCTTTCCTGTGCCAATTCTCTCTGGGCCTTTTAGTCTCTTACGAAGTTCTGAAGTGGCAAGAACAGAACAGCAAGAACAGCCTGCACTTGCCCTGTTCTGTGCCATGCCCCACGGACAAGTGTCACTGGGTGCAACAGACACGGATGGGACTTGGCAGAGGAGACACCCAAGGTATCTTCTTGGAATATCAATGTTATCTATTCTCTTGAGGATTATTTTTTGAAAGGAATAAGAACAGAGCACAAAATCTAAAATAAAACAGCAAAGATCAGAAAAGAAACTCCAGGCCAAAAGACCTAAGAAGATGCTCAACATCACTAATCTTGAGGGAAATGTAAATCAAAACCACAAGATACCATTTTATTATACCTGTTGGAATGGGTACATTCGGAAAGACAAGGAATCACAAGCGTTGGTGAGGATGTGGCGCAAAAGGAACCCTGTGCACCACTGGCAGGAATGCAAACTGGTGGAATTATAGTGAAAAACAATATGGAGGCTCCTCAAAAAATTAAAAATAGAAATACCACAGGATCCAGTAATTCCAGTATTGGGTATTTACCCAAAGAAAACAAAACACTAATTTGAAAAGATATATGCACCTCTTTGTTTACTGTAGCATTATTTACAATAACCAAGACATGGAAGCAACCCAAATGTCCATTGATAGGTGGACAGATAAAGATGATGTGGTATATACATATATAAACAATGGAATGTTACTCAGCAATAAAAAAGAATGAGCTCTTGATGTTTGTGACAACATAAATGGACCTAGAGGATATTATACTAAGTGAAATAAGTCAGAGAAAGACAAGTACTATATGATTATATTTACATATGAAATCTAAAAAACGAAATGGAACAAACAAAAAAACAGAAACAGATCCATAAATACAGACTGATGGTTGCCAGAGGGGAGGGGAGTGGGAGGACGGGCAAAATTGGTGAATGGAAGAGGGAGATACAGGCTTCCAGTAATGGAATGAGTAAGTCACGAGAATAAAAGGTGCAGCACAAGGAATACAGTCAATGGTTTGTAATAGCATGGCATGGTGACAGATGGTGGCTATACTTGAGGTGAGCAAAGCATTATGTAGAGCTGTTGAATCACTATGTTGTACCCTTGAGACTAATGTAACATTGTGTGTCAATCATACCATAGCTCAACAAAACAAAAACTTATGAAAGAAAACAGAACAAGGAAACTTCAATGAAACTTCACAAATGTAGCAGGGCACTTTGGGTTGGTGCTTCAGACTTCCTGGGAATAAGTCACTTTCTCTTTTAGGGTCTACTCTAAGGAGAGATCTGGAGATCCTCATCATGGGGTATCCATCATAGTCCTAGTTATGCTTATCTATGTGTTCATTTGACAAAAACCCAGAACATCAATTATGTGCCAGACACTGGACATCTTGAGATGAATCAAGATGAATAGCCTCTGTTTTCAAGAAGCCATCTGGGATTATCACAGTATCAGAAGAACTCTATATGGTAGACTAAGGCTTTTATTTATTCAAAACATTTTTTTAAATTTTTTTCTTTTAATTTTTATTTATTTATGATAGTCACAGAGAGAGAGAGAAGCAGAGACACAGGCAGAGGGAGAAGCAGGTTCCATCCTGGGAGCTCGACGTGGGACTCAATCCCAGGTCTCCAGGATCATGCCCTGGGCCGAAGGCAGCACTAAACCGCTGAGCCACCCGGGCTGCCCTATTTAAAACATTTTTAGTGAGCCAGTCATTTGGCACTTTTCTAGGCACTCGGAGATAGCAATGAATAGAACACAATAATCTCTCTGTAATCTAGAGCTGGTATATGAGAGTAATTCTTGAGTTAGTCCATTACTGGGTTTGATTTAGAAAAGACTGGACCTCTTGTCTCATCTCAGACAAGGTTCATACTCCATCCCATCAGCATGATAGACCTAAAACCTAGCAGCACATCAAACATGAAACTGGAAGTAATTTTTTTTTTTTTTTTTTTTACTTTCCTCCTAAGATGCTCTGCAAAATGATCCAAAAGGGATACATGGGCATTCCAATATCTAAAAGAAAGGGATGCTGGAAACATTATAGGGCCAACTGGACATCTCTGTACAGATCCTTAAGACACTGCAATTAAGGCAAGATTTCTATTTGGCCACTTTGAAGACAGATGCCAACTCAATCCCTTAGGCTTCTCTCTGCCCACTTAGTTTGGACACCGAACCCATACTTAATGACTTAATGCAATATGTGGCTGGAATAATATTTTTGAAATAAGTTTTACCAGCTATAGATATCAATCCCCCAGCTACATCACTAGCAAGTCTCTGCCCCATGGATGGGAGGTAACATGGTTGTACATATGAAAAAATGGTTAAGTCTGTCCATCAGAAACGCACAGATCTAGTGCAAGAGAACAATAAAAATAGATTCATCCTTAATCCTGTCCAAAGAGGCAACATAATGGTCAAAACCACTGCCACAATCATTTGTCTTTAAGTAATGCCAGACAATTTTCAAATTTCTTTCAAAATTACTAATTCATTTGATTCTATCAAAGCTATGATGTAAGTAGGGTGAGCAAAATTATTTCAGAGATGAGGAACCAGTCACAGAATTGGTCTCGCTTAAAGTCAGACAGGTTACCAGTGAGTTTAAGGAAACAACTGGACTCCAGTTGTCATACTCATCCTATTATGCCAGCCTATGTAGCTATTAGCATTGGGCTCCCAAGTTTCAAAGTGCCTGGCACAGAACGGGCACACAGCCAGCTCTGGCTTTCTTATTTATCTCTGTTATCCCAATATCTAGAGCAACATCTGGTGAGTTAATAAGTGAACAATGAATAGATGAATAATAATGAATGGATGAATAAGTGACTGACAAGGCTAAAGGAAGGTTTGATTCACACTTTAGGTATACAGATGACAGCTTTCATAAAATTGCAAAAAACTGACTTCACAAATGCTTTTCGCAAGTTCCTAAATGGCTTTTATAACTGCCTTACCTGGCCAGCTTTAAACCAAAGTAGATGTTTTTCCCTGATCTATCTTCAAAGCTCAGCTTTAAATTCCTTGGTTTCATAAAATAAGAACTAAGTATCTGTTCTGAAAAAAAAAATATAGTGGTTCAGGCAAGTAAAAATTTAAAAGAGTTAAGTATTGATTAAATTCCCAGAATTAAAGATACTAATAAGAGTTATATTAAAATGCCTTATGTGTGATAAATCTCCAGTGAAAGTTTAGTTGCTGGTATTTCAAAAGCCACTCAAGTCATAAACCCAGTTGCATAAGAAGACTAATAGACACAGAAACCAAACTAAAAAAGTAAAAACCAGATGCTTCCATAAACAACAAAAGCCTTAGGACATTGGATCTAGACTGCATTTGAATATTTAAGTGAAGTTCCCTGGGTGAATAAAGTTGGGGTTCAGCCTGCATAAACTGGCTCTGCACATGATCCAGCACAAAAGTGACTGCCAATAAATGTCGCAGGATGAATCTGGATAATTCCACAGAAAAACACAGGTAAGAACATGATTCTGTGATCACTATGGAGTACTTTGGTTGATTCACAAAACCATGATTTTCTCTCCTTCTTCAATGAAATATAAACATCAGGATTTTCTTTTCCAGAGCTACTGAATAATTTTCTCTATGGGCTCTGTTCAACACACTGTGCTCCTCTGCACACACAGAATACAATCCTTTATCTGTGGGATGGTGTGCTCATGTTTTGTCTTAAAATAGCTGTGCTGTAGGGTATAGTGGAAATTAAAGAATTAAACCATGCTAGAAGAGGAAGTGGCTCACCAAGATCCAAATCTTCATTTTAGAAAAGAAATTCAAGCCCAGAAAGAGTGAATTATCCCTGGTTCAACATCTAAGAAGTGAAGGAGCCAGCAGGACTAGAATCCAGATATGCTGAGGAAAACCACTAGAAATGGTGGAGATGCACAAAAGTCAGTCATATGTTATATATATACGCAGACATATATATCATACTTAGCTCCAATGAATCAAAGCAACCTGTCCCAAACTGTAATCACTGTTTTTGCTACAGTGCTGTTTTGATGGAGTCCTGCTAGTCAGATGACTTCATCTTTAATTTTATCCTCTTGGTTCTATTCTGAAAAACGCTTTTTCAGATTGTGCTAACACCAGTGACTTAGCCCAAAGAGTCAGACTCTCCCAGGTGAAGTCACATGCGGAGGCCCGCTCCTTTCCACTACCTACTCTGACTTCCACAGAGAAATCTCTTCCCACATTCCTTGATTTGAAATCCAAACCAGAGACTAGTGTAGTAGGATGCATTCGAGCTTTGGTTTTGACACTGACTTTGGCCTCCAGGAAGCTGCTGACACTTTCTGGAACATTTTTAATCAATTATTTATTGAGCAACTTTCATGGCAAATATTATGTATCTGGCACTCAACTAGACTCTTTACATATGGTATAACAATAACAACTAATTTTCTGAAAGTGATGGTTACTCTGGGAACTTTATGATCTTGCTGAATCCTCTCAACTTTCCCCAAAGGATAGTACAATTATTATTTCTGTTTTATAAATAAGGAAACGAAGGCTTAGTTCTCACGTAATTCTTCCTATTTTACAGTAGAGGATCCAGAGGCTTAAAGAATCCTTACCCAGAACCTGTGTAACAAAACTAGCTTACCGAGTGGCTAGGAGGTGGCAGTGCCATGATATAAAACCGTGTCCAGATAAGTTAACCTTGAGTCCACCATGGCAGACACTGTGAGGTGCCTTCCAGATGCTCCTCAGGAATCAAATAGCCAGGATGCTTCTGGCAGCAAATTCTCTGCTCAGCCCCCTTTGGAGACCACTTTAGTTAAGGAGTCACCTTGCCCGAAACCATGCTCCTTCTGGGAATGACTGGCATCTGATGGCTGGTCAAAGAGATATAAAGGTCTGGTCTTATGTTCTCAACTTAGGAACAGCTCTGAAGGGCCATCCATCTTCAGAACTCCCTGCAGAGTCTGCTGATGCTTCTGGTTGGGACTGGATCATCAGTTTGACTTCCCCCTGCCCAAACCTGCTTTCCTTCCTTTCCCTTCCCTTCCACAAGTGTTGATCCCAAGAGCACTCCCTAGCAGACTTCTACATCCCAATCTCTAGCTCAGAACTGGCTTCCCAGAATACCCAACCTGTGACATCTGTGTGTGTGTGTGTGTGTTTTCCACTTTACCAGGTGCTGACTCCGTCGCTTCATCTCTAACAGATGAGGTTGGTTTAGTTAAGCCCAGTGTAGGTTTAGCTCCATAACTGCAGTGTGGCATTACTGAAAAAAGTGAAAAGTTACAAGATCTGATTTCTATTTTTATTTCAGCCACTTACAACCAGTATGAACTTAACCCCAGAGATTCACTTTCTAGTCTGTTAAATTGGAATAATATTATCTACCCTTTCTATCAGTTGTTGAAGGCATCCATTTACAAATGACAAAGCCTGTATTAATATAACCTGTATTTTCATGGATCATTACTGTTAAATTTGTGAGAGGAGCAAGAGCAGCAAGGAGTGAAATGCTGCTGTTCCCTAATTTGTGGAAACCTAACCAAGGCCCTTGGCACCCTACTGCAACGCCTGTGGCAGCCCTTGCCCAGAGGGAGCGGAGCCCTCATCTCAATCAGGTTCCACAATGTTACTATGAATATCGGAAGTCTGTCCCTGGGGGGTACAGGACTCTCACTTTCTCTTTACAAAGCTCTGTAAGAAGGCCAGAAGTTGGTTGGGACCACTGGTCAGTTGTGTCACTATAATGCCTCATATAAAAGATATGTCAGGTATTCTGTTCCAACCAAGTCACAAATAACCCTCTGGCCACCAAATCAAAGGAAATCACATCACCACTGCACATCCCCAACCTCTCTCCTTTACCCCAACCTCTCACTCCTTGGCATTTTCTCATCTGTGGCTTTTCTCATTCTTGATTCCTTTTCAGATCTTTTCTATATTGCCACTGGGAACCCTGATGTCATTATAAAAAGAAGAAAAACAAAACAAAAACCCCAAAGCAAATCATTCCCCAGCTTTACCCAGAGTGCTCAATCTCATTGCTGTAAATAAAACGTCGTTCTTCCTGGAGGCCCTGCTTCCTTCTCTGTGGAAACTGAAGATCATAGTTGAGACCACATATTTTTCCTCACTTCTGCCAATGGAGCCTGTTAAAGGGGGAGAGGGGGAGGGCATTCTCCTGGATAAAATCAAATGACTATGCAGACAGTTACTAGTACAAAACTATGGTTTTCAACATCAACTGGGCCTTCAGGGTCTCCTATCAATCCCTCTTGCCTATTGTAAGACAGTCTTTGTTTCCAATTCTCTAAAACATTATTCTAAACAAATCACTCTCTTCAGTACAACTATTAATCCTGCTCTGCTCCCTTTTCTCAGTGGACAAATCTATTTCACAGAAAAAAATTAAGTCCATCAACTATGATCTTCAATTTCCTGACCCACTCCTATAAAATTATGTACAACTATAACCATCCTTACTACATTCCTCCAATCTCAAAGGACTGCCCTTGGCTCCATACCCTTCTGTCTCCAAGTGAATGTTATTGCATGAATCCTATCTTCTTATTCTTCTCTTCAACCTCTTCCTTCTACTGCCATGAATAGCTTGGATTATAAAAGTATTTACATATTTCCCACCTACCCCACCTTCTCATGCTCTGTGCTCTTCTCCAGCTAGTCTCCATTCCAGTGGTTGTTTCATCTGTATATACTTCCTACCCTCCCACTCACTTGTCCATTGGGACCTGGCTTTGTCTAAAGTCAGAAATGACTTCTCATCTATGCCTATTTTACTGGCCTGGTTGTTTCCATTTGACATAAAGGATTTACTGCCTACTTGAAACTACTTTTTTGGTTCCCAAGACAACTCCTTCTTGGTTCTCCTGGAACTTCTTGCATCTTTCTTTTCCATCTCTTTTATGGGTTTCTTCTCCTTTGGCCATCTTTTAAATGTCAGGGTCCTATTCCCAGAATTTTATCTTCCAACCTCTTCTCATTCTTCTCCTTGGAGAACTGATCCAGTAATAATTCTAGTTGTCACTTTTGTGACAATACTTGTCCCAAATGTTTATTTATATCTTTTTTTGTTTATTTATATCTTAAATTTCCTCTCATTTTTTACTTCTACTCTTTTTTTGCTCCCTTCTGGTGGTACTAGCATCGAGCCAGTCACCAACTAGAAATCTAAGTCTTCTTTCACTTTGCCCTTTCTCCCCAGTTAGTTACTAAATATTTTCTCCTATTACCACCTAAATGCTTTCCTCTTAACCCCCCTAATATTTCTCGAATGTATTTTCGTTTTCTGCTCTCCATCACTGCAATTAATTCAGGCCCTCATTGTCCTGGCCTGAACTACCACAATGGTCATCTAACTAACTGATCTTCCTGCTTCCAGTTTTAACACCCTCAAAATCCACTTTCCCCACAGTCAGATGAAGGATCTAAAACACAAATGGGATCAGATTGCTCCATCCAATAATACCTGTGACCATAACAAAAACATCCAACTGTCTGACTACAATATACCTCCACTTGGCATTCAAGGACCTCCAGGACTCAAACCCTGCTGTCTCTGGTTAGATCAATCATTACTTCATATCTCCGGCTTTATGCTCCAGCAACTCCTAAGTGCTCCTAATTTCTCATGCACATCATGCTGCTTCCTGCCTCTGCTTTTGATTATACTTGTTCCTTCTGTCCAGAACATCTCACCCTTGCTCCCTCCACTTGTCTCTTACTCAAGACTCAGTTCACTTGTCTGAATCTGAAGATTAGCTGCCTCTCCTCAGTGTTCTTGTGATACCCAGTACATACCATTGCCATCATAATTCTACAATGCTTTAAGATTGCTTGTTTATGTGACTATCTCCTTGCTCTGGTGACACAACTTTGTGGGCTAACACAATAGCCACTTATTTTGCTCAGGAATCTGCAATTTGGGCAGGGCTCAGTGCGCATGGCTTGTCTCTGCTCCACACAGTGTCAGCTGGTACAGCTCTCCCAGAGCTGGAAAATCTACTTCCAAGATGACTCACTCCCTGTGCTGACAAGCAGGTGCTGGCTGTTAACCTCTCTGCCTGCGTCTTTCCACATGGCAGTTTAGGCTTCTTCCATAGTGTGGTAGCTAAGTTCCAAGTGCAAGTATTCCCAAGAATAGGAAGTAGAAGCTGCTTGTTTCTTAAGGCCTATGCCCAGAAACTGGTAGTTTCTAAGTAGAAACTGATTAGACCTCTGCCATAGTCTCCTTTTGGAGGAGCACAGAGTCCAGATTCAAGGGGAGAGGGTGATGTTCCATCAAGTGATGAGAGGAGTGTCAAAGAATTTTGGGAGCCTTATTTTAAAACCTTCACCTTTCTCTACTGGGGTGTGTGAGCTCTTCTAGGATGCACAGATATGGCACGGATGTGCTGAGTGAATGGGTTCATTCCTGGACTACTGTCTACACAGAACTTTGGTCTCCATCAGTCATTTGTATCACAGAGATTCTATTCCAGACAAGTCAGCCACATTGATTAGTAAATGGATTAAGCTCCAAAGGAAATTAAGGGTTAAAGTCGCACAGCATTTTAGAAATGGGAGGGTTTGGGGAGGTTCAGTCAGTTAAACATTGGACTCTTGATAGATTTCGGCTTAGGTCATGATCCCAGAATCATGAGATGGAGCCCCGGGTCGTGCTTCATGCTCAGCCTGCAGTCTGCTTGTCCCTCTCCCTCCCCTCAATTGAAGAAAAGAAAAGAAGAAAAGAAAAGAAAAGAAAAGAAAAGAAAAGAAAAGAAAAGAAAAGAAAAGAAAAGAAAAGAAAAGAAAAGAAAAAAGAAAAGAAAAGAAAAGAAAGAAGGAAGGAAGGAAGGAAAGAAAAGAAAGAAAGAAAGAAAGAAAGAAAGAAAGAAAGAAAGAAAGAAAGAAAGAAAGAAAGAAAATCTTAAAAAAGAGGATTTTATGAGCTAATTACACCCTTCATTTTGCCAAATAAAACACAAACAAACAAAATCTGAGGCACACAGATAAAAAACAGCAAAGAATCTATGTTTCAGTTATATAAAAAATAACAATGATTCAGAATTTGTTATGTATAGGAAGTACATACTATTTACTTCCTTAGCCTTTCCTTTCCTTTTTAAAGCAGACGTTACTTACTTTTACAAATTGGGCCCCTTTTACAGCTATAGTTGTAATTTAATTATTTGATGATGCACTACATGTCTTGGTAAAATGTTTTGTGGCACACTGATGACTCAAATACTATGCACTGACACGCATCTAGCCATTAGAGTATGAAAGAATGCATAAGACCTTAGTAATCACACATCTTTACACACAACTGAATCATGAATGTGAACAGAGGTATCTGAGTTTGAATTATTAAATGTAATTATTAAAACTAAAGGAAGTGAAATAATTTGACATTAGTAAGGATCAGATTGTAAACCAAATTCCAAAAGGTAAATCTGGACTAAATAAAAAACTAATAATAAATTAATTTGCTGAATTCAGAGAGATACCTAATTATAGCTTTAGAAGCACACACTTAAATGGACCTGAAAATATTTAATCTCTTCTAGGTTTTCTGAGAAGCTTCTAAAACAATAGATAATCTTTAAAAAAAAATGGTGGGATTTGTCAATTAACTGAATACATCGTAGCATTTTACCAAGAAAGTACAAACAGTTTTCTCCCCAAAAGTGAACTTTTTCCTCAGGATTCTTCTTGTATGGTGGAACATTTAGGAAATGTAATTTCCTACATGCAATAATTACCTTGTAAATCAGACTGCCTAGATGACTTCATTTTAGGTAATCTGGAGGAAGGGCATATTAATTTAGCAATTCTATAAGAGAAGTCAGATGGGATGCTGCTTTTACAAGACAAACCATGAGGGATATTTAGAACATGATTTGTACTGCCTACCCAATGTTTATGCAGCTACTACTTTTTATCCAATATAACATCTGAGACATTGAAAAATCCCTTATAACAGATCAGAGATTAAGTAAATAGTAAAACAAACAAACAAAAATCCTTCTTAAATTCAGTGTCCTAACCCAAGTCTGCTTCTCCTTCTGGGGTCTTTGTCTTGTAGTGAAGGTATAGTGTAGTATTCTGTAGGGAAAAAAAGACTTTAGACCATAGGCCTAAGTTCAAATCTTAGCTCTGACACTTTGTCCCTGTCAGCTCTGAGGCAACTGATTTGTCATTGCTTAAAAAGCCAGTTTCTTTATCTGAAAAGTGGGGTTAATAACTTTCAAGTAGTGGTAAAGATGAAATCAGCTAATTAATTAAAATAACTATCACAATGTCAACACATAACAGGCTCTCAATAACTGGTTGTCTTCTGTACAGCTTCAGCTGGAAATTTGGAAATAGCATTGTTGCCTAGTACTTCCTTGAGCTCCTTATCTACTTGGGCACCAAATGCTACTGATTCTACTCAAAGAACTATCAGCCCTTGCATTGTGTGAAAGACTGAAGTTTCTTCTCTTTGCACTGGCAAAAAAAAAAAAAAAAAAAAAAAAAAAAAAAATCACATCTTCCTATTGAAGCCCGTAATATAATTTTCCACCATGTCAAATCTCTCGGGAAAATTTGTTTGCTTAAATGTTTCTTAAATTCATTTCTGGGCATTTTATGTATTATGTCACTATTGAGAATAAGATTATTTGCTTGTTTATTTTGTCCCTCCCACCATTATACTTTCTAAACGGTATGGCTGGTATAGAGGTTAGCTACTGACATTTGTCTATTTTGTCCTCTAGCTGACTATTTTATTCCACTGCTAATTATTTTAACTTTTAACTTATGGAAATAAAACATTTTTACTATTAAAATTTGAATATACATATAAAGAAAAATGTAAATCACTGGTAGTCTCACCATCAAAGGTAACCACTCTTAATAGCTGTGTATATATATCCCTTTAGATTCTTTTCCATATGGCATTATCATAGATGTATTATATTTTATAAGAATGAGATATTGTACATGCTGTTTTATTGTAACATACATATACACTTAGTATATGTAGGCTAATATTAATGTTATAATCAACATTGTTATCAGCTGTCAACATAAGTCTCATATCAGGATTCAGATTGATTTAAAATATAAAAATAAATGGCTGAAAGAGACATGACAAAATAAATGAAAATCAAAAGAAATAAGAGCTATAATAATTTCAGACAAACCTGAATTCGTGAGAATAAAAGTGAAAAAAATTGGGGTATTTTTCATTAATAAGTACCCACTTAAAAAGGAAGTAATAGATATTTTACGCTATGAACATTTCCACATTTCCTACTAACAGAGAAACATTAAACTTATTTTTAAAAACAGAAGGATAATTAGAAATTCAACGGCATCATGAGACTGTAACAGCATTTCTGTCCGTTTAAAGTTAATTAAAATAAGAGGGCTAGGAAGATCTAGGAGGATACAGAAAGGTGTGCTGTTTTTGAAAAATACCTTCTGAACATCGTAACATTCCCACACCAATATAAGTACACGTGTAGACAGAGTTTCCTTGGTGTTTTTAAAGTATATGCCACCTTTAAAAAAACTTAAAAATCCCATACTTAAAATAAACAATGGCAGATATTGGGGGGGGGTGAGATTTGCTTAAAAGTGTTGCTTCATAAGCACTGAGTTTTCTTGCTTGATGCAATCTTCTGCCTCCTAGCCTTAGTGGTGTGGGAAAGAGAAGGGCATACAGGCCACATGGAGCACACTGCCTTACTTTCAGGATCACAAATGGGAGAAAAATCAGCCTTGCAAATACATCTTGATGAAAGGAGTGACATTTAAAGTCCATTCATTTGCTTTGGGGTAAACAGGGAAATATTTTACTCAAAAATTCTTCAGGGTGATTTTTCTGGGAGTTATTTTGGCAACTGAATGAAATCTGAATTCCAAACACTCCTCACAAAGATCTTCTCACAGACTGGATGTAGGTGAAAAAAGCATCCTTCACAGGCTCCCATGGGATCTTTAAGCTGATTTGGGAAGCCATCACCCAAATTTACTAGGATAGATTAAGTTAAATTTCTCCCCTCCTTGAATTCATCTTCAGAAACCTGTTTTTTGAGAACTTTAGTAAGTCAGAAAATTAAGAGATATGTTTGGTACCACATAAGGGTTAGGATAATGGACTCTGGCACCAGAGTGGGTTTGAATCCCAGCTCTGCCAATTATGAGCTGGGTGCCTAGAGCAAGCTAGAGACCTTTCTGTGCCTGTGAGCCTTACCTGTAAAATTCGTAAAATTCTACCTGTAACTAATTCAGATGACTGTTTTGAGGACTATAGGCAAAGCATCAGGATGCTATCTAGCACACAGGAAGCACTCCAGAAACGTTGGTCTTACTGGTACAGCTGGACTTATGTATCAAGTAATGATGTTGGGTAGACCCCTGGATATTTCAGTTCTTCCCAGATGAAACCTTCAAATAAATCTTACAAACATGTCATGCTTTGCTAAATGTTTGCAAGTTTGAAGGAGCTGTTTTTGTCCTTACTGTACTGAAGCGATGCAACATTATCCTTCAGGTCATAAATCTTTCCAAGCACTTTTACTTCTGACATGATTGAAAAGGTCTAACAGAATGTAATGTAGTATAAGTAGTCACTGTTTATCTCTTCCCACAGTTTCATTTCAATTTTTAACACTGAATTCAATTCATCTGGAATATATTTTAATGTAAATTATAAACTTGGGATTTAAAATAGAGTCATAAAACATTAGCCAATGGTTCCAAAAATTTTTCTGGAATAGGCCAACTTTTCCCTACTGATTTGAAATTGATCATATGTCAACTGTTACACTAAGCACATACAAGGTTTTATCTACTTATTGTTGTTCTCCCACTGAAAATAAGTTTCACAAAGAAAGGGAGTTGGTTACTTTGGTTCACTGATGGATCACCAGAGTACTGCTTGGCTCACAGGAAGGAAAAAGGCTTTCCTCTTTGGGTCCCTCAATGTGATTACTATACAACTGATTTTCTAATGACAAGCAAATGCTATGTTACTGAAACAAATCCGAACTGATCATATTTTCCACTTCTTTCAATATGCTCCTAGATCTCATTTGCTAATATTTGACTGCTGATTTCAAACCTTTAGTCGTAAGTGACATGTTCTTAACTTTGAAGAGAAAGAAAAAACACAAAATTTGGTCATAGCCATTCTAGCTTCATAAAATAAACAGGAACATTTTCCATATTTTTCCATGCTTTGAAGTAGATTAGAAAGCACAGGAAATACCTGCTCCTTTAAGATTTGACAGAATTTACTGAGAAATATGTGTAGAATTTGTACTTTTTTTTGGGGGGGGGGAGTCTTTCTTTTAATCTTATTCTTGTCAATTTTAGCCGTTTAGAGTCAATTTGTTAAAAAAAATTATTTCTGGTCATTAATTTTGTAGGTTAAATTTATTGTCTTAGGGTTAAAAATATTACCCTATCAAATATATTTTTTCAAATACATTTTTTACAAAATCTCTGCATCTACGGTTATATACTCTTTTTTTTTTTTTTTTTTTAGAAGTGTGACTCTGGATCATATTATGGTTGGATTTTAAAAAAAAATTAATTTGAATACTTGTCTTCTGACAGAATCAGGGAGTTATTGTGTGGTAATGAATATGTTGTTTGAATTTAAGCTATATTTTGCTTTTTATGCTTCCAAATTGTTTTCTCCTTATCACCTTCTCCTGTCCCTTAGCCAATTAAGAAAATTTTCAACCCGTTTCCACACTAGTACTGCTTAACTTAGAATTTTCTTCAACCTCTATTTCTTTACAGAAGCCAACAGTAAGACACCACTGAGGCTCCTTGAAGTCCACCTTCCTTCTGCCTGCCAAACTGTTGATGCATTTTATAATTGTGGGTTCTCGTTATTATTGGTCTTTTATATTAATTTTTTTGAGGAATTATTTATTGTTAGCATTATGGCTTATGCCTGTATTAACAACTATTATTCATAAGTAATTTCATACCACTAAAAAAATACTCTATTATGATTTCTTCCCCTATTGGGCTCTTTATTCTAATTATTTGGTTGGCTCTAGATCTCTGTGCATTTTTGTTTTCCGGGACAAGTACATGAATGGGATGCTTTGCAAGCTGTTCAATGTCAAAGATGATCTTTTTGTTGCTCTTTCAAGAAATGATGCCTCAGCTGGCTGTAAAATCTGAGTAACAGCACAGTCCCTCTAATGTCTAACGTGCGTCTCCACTGCTTTTCACATATGATGTTAGTAGGTAACTGGGTACAAATTTATTCTCCTTCTTTTGTGGACATCTCCCTCACTCCATCCTATCCCACCTCCACACATCTGGATACTTAAATACATTTTTAAAGTATAAATTTGAAAGAGAATTTTTCATCATTCTTTTTAATACCTGCTTTATTGAAATATAATTCACAGAGCATAAAATTTCATTAGCCACCTCTGAGCCTTTTGATGTGAAGATTCATGATTCCTTTTAGCTAAAGCGGTGGTGAACATGTGAGGTTTAATGTGTAAGCTCAGGTTACCATCTTGAACCAGAAGTCTATCCAGTACATCCTGAAGCTGACTGTTGCTGCCACGATGCTATTCCTCCCTTCTGTCTCTTGGGCTCCATCTTGGAACATCCTTTACATTCTTTATACTCTTTGGCTTTCTCATCAAATTCCTCTTCTTTCTCCATAGTTTTGGCAGGTCCAAACCTCAGGCCCCTCCTCTCATTCTACATACTCTTCCTATCATCTCTATCAGTGATTCTCTGGCCCCTCTCTGAATACTGTTTATATAGAAATTTCCTCCCATCAGCAACATCTGTCATTAAGCACGGTGACTCTCAACTACAGGGATATCCTGAAATCTCCGGAGGGGCATTTACAGCTTGAGGAAGTACTTCTCCTGCCCAGGGACTTTGGTCTGAGACTCATCTGTTCCATCTCTGGTGAATAGCACCATCATCCACCGAGCTGTCTGCTCCAGAAGCCTAGAAGTCATCACCACTAGACTTGAGGACAAAGATAGTGTCTCGTCTACTTCACTATCATTCATCAGGATGTACTGGAGAGGCTCCTGGTTCAAGATGGTAACCTGAGCTTACATATTAATCTTCACACCCTCGCTAAATGGAATCATGAATCAAAGGGCTCATGGGTGGCCAGCAAAAAAAAAGAAGAGGTCCCTAATACCCAGCAGCACCACAAATATTTGTTGAAGGAATGAATGCAGTCAATCACTAAATTCTGTGGTTTCCAATTCATTTTCTTTCTGCTCATCCTCTTCCTTTCATCCATAGTCAGTACTTTAGTTAAAATCACTATTATTGTCTGCCTGGCTTACTGCTAAAGTCTGCCAGCCTCCAATCCTGCTTCTCCCAACTCATTCTTTCCAGGCTATAGTCACTTATCTTCCTCGCATACCAGTTTTTATCCTCTCAACTTAAGGCCTTTTAAAATCAAATCTGAATTTCTCAACATGACATACAAGTCAATAATGTCCTTGGCTTTGTACACAGCATTCCTTCTACTTGGGAGAATAATCCAGGTATCATTGTAAGGAGAATTTCTTGATGCCCCAAAGCTGAATTAAATATTCATCTGATGTGTTCCCCAAGTATCCCATATTTCCCCTACTACTGCATCTATTCTGTATTGTAATTGTCTGTTTGTCTGTCTCCTCAACTACACTGGAAATTTTGATGGGTGGGTCACTATCCTTTTCACAGTATCTCCGTGCCCTGCATAATTCTGGCACAGAGTAGGCATTTAATGCATATCTGGTGAATGAATGTATTTTCAAATCCCACAAATGACCACGAAAGTAGAGATCTTTGGAATTCCATCATGGGAGAGGGATTCTGAATCCAGTTGAGATCCATAAACAGACCTTAGAAGTGCATGGATACCAGAGAATTGTGCCCAATATTTTATGTGTATATGCATTTGTTGAGGGTAATTTTTAGACTGTCTGAACAGTCAATCCTAGAAATTCAAGAAACGCTTATTAGAATGATTCTAGAGTGTATTACAAACTAACAAAAACAACGTAGATAACGTGCACACAACATACAGACAAACACAGGGATTGACCTCAAAACATCGAGCTGTAGGGTAAACTTTTACTGCAAAGGGACAAGAGTCAGAGAGTCAGAAGGCTGCAGGAGAGCTGAATGAAAGCACATGCCAGAAAAGAACTCAGAGAGAAAAGAAACTTCTAACTCCTTGGCCATTTTACACAGGGTCCTCATGCCGTCAGTGTGTGAAAGGGGGGCTTCCAAGAAAAGGCATGCCAGTATCTGAAGAGATGTGTATTAATTTTGAAAACTGCAAACTTCAGCTTGCCATAATGCTACCCAAATTCAGGGACGTTCTGTTCCACAACCAGGTTGTCTTTTCAGTTCTGGCTAGTGAATCTCTATCTAGACTCTGACCGTCAGCAGAAGGAAAGAGAAAAAGGAAGAGGCAGGGCTTATGACAAAGGAGGGGCAGGAAGAGAGGGTCACACACTCATTATTTCTCAGGGGGCCCTCTTTCCCTGGCTCACTCTACTCCTTTATTCACAGTACAGTTTATGTACTTCCCTATTTGTAGGAATCTTGATAACATACCAGTCACTTTGGTGAAATAAGATGTATGTAAATTCTGAAAAATAAAAGTAGTTTTGAAAGTTGTTTTTTGTTCTTTAAATAAATGTGGACCATATGCATCCTCTCCCCATTTAATTAAACATTTAATAAAGGAAGGGGATATGATCTTTCTTTTTTTGGTAACTTCTCACATCAGCATATAATACTCCCAGGTTTGCTTTTGAAAATGCTAACTTTCGTCTAAGAGGTTGTACTAATCCACAAAGGTAGGACAGGTATCTCAGAATGGTGATAGGCTTGGTTGTTTTGTGTTCTAATGCCACCTGGCTAACTTTCATTACTGTGGAGTCCATAGAGTGGCTACTGCTCTTACATCTAAGATGTCTCTGGCTGTGAAACAAACCTTGCTTACAGGGGGATGGAAACTGGACCCTGTCCTCATGAACATCATCTTTCATCCAAAGAAAATGAAAGCCCATTTGGTGAACTGGGCCAAAAGAACTCATGAATTCATTAATTAATTAGCATCTAGGTAATCAGGAATGGTCCACAGCTACCTGTCTAGCAACACAGCCCCATATCATTTAATGTCAACACACAAGAACAGCTCTGTCATGATGTACAGATAAGGGTCTCATGAATTTATTATACATACTAATAATCCAATAGTGTCTAATTCTGCAGAGCTCCAATTGTAGAAATGAACAAAATTGTGAATGTTAAAAAAAAAGGGGGGGTTTAAAAACCAAGTCTACAAAAACATCTTTTTAAGATTCTATTTTAATCTATCTGGAATTTCTGTGAGGTTTTAATTCTCTCATAAAAATATATTATTTTAAATAGTAGTGACAACTGAGGATTGCTCTGGGTAAATTCCTGATAAATTTATAGTGAGATTCAGTGGTCAGTTATTCTGGCTGGAAGCTGGGGTGAAAGGGGAAGAACAGAAGAAAGGGGAAAACTGTAACTTAGTAAAGTCCCCTCCCATCTGACAGTGTCATATTTGAGGTAGTATTCACGTAGAGAAAAATTCCGGAATTCACTTAAGACTTGTAATAGGTTTTGCCCTGTTATCTACTTTGATATCCGTCTTAGCAAGAAATTGCTGTTAACAATTTATTGAAATCCGGTCTGAGTTCCGTTATATTCATAGATGAGCTGAACATGTCACTGGGAACCTGTGCTGTATTTTTCCCATAGCAGCGTGTGTGATTGGAAATGCTTTCAAATGCTACTGGGGCTGTTTTGAAGAAAGAGAGAAAGATGAGAACGGAAGAAAAAAATTCTATAACCTCGTTCATTGCCTGCTCTACGTGCATCCTTATCCTTAATCTTGTCGACCTCATTGTGTCCTCCATCTTCTTTAGGTTTCGCTGCTGCAAGAGAGACCCAGATTAGGAGGTGACTTGAGAATGATGCCAGGATCAATGTGGACAATGAGATGAGAGCCAGAGTGAAGCCAGAAGAGGCTGAGAAGCCAGAATTGGAAATGAGTCGTCAGAGATCCTCATGATATGGCATCTACAATATATACTCCATCCCTCTATACAGGTGTGAACTTTGCCACCAAACAAGTAATACTCACCCAAAAGAAAGGAGTCTACCCTCAATGAGATAATATTTGGTACTCTCTAATTGAAATGTGCACATTATGAAGATGTTCTTAATAGGTTACTTCTGGGAAGAATTATTCTGGTGACGTGTGGAATGGAAAGGCAACATGAAGCATGATGACATGGATGGGCATCACCTGGGAAATCCAGCAGTCCGCTCCAACAGATGCCCTCAAGGTAGCATTTACCTTGATGAGCCTCATAGACTCTGATACCCGTCTCTTTGGACCCAGGAATGCAGACTCATGCTAACAAAACTCACAAGACACTGATGTATAAAAAAACAACAAAAAAAGGCGACTTTATTATTTACAGTGAACAACAGAACAATCAGGCTACTGAATGTCCATCAGCCTGATAGTGAATTATCTCCTTGGGAAGGCAAATTACCAGAAGGAAGCTTGGTGGGCATGGAAGCAGAGCAAGTGGAGTTAATTACACAGGATTCCAGCACAAAATAGCATGAAGCTCTGCAGCTTTCTACAACAGGATTATCTGCCTGCCAGGCAGGCTGGATGCTTGCCTCAACCTGGCAGGTACTACTGGTCAGACACTGCTTTGTTGGGTATCACAACAATCAAACTGATTGCTTTTCTTTTTCTCTGTTTTAGAGACAGAGAAAATGCTCTTCTGATGGAAATTTTATATGTTTGGGTATTTTTAAGATGCCAGTACCCTGAAAGATAGTCAAATCTTACTGTCCAAGCAGTCTTTATGTTTCTTAGGATCACACTGGCTCTCTTGGATTTAATCTATTAGATGTTCATTTCTTAGTTTAATTTCAGAGAATATTTTCATTTTCCTGCTTTCTGAGATCAAAAGGGGCACCACATGGGGGACTCCACATTTGCCTACAGGTTCCACAAAGTGTCAGTTAAATTCAAATCAACCTGTATTCACTGTGCCAACTTTATGCTCACTGCTGTCCCAGGTACAAAGTAATATTCAAAAGAGCCTCTAAAGAAATGTTGTATCTACTGGATGCTTACAGACTTTTGCTCTTTTTTAAGGTACAAGAAATATAAAGATAAGCACAACACTGTCTTGTTCCCTTTAAGAGCTCCAGTCTAGCAAAAGAACAAGGTAAGTGTTGGAAAAAAAAAAGGGTGCTGTGCCAAAGGTATGAAGCATGGCAGTGGCAGTACTTTTTATATTTATGGGCAGAGACAGAAGCCACATCTTTCAGTAAGTCTGATTTTAAAAAAAGAAAAAAAAATCCTAAATAACAATGATTACTTAAAATTTAACAACAGTGAAGCACAGAGTATAGGTTCCTTCCTTTCTACTTCCCCACCCCATTCTACCTTTCAAGGTTGCCCTCAGTAGTTTGGTCAATACTCTTCTAGATCCTTTCTATATATATGTAAAACACACACACATACGCTCATGCGCACGCACTTGCAGTCCCAAACATATGTACTTATACATGTACAGTAAACATAAATTTATATATTTATTATATCAACATGCAAAACATATATTACACATCCCATTTATGTAATACACATGCACACATCCATTTATGTTATATACACACAGATCATACTATATATATTGTTTTATAACTTGTTCTTCTACATTTAATTCTTTGTTGTCAATTATAATAACATGTATATAGAAAATTATACAAAAAAATATGCTATTTAGAAACTAAATTTCCCTGGAGATCTCCCACCAGGTCAATAAATAGAAAATCCCAAGTACCCTAGAAACTCCCTGCATCCATCCCCCCACCAAATCATCATGCTGAATTTTATGTTAATCATTTTCTAGCTTTCTGTACAGTTCTACTACCTATAAGGCAGGCAAAGCTCAAATTTGCATGTACTGGCAAATGCCCTCAGGGCTACAGCACCTTGGTTCTTAAAGCCCCCATAGACTCTCACTGTTCCTTACATTTCCTTTGATTTTCAGCTCTCTGCTGCTCTGAGGATGTTTTCTTATACATATTCAACAGTTTGGATGGTTTTCAGCAAAAGGATCATTCAAATAACCCGATGGGCCGTATTTCCAGTAACAGAAATCTAAGCCACTTTTCAATTTCTTCCTGTGTTACAGTTGTACTTATAAATGTAGATTCTGACCTACTAGATCCTAATCCTTAGGGGTTATGAGAAGCAAACAGTCTCAATTTTCCACAGCACAGTGAAATATGCAATAAATGCAACGAGGAGCAAAGAGCAAAGGATGGACATGAAAATGAATATGATTACTCCTGCTCTTGAGGGGTTGTTGGTTTCCTTTTTTAAAGATAGATAAGAATGTAGATGCATAAAATGATCTGACCTAAAACAACGAAGAAATAAAGCAATATGTTTAAATGAAATCACTTCCACTCACCAACATTTAAAGATTTCCAAGATCTATTGTCAAGTGAAAAAAGAAAGTTGTAGGATGGTGTCTGTGTAGAAAATGGATCTATCTGTATGTATCTCTCACATGTGTAAATAGGTGTGTGTGTGTGTGTGTGTGTCTACATGCCACACACATTCTTGTTTATGCACAGAAATATGACTATAAAGACATGTAACAGTGGTTCCTTATATGAACTGGGTTTGGGAAACCAGGAGTTATCTTTTCACTTTTAAATACCCTATGTAATTATTTTTACATGAAGCAATGTATTACTTTTATAGTTAAGGGAGAAAATTTTATTTTATTTTTTTTTTTTTTTAAATTTTTTTTTTTTATTTATTTATGATAGTCACACAGAGAGAGAGAGAGGCAGAGACATAGGCAGAGGGAGAAACGGGCTCCATGCACCGGGAGCCCGACGTGGGATTCGATCCCGGGTCTCCAGGATCGCGCCCTGGGCCAAAGGCAGGCGCTAAACCGCTGCGCCACCCAGGAATCCCAAGGGAGAAAATTTTAAATTACATTCAAGGGTAAACATAACTGACAAAGGAAATCAAGAAGAAAAAACAGACGGGAAGACATAAATTACTGAAGAAAGTTTCTTCATAAAGGTAGGATTTGGGGCACCTGGGTGGCTCAGTCAGTTAAGTGTCTGCCTTCAGCATCGGGCTCCCTCCTCAGCGGGGAGGTTGCTTCTCTCTCTCCCTCTGCCTTTCCTCCTTGCTTGTGCTCTCTCTCTCAAATAAGTAAATAAAATTAAAAAAAAAAAAAAAAAGGTAGGACTTGAAATGGGCCCCATAGGGCTTGGAGAATTCAGAGAGGACAGGGTTGAGGGGAAGCGGGTGACATGGACAAGAGCTGTGTCTGAACAGATGTTAGGGAAGAGATGAGAATGGTAACTAAGGAGGACCATAAGGAAGCTCGTCTGGCTAAAACTAACTCCAGTTTACACTGAGAGATACAATAAAATGGACGTGGTAGAGCGATAGCACAAAGAGTGAAATGTCATCAATACTAAGAGTTTATCGCTGGTTTGATCTGAAACAGAAGTTATAACAGGTTACTTCAACAAGGTAGTAATATAAGATAATACTAACTTCATGGAACAGTTTGTGCAGAATGAAATCAAATGTGAAAAATCCCTAGTAATCTGTAAGGTGATTGATCAGCAATTTAAGATTTATTAGGCAAGAGTTAAATTTTTAGGGAGATTAGCATGATATTTTGGTACAGAATGAACAACAGGGGCAGATAGACTCAGGGCAAGGAGATTCCTTAGCAACATAAAACATAAGAGTTTGGCCAGTTTTCACAACCTGAAATATGTGGATAATTATTCTGCCTTTCAGGTTTGTTAGGGATTAAATGCACATAAAATGGCATGGTCACAAAATATTAGTTCATTTCTTCTCAACTATTATTATAGTTCAGATGTACGTTGAAAAGGTCAGAACGGATGCCCTAGTCACAGGAATGAAAAGGATAAAACCAGAGGTGCCTGGGTGGCTGACTCTAGATTTTGGCTCAGGTTACAATCCCAGGCTTGTGGGATCAAGCCCAGTGTTAGGCTCCGTGCTCAACAGGGAGTCTGCTTGAGGATTCTCTCTCCCTCTCCTTCTGTCCCCCTCCCCTCCTCTGGAATAAATAGTCTTTAAAGAATGAAAAATATAAAAGATAAAGAGACAGAGATTTTTTTCTAAATAAATAACCTATAGGGATCTATTTCTTAGATGAAGGGAATGAAAGAGGAAAAGATGATTTCTAGGTTTCCAGCAGGGGAATCTGGTGGAATGGTAATATCCCAAACAGAAATCTACCCAGATTGGTGATCTATAACATCTATGGAATCAGGACACTCATACCACATGACTTTCACCTCCTCAATCTGGCACTCCTGACCCACAACCCATCCCACTTGGGTTTGGGGTAACCTCCTTACATTAGTACAAATATGTCTTGAAATATTTTAAAATAAAGTATACTTATATTTATTTTATTTTGGAAAAAAATTTCAAGGATACATTAAAAACCTCAAGACAATGGAGACATGCAAAGTCACTGGCTACTTATCTATTGCAATGGGCAAAACTTAGCAGTATCTTATTAAAAATGAAAATGAGCTTCTGACTTTTCAGGAAGAAAAATTCCACATAATTCATACGTAAAATATTTGGTAGAATTAAACATCTTTACAGTTTAAAATTATTTGTATTTATATCATATTAAGGCCTGAATCACAAAATTATGAAACCAAAAAAGATCAATAAAAAAATAACAACATAAGTGCTATTTTAAAATTCTTAAATTTTAGTTTTATTTATAGTATTTTAAAAATTCTTTTCTTTGGGATGCCTGCATGGCTTAGTGGTTGAGCATCTGCCTTTGGCTCAGGTCATGATCCTGGGATCCTGGGATCAAGTCCCACATCAGGCTCCACACAGGAAGCCTGCTTTTCCCTCTGCCTATGTCTCTGCCTCTCTCTGTCTCTCTCTCTGTCTCTCTGTCTCTCTCTCTGTCTCTAATGAATAAATAAAATCTTTAAAAAAAAAATCTTTTCTTCTAAGTGGACTATGACTTCTGAGGTCCATGTTACAACCCTGGCTGTAGGCTTAAAACAGAGTTTATTAGAGCTTTACAATATTCCAGAAGTCTCAGTTGGTTATACTTTGTTGCCTCGCTAAAAGTCAAAGGCTTGAGGACTATTACATGACATAAAAGAAAAATTTAAAAAGCTAAAAAGTAATCTATCGCACTTCAGACTCTGCTTTTCTGTAAGGTCACATCTTTGCAAAAGATGACAAAGTTGGCAATTGTGTAACTGAGCCTCCAGAACTAGTTACAACTCTGGAATGTGATCATGTTTTGCAATATACTTGGTCACCATCATATGAAAATCTTGGGAAATAATATATCTTGTTTACCTGCTAGTTCCTGTCAGAGAACAACTCATTTAAAAGACTGTTAAGAAAAGTTCTACATACTTTAGGGGTGCCTGGGTGGCTCAGTCAGTTAAGTGTCTGGCTCTTAGTTTTGGCTCAGGTCATCTCAGGGTTGTGAGATTGAGCCCCGCATCAGGTTCCACACTCAGTGGAGAGTTTGCTTGGGCACTTCTTTCCCTCTGTCTTTCCCCGATGCACTCATATTTTCTCTCTTTCTCTCCCCCAAATAAGGAAATCTTTAAAAAAAGAAAGAAAAGAAAAAGTTCTACATACTTGAAAAGGTTAAAAAAAAAAAGTAGGGGGGGGGGAAGGAGGAGGAGAAAAGAAATCCATTATTCTTTCACAGTAAGATGGGAAGGAAAGGTAGGAGAGGATGAAGATAAACAAAATTGGCTATAAATAGTCAACTGTTTGTGAAAGGTAGGATGAGTACACAGTAGTCTATCTTCTACTGTGCCTTCAGACTGAGCCTCTCTGAAATGTGCCACTATGGCATGGGGATTATTTTGAGCTGAAGACAATCAAGGCCTAGAAGAGTCAGCTTTTTACCTCCCACTTAACTGACTCTAACAATTTAAATAGAGGGCCTGGTCCCGGAAGAGAACTATCACCAGAGAGAACTACAAAGAGTGTGAGCTAGGTGGGGTAAGCTGAGGGGAGCTGATACAGCCTACTTGTTCAAAGTCCTCTCTGTGTCCCACAGTCTCTGCAAAGTATGACAAACATTTGTTTACCAAACATCGGCTCTTCCATCTCCCTATGAATTTGTCTTCCTCTCCCTTGAAGCCTCAGACTCCTGGTACCTTCTCTTTGGCTCAGGATGATATATAAGCCTTAACTGCCTGTGTCTGAGCCTCTCATGACTTTCTGGGGCTCCTCTACCTATGCAATTAAATTTGTTCTTCTCCTGTTTAAACCTTTCATTCTCCTGTTAATCTTACTCAATTTAATAAATATACCAGCCCAAAGAAACTAGAAGGGTAGAGGAAAAAAATCCCCCCCACCGTACCTACTTTGTATGTTGAACATTTCATGATAAAAAGTTTAAAAAAGGCATACAACCAATTTTTCAAGACTGTCTAACTCTGTATCTAAAAAGGCCCATCATAGTATTATAACAGAACAACAAAAAAAAATGCCATCTTGAGAACACTGTGTTAAGATTTCCAGAGTTCCTGAGGCTTATCTGCCCAACAACAAAAATTATGCTAGACAATAAGCTGATTATGCTCATAACACTTGTATAAAGTATTTTCACATACATTATCTCCTAACTGATCTTCACAATAACATTGTGAGATCTGGTGGTTAACATTCTAATTCGTGAAAAAGAAGTATGAGGCTCAGAGGAATTAAGTGATTTTCATTTATGCACTCATTCATTCATTCCACAAACATTTACTGAACACCTTGTATATGTCAGGCAGATCTATTGTAGGTATTAGGAATTAAGAGACAAATTGTGAAAATGTGATTCCTTCTTTCAAGAGGTACATAGTCTAGTAGAGGGGACAGATTTACACACAGAATGACATGAAGATGTGATACATACTACAATGAAGTGTTTTTAAAAAAATTTTTAACCATGATCTGCAGTAAGAAATACATTTTACCTTACAACCTAGTGTATAGAACTTATGTTTAAATGAATGCAAGTTTTATGAAATGACACTCTTCCTATGCATGATGCATGTGGTATTTTCTAATCTACCCTGTTCACTATCTTTTCTTTTACAATAAAATGCTGGTCATAACCTTTTACGATGATGTCATTATTCACTAGTGGGTTGTGACATACAGTGTGCAGAATGTTATGATCAGAGTTTGGAGATAACACAAAAGGAAATACAAACTTTACTCCAAGGAATGAGAAAAAGCTTTCAAGAGGTTGTTCTGTGAGCACTTAACAATATGTGTGTGTGTGTGTGTATGTGTATATATATATATATATATATATATATATATATATATAAAATTTTATTTATTTATTCATGAGAGACACAGACAGAAAGGCAGAGATACAGGCAGAGGGAGAAGCAGGCTCCACGCAGGGAGCCTGATGTGGGACTCCATCCCGGGACCCCAGGATCACGCCCTGGACCAAAGGCAGGGGCCAAACCGATGAGCCACCCATGGATCCCCAGCACTTAACAATATTAAGGTGGCAGAACTAGAACAAAGGTCTTGAGATGCCTTAGTCACTTTGTTGGTTTTTTTTTTTTTTTTTTTACAATAACTGCTGTTTTAGGCTGTCCAAATACAAAACAGCAATACATTGTGAGTCCAGATCAGCTATGGAAACAAGCTGTTTTCTTGAAGGGATGTCAGCAATCATTCATTTCATATTTACTAAATCCTCACTGTGGCAGCACTTCCTGTAGATTGGCTCATCCTGCCTCTACCTGTTAAACACTATAAACATCCTGAGACTGTAAGGTTTATTCTATGACTAACAGTCCTAAATATCTGTTCTCTCAAAAGTGCTCTAGAAAAAGCAAGAGACCAGGATTATGTGTGTTAGAATGTAAAATCTGATACTGTCATTTTTATGAACTATCCATCTACACTGTGATTTTGTTCAGTGTTTTAATCCTCTACCTCAGAGTCTCAAATATCTGCTGTCCTTGCAGGGCAGCTGTACCTGGTGTGTGCAGAGCTCAGTGAAGGAAAGAGCTAGCTAGTAAAAGCTGATGGCTCCAGGAGAACTAGTATCTCATGCTGCTGCCCTCTGCTGTCTAAGACAGACAGGGGCAAGATCAAGGAGACCCATCAACTTCAGTTAGCCATGCCATTTCTTCCAATAGGAATGCTACCATTTTTAACGTAGGTGTTTTGAGAATCTACTTCCCCAAGTGCACCAAAGACTCTTTTTGTGAATTTGACCTAGTCTGTTAAATTCTTTGTGCCTTTTATTCATTAAATATTAAAAAAGAAAAGGTGCTTTCCCACATCAGCATGTGATCAACTTACAATGGCACCACTATTCACTGGGTAGTCAATAAATATTCATCAAGAACACTGATATTGATGCTGAATAGGAAATAGACAAAAGGAAGAAAGTTAACTGAACTTCAGGAGATTTGGAGGAACTACGGCTGTTTTTCATCCCCACTTCCCCAAGGGGAAATATGCTTTGAATATTAAGGATAAAAGATTTTGTTGGCTGAAGATTGAAAAAACTAGCATTCTTAATTAAAATCAAACCAAACTAAGCCACCCCCAAAACACCAACCAGCATCTGTGCCTTTAATCATGTAATTGTAGGGTCTTAATAAATGGAAAGTATTTTGAGCTAGGCTTTATAGGTATTCACTCAGTAACAGAGGACTAGCCAGAAGGAAATAAAAATTATACTTTTGAGAAAGTTACTGAAAAGCATAAGCCATTTATAAAGACATTCTAATCTTTGGATGAATCTCCTTGTTTGGAAGACATGTTTAGGCTTGATACCTTTGAATATTTTAAGGAAGTCTGAATAGGCGAATGAGTTACAATCTACAAGGTCTTAAAAAAAGATTTTCCTGTTTTAGACTACACAAAAGAGTTATTTTAAGAATACTGACTCTTTAGACCACCAAGGATACAATTTTCAAAAATCTGTAAATATTTAGTGGAGAATCAAATGATAAAACACTAAAACAATCAACCAAAGATATGTAGCTAAAAATAATATAAAACAGACTCCTAACTTTAATATATAATCATTCTTATACAGAAAATAGAACTAGGAAAAAAATTTACTGGGCTCTGTTTTGAGGATAAATCTGAATTTCATTTAGAACATAAGCTTGGTATGATTTTACTTCCTAAAATCTTCACTACTCACTTCTGACTTTGATGAAACATCTCCAAATGACTGCATTCCTTTAGGCACCTCAAACTCAGTGTATCCAAAATGAAACTCTCATTTGCTAACTTTTCTCCCTACCAACCTTCCCGAATACACATTCTTCTTAATTAATTCCAGTGAGCTCTAAAATGGATAGGCACAAGAAAATCCACTGAAAAGGAGAATAAAATAAAATAGTAAAATTTCTGTACTGGATACAGACTGAAAAGTATTTAACTACTAAAGAGGTGTGTGATTAAAACAAAAACAGGGCAGCCCCGGTGGCGCAGCGGTTTAGTGCCGTCTGCAGCCCAGGGTGTGATCCTGGGGACCCGGGATTGAGTCCCACATTGGGCTCCTTGTATGGAGCCTGCTTCTCCCTCTGCCTGTGTCTCTGCCTCTCTCTCTGTGTGTCTCTCATGAATAAATTAAAAAAAAAAAAAACAAAAACAAAAACAAAAACCCACCAAGTTGAGCCCATGACCTAATCTCGGCCTCCTCAATGCCTTTAGATCACCAGCCTCCCCAGAGCTTAAATTCTCCCTCCAAATCTCTTTTCCCCGTGTTTGCATTTTCATTCCCACTGCCACTGCGGTAGTCAGACTCGCCACATCTTGCTTGGATTTCTGTCATAGTTGTCAGTCTCGTCTCATTTCTTGCAGTATCTCTTTCCAACTCACCTTTCACTCTGTCTTCACTAGTCAAGATATTATCTTCACTAGTCAGATAATTATCACTCATCAAAAAAACAGCAATGCCCACAAACACCTCACATAGTTTTTAGAGCTTTCTATACTTATCTCTTAAGTAGAGCCATGAAAAAAAAAAAGAAAAACAGCAAAAAAGCATGAACTTCAGGCCTACATTTGAGTTTTGGTCCTGCCTCTTACAAGCTTTGTGACCGGGGGGCGAAGGAGAATTACTGAGGCTTTCTGAGCTTTTATTTCCATGTTTGAATGGGGTTATTAATAGCTCACAAAACTGTTATGTAAATCAAATGAGATTACAGATGGGAAGGAATGTAGCACAGAGCCAGGTACACACAAATTGTGCATCAACTGTTTGACCCTCTACTAGCTCTAGGTTTATTTGCTATTATTGCCCCCTGCCTCATTCTCATACGCCCCACCCCCCACCCCCCACCCCCATCCTGGCGCATTCCACACCAACCCCTGTGGAACATTTGCTTTCTTCAGTATGACATGCACTCCCAGCCACCTGTGGGTCTGATTATACTATACTCCCAGCCTCACATGCCCTTTGCTGCTTTCTCTGTGGGAGAGAAATTCTACTCATGCCTCAAGGCCCGGCTCAAATGTCAACTCTTCCAGGAAGTCTTCCCTTTATTCCCCTGATCAGAATTAACCACTTTTCCTTTGTATTCTCCCTGCAAGCTGCTTGCAGCTTCACTTTAGTATTCATTTCTCAGAGTCATACTATTACCATTATTTATGTTAAACACAAAATTATGTTTACGTATATGTTACCTGCATAAATTACAAGCTTCTTAAAGGCAGAAAGCATGCTTTTCTTCTTTTTATTCTCAGCAATTAACACTTTGTATAGGAAAGAATTTAATAAATGTCTGCTGATTGAACAAATAGATGTATCAAAACACTTTCAAAAGGAGTAAATTTTTACCAGAACAAAACACCAATCACTTGTTCCAACTTTTGAAGTAAGTTTTAGAAAACAACTTCTCCCTGAAAAATATACTGTTATTTAATCTTTACAATATATAAATTTAAAACAAAGAAATGACCTAAAAACGGTGCCTTTTGATAGTGTAGACTCAATGCATAAAATACTATTTTTAAACTACCAAACTGACTTTAAAAAATGATAATATCCATTATTATCAACTGATTGTCTATCAGTGAATATTAATAGAGGTATGATTTAAAGAGGGACAATCACAATACCTTAATAAAATGGAATATTAGGCATCATCTTAAAATCATGTTTTCAAATATTTAATCAGCTTACACTATACAGAGTGAAATAATCAAGACACAGGGCTGATCTCAATATTGCAACTGTATTTATATTTTATAGGAAAAAAGACTAAGGAAATACAGAAGATGTTACTACATGGCTATCTCTGAGTCGTGAGAGACTAGGTGTTTAGTTTTTTGTCCCCCATATTATCTGAATTTTCTACAATATACACAATTATATAGTTAGCAAAGTAATTTTAGAAAGATTGAATATAGGGATGCCTGGTGGCTCGGTGGTTGAGCGTCTGCCTATGGCTCAGATCGTCATCCGGGGGTCCTGGGATCAAATCCCACATCGGGCTCCCCACAGGGAGCCTGCTTCTCCCTCTGCCTGTGTCTCTGCCTTTCTATATTTCTCATGAATAAATAAAATCTTTATTAAAAAAAAAAAGATTGAATATAGGGGCACCTGGGTAGCTGGCTCAGTGGTTGAGCATCTGCCTTTGGCTCAGGGAGTGATCCCAGGGTCCTGGGATTGAGTCCTGCACCGGGCTCCCTGCAGGGAGGCTGCTTCTCCCTCTGCTATGTCTCTGCCTCTTTCATGAATACATAAATAAAATCTTAAAAAAAAAAAAAAAGATTGACTATAAAGAAATTCTAATTAAAGCTTAATCAGATTTGCAAATACTTAAGAGGCTTACTAGTCTAGTAAAAGATTTCCTGATTATTAATATTAATCTGAATATATTCAGGTAGACATTAAAAATAAAAAATTAATGCCATAGTTTAGAAGAAGATGCTAAGAAAAGTCTTCCTTAATTGTAAACAGAAAGTAGAACAAATAAGCATTTGACTAGTTATTTGGTAGAGCAAAGCACTAGGTCTGGACAGGGGCTTAGCTGGTGTTTCCAGCTCTGCCACTTGGCAGCCGGGTCATTTGTTCTCTCTGAGCTGTAGTTAACCCATCCACAAATCAGGGAAAAACCCCTTATTTTCTTACTGTTACCTGCAGAACAGACACTGACATTATTTATGCAATCTCTACTACCAATGTCCAGGATCTGGCAGGTCCTCTCCTATCTCATGTCCCGTGGATCTGGAGACTGTCTGCCAGACTGGAAGACAGATGAGGATGAGTACAGGGGCTTGCCCTGACTCAAAGGGAACCTAAAAGTCTGGCTAAGCTTGCTGGGTGGCAAAGGCTGAAAAAGACCCTGAGTGCCCAAAGGTATTTCAGACTGCACCAGCCATGCTGTGAATGTGGCACCGACTGGTGGACCCCCCTGTGAAGTGGGATGGGCCATTGAAAGAAGGTGATAGGGGTGGGGACACAAAGAAGAGAGAAGGGGGAGAGAACAAGTTTTGAAGCACAGTGCCATCGAAGGGGCTGAGAAGAGGAAGCCAAGGGAGAAAGCAGAAATAACCAGACTCTCAAACAGGGAGGAAAAAGGGGGAGAGGGAAAGTTGTCTCTTCCTCTCCTTTATCTTCCCCACAAATTTTCTCCTCCCACCCCAACCTCATATCCAAAGCTACATTTTTATTCTCAAGAGTAACCCCCATTCCCTCTATGACACACGGCACTCCATCCTCCAGAGTCAGGAAGTGAAAACCTCAGAAAACAATAATCTAGAGCTGCCTGAAATGATCAAACTGGTTTTCCAAACCCCCAAGGCCTCCAAGCATCAAGTATGAGATCTAGGGGCACCTGGGGGTTCAGTTGGTTGAGCGTCTGCCTTTGGCTCAGATCATGATATCTCAGGGTCCTGGGATCCAGCCCCACAATGGACTCCCTACTCAGTGGGGAGTCTGTTTCTCCCTCTGCCTCTGTTTGGGCTTGTGTGTTCTCTTTCTGTGAAAGATATTAATAAAATAAAAAAAAAAAAAGGATGAGATCTAAAACTGATCCCAGCTACAGATACGAGTGGGCTCAGGGCCAAGGAAGCAGCCGTTCACTCCTCTCCTTTCTGTTGCCGGCCGTCTCCACGTCCTTACTTGCACTATAGTCAATTACAAAGGATGCAGTCTTCAATTACAGATGACCCATGCGAATGTCCCATGATTAGAATTCACCATCTGATAATTGTATGGTCACCTTATCTTTCCGGTGGTTTATAAAATGTTATTTTAGAATGTCAGGATTAGACATGTTTAAAAGAAGTTCACAGCAAGGGCTGCGGCACAAGAATATTTAGTCAAAAGTCACAATGCCCTCAAGGTAGAACTGCATTTCTTTCCACAGTGCATCATCTCAATTATCAAGATGCTAGTTTAATGTGCAAAGAGGCTCAAGACAAAATATTTGATTCTCATTTTCTTGAAGAAAATCATATGCACTTTTTTTTTAAACAAATCTCAAGTTTGTAATGAATCAAAAGTGTAAATAATTACTAAGTGTTACATATGTGGGTGCTAAGTGAAGGCAACTTCAGATGCAATGATACTCTTTGATTAAGCTGTAACAAGTCTATTAAAATTCATCTTCAGGAAATGATTATTTGAAAATTAAAAAAAAAAAACCTCACTAATAGTGTATCTGGAAATGCATTCTCTCTGCTGCTTCCTACTCACCAAGCAGAATGATAATTTGCCTAATCTTGAGTTAATTTTCAATGGCCCCATGCTGGGCTGCAGGAAGGAGGTGAAAACTGCAATGTCCTTGTAGATAGCTTCATTCAGCAAGTACAATTTGCTCCCATGAAACACTTCCTTAAAAAAAGGCCAAGAAATTTAAAAATACCCTACCAAATAAAAACAAAGGTCCTCCAAAGCACACAATGAAACAGAAAAAAATGACAGGGGATCTCCCTGGAGAAGCGTCTTTGCTCACTGTCCCTTTGGGCCCTGCTTCAGGGGGTTGCCCCACCTGCAGGATATGGGCACAGGGCTTTCACTTCTGCTGCTGCTGCTGCTGCTGCTGCAGCAGCTATTGGAAGCCTGGACAGAGCCAAGGAAGAAACAAGAGCAGCAGGGTCTGAATAACTGTTTAGTAGTGGTGACCATTAAAAAAAAAAAAAAAATGTTGGGTTAGAGGTGAACAAAGTTGAAAGGGCAGAAAGAGGTTGTCAGAGAACTTAAAAGAGCCACAAGATGAGACAAGGCGCACTGCCTTCCACTGAAGGAAAGCTCTCCTTTTAGCTGAGCTGTTTCTGAGCCCTGCTCTCTGAATGGCAGCACTGGGTTAATAGCTCATTTTAGTCTCTGAGGTCATGTGAAAGAACATTAAGTCCTCAGACTCAGCTCATTTTAGGGATTAGCACATATAGCCTAAGAAAGATATGCTGGGTATGTGGTAAATCACTCTCGGAATTAGCCTACTTACGAAGGCACTTTGTTTTAGCAACACGGATTTTAGCAAAAGTACTCCAAAATAATCACTCATTAAAAAAAAAAAAAAAATTGAATGCTCCACAAAAGAGATCCCATTATCACTTGTGTCCTGATCTCCCATTTTCTCTTACTTATTCTAAGAGTTCTTTCTTTTTCTTCAGTAACGTCAATCAACAAGAGGCAGTTTATGTAATGGGTAATGGCATGGACTCTGCAACCAGACTTCCTGGGTCTGAATCATGAATATGAAGTTGGGCAAACTGCTCACGCTCTATGAGCCTCAATATCTTCCTTTGTAAAATGGGACTGATGCTACCACCTACACTTCACAGTACCCTGAACAGACCTAGTATACTATGTCAAAGAATGTCAAAAGTCAAAAGTTGCTGTTGGTTTGTTTGTTTTTTGAAATGTTACTACTGAAGGTCATGACATCCTTGAACCTAGACTTAAAAAAAAAAAAAGCATATGAGGAATGTATTTAATAATTTGCCTATCTGCCTCTCCAAGTGAAGACTGTATTTCTTGAAGGCTTTTTAATTTTTTATTTCAACTATCTTACAAGTTTCTGGCATATAATAAGAGCTCAATAAATGTTTCAGTAGAGAAATGAATGAGAGGAAAGGAACCAAGCTTGACCGACCAAATTAAGGAGAGCAGTTGAAATACTGGCCATAGAAGCAAATTTAGATTTAATGGGCTTTTATTGAATACATACTATATGCTGAGCCCTGCATGAAGTCTTTAGGTTATCTTCACACATTCCTATGGACAAGACACACTGACTTAACTGCTGTAATAACAGACTGGCTACTAAGCTATATTGAGATTCATTTAGACTAGACTTCTCTGTTTACAACCTGAAAAGTGTTGGTTAACTAAATCTTGAGTTAATTTTCAAGCCATACAAATAACTCATTTATAGATCTCCAAAATGCAGCAGCAGACAGTCAGTATGACCACAACTCAGGGGAATGTTATGGCAGGACCTGGCATTCTCTCCTCTGGATCTAAGGCAGGATGATGGTACCCCTTTGGGATGCAAAAAGCACCTTGGGGATATTTTTAGCACCCACAGTGCCCAAGTCAGAAAGCCCTGCTTTAAAGGGCCTCTCTAACCACAGAATAAGGAACTACGTTTTACATTCAAGACTTGGCAGCAACTCAATTTTCAAACGTTAGGTTTTCATGAAATCACCAAATATCTCAGGGAAGATTCATATCAATCTCCACTCTTTTTACTTTTTACTTTATTGGGAAGAAAATTTTAATAAGCCAGTACAAATGAATAAGTGGATTTCAGTCTTCTGAAAGGGCTCAGGGTGTGGCTGAGATCACTAACTTTGAAAACTTAGCAACACAGGATACATTATGAGTAAGTTCTTCGCTTTTTTTTTTTAAATAATGATGCTAACTCACCAGATCCTTCTGAAAGAGTCCTTTTATTAATTTCAATGAAGTCAAGTAGAGAACAAGTTGTAATATGAAACACAATTTATGCAACTATGTTGAAATTCTCTGCCAGAGTTACATCTTCCAATGTAAGAATTTTATGGTAAAACAATTTCAAAATAATATCTAGCATTAGGTTAGGCTCATTTTGGTTTTAGGCTGTCATAGGAAAACTTTCTTTATAAATCACTGAAATCCTAAGGCAAAATGATAGTGCCTTTAAATAGAAAAAAAAATCATGTTCCCACAGTTTATAATAAAAGAGTTGAAACTAAGCCTCAATTGAAATTATACTGTTAGGCAACTCCAAAAACTAAACACAAAAACATGTTAAAATAAAAGATTGCAACACCATGGGAAAACTATCCTCATGTATATACTTTTAGATTCTCAGCCATTCCTGACCCCAGCCCAGAGGAGACCAACTGATCCTTCATAGGTTTTTCTACAGTCAGCCAACAAGCTGCTCACTCCCTCTTCAGCCACACGGGTTACTCAGGGAAAGGCATGCAATTACATTTATTTAAAGGGCCAATAGAAATCCCGTGGGTGGGTTTGGTCTGCCTTTCAAAACCAATGAACTTCCCATTATATAACCTTTAATAACAAGAGAGGACTTTACAAGTCATACACCCAACTTAACTACAAGGCAGGCTATGTTACATGCCTCATCGTATTAAAAAAAAAAAAGAAGAAGAAGAAGAAGAAAGAAAGTTTTTAGGATGGCATGTTTCCATCTTGTCAGGTAATGTCAGAAAACTAATGAATCCTACTTGATAGTACTACTAAGCTCTTTTTTTATAATAATTTTCAGGAAATATGAGGTTTTTGATCAGAAAAGCCCAAGCATCTGAAACAAAACCTTCATGACATTTTATTAATTCTTTATAAGATAAAGTAAGTCTTTTAACCGCAGGAGAATTCTGAGAATCTTGCTTTTCCAGAAAGCCCAAGAAAAATACTTCAGTTTCACCATTCTCAAATTCATTTGACTTTGAAACAAAATAAACATATTACTCTATTTAATATCGTTGCACAAGCGAATTCACAAGAATGAAATCTGTTCAGAGTTCCTAGAAAAAATGTAGCAATACAGGCTGCCAACTTGTTCAATGTCAAGCTCTAGGCAGTATAGCAGCACTAGCAGTAAATGACTCAGAGTGAGTCACGCTTAAGCTATTTTTGCTTTTAAAGTACTGCCAGGCACTGTGTTAATATTCAACCCAGAGTAAATTTAGCCCAACAAGAAAACAAGTGTTTCCATGGCTGCTTCTCCACAGTGTTTATGGTATATATGCAGCCATTAGGCACAGGAATCCAGCCAGATAAGTTAAATAGAAATGATCATCTTTCATTTATATCCAGGCTTTGGAACACTGGAAACACTAAATGCAACTTAGGCTATTCTTCTATCTCCTTCTGTCTATCGACCCTCCCGAGACCAAATAGCAAATACATAGAGTATATACCATTAATGATTCATTTAAAAGCCTGTGCCATTGAAGTAACTTCAGTGGATTGCTGTTCATGGATTTCATTTGGCTCTGTATTAGGAGTCATTTCTCTGATAGTATAGCCACAGGAGACTAAAATGCTTAAAAAGTATCTAGCAAAAACAGAAAAAACGTGGACTACAGATGTCAAATGGAATCATCATATAGTATCGTGTACGGTGAATGGTCAGAGTCCAGTAATATGGTAATGTGACCACTCTGAAGGTCTCCAAAAAATACTGGTTGTGGGAGATGAATGGCTGCCATCTGATCTAAAACCATATCAATTTTTCAGAATATGCTATTTCTATTATAAATGCACATAGAGTAAAACTTCAGTAGCACAGTGAATTAGAAATAGATGCTAGGACTTTCCCCTAATGAAATGGACCTGTCTATTTATAGCTTTTAGATTCCTTGGCACTATCTATAGACTCTATGCTACAGTCATACGCAGTGGTGAGGTATTTTTCTCAGCAGAAAATATTAAACTAGTTATCTCAGCATAGGTTTTCAAAGTAGAATGCATGCACTGTGGCATGTAACATCTTAGAATTTCTATTTAAAGATAACTTTTATCCAAAAAATGAAACAAAAATTAGGCTTCACATAAGTACAGACTGCATGCAGAACATGTATGAATATACAAAATATCAGAAAGCATATGCTACCTCTGATAAGGAAGTACAGTGAAAAAGGCATGGAGCCCCCTGATTTCAGGAACACAGCTTCCCAAAGGAGGGAGCTTTCTCTTCTCTTCATGTTCTATCCCATTATGTTTTTTACATGTAAATGGTCACTGGCACAAAGGAAGTATAGGGGAAAAGGCTAGGTCAGCAAGCAACTGGAGAAGATAGAGAAATGGTAATGTGAGCATGCTAAGTCTGGAAAACAGCCACATAAAGTACCTTGATACAGCTGTAATGGCAGAACAGGGCACACAGACGGTCACACTACCTAATCACGCTCTGCATAAAAGCCGACCAGTGTTCTTCTGAAGACATCTAGAACTAATAGGACTCCCTAAAAATTATTGCGGAGGTTCAAAAGCTATTTTCAATGAACTGGGAAAGCCTAGCACAAGTATAGTTACATAATGACATCTTCCAAAACACAATACATGTTTCTGGGAGAACAAGTGCAAAAGGGTTCCTTGGTGCATAAGGTAGAAGCTCTTAAAAATAGTCTCTAACTTTCTTGAATGACATCTAGCCCAGGGTGTGGCATATAGTAAGTGCTTAATAAAGCTTTGTGGAACAAACAGATGAAATACAAAACTGTATACCCACAAATACTGAATTTAAAACCCAGGCATTCTGGGACACCTGGGTGGCTCAGCAGTTGAGCGGCTGGCCTTTGGCTAAGGGCATGACCCCGGAGTCTAGGATCAAGTCCTGCATTGGGCTCCTTGCAGGGAGCCTGCTTCTCCCTCTGCATGTGTCTCTGCCTCTCTGTGTGTGTCTCTCATGAATAAATAAATAAAAGCTTTTAAAATAAATATATAAGACCAACACATTCTAAAGCTCTGTATTTGTTACCTTATGTTTATTGCATAGATAAACTTCAAAATCTGAAAGCCCAAAGGACTATAATTTATCAGAATTTTCTGCTGAGTCCCTTGATCACTGTTTCATTACATCTACTAATAGCTCTAAGATCCTCCTCATCTTTACCTGAAAACTTACCTTAGTGGAGTATAAACAGTATTTAAATCTCCACAGAAGGAACATAATAAAATCTAAGCAAAGGCAAAGATGGGGAGGAATGAATAGTTCAAGCATGAGATTTTCAGGGCAGTGAAATTATTCTACATATTATAATAGTGCATACATGACATTCTGCATTAGTCAAAAACCCACAAACCATTTGACCCAGTAATTCCACTTCTGGGTGTAAAAAATTCAAAGTAGGGACTCAAACAGGTTTGTGTATACCAATCTTCATTAGCAGCATTATAGCCATGAGGGAGAAGCACCCGAGTGTCTACTGACAGATGAATGGATAAACAAAATACAATGGAGTATTTATTCAGCCTTAAAAGGAAGAGAATTCTGACACATGCTACTACACGGATGAACCTTGAAGACACTGTGCTAAGTGAAATAAGCCAGATACAAAAGGACAAATATTATTTAACTCCACTTGTATGAATGAGGTACTTCCAAGAGTCATATACAGAGACATAGAATAAAACAGTGGTTATCAGGGGCTGGGGGTGGGGCTGCAGAGTGACTGTTCTGTGGGCACAGAGTTTCAGTGCAGGATCATAAAAAAGTGCTAGAGATGGATGGTGGTAGTGTGGGTGTAACAATGCGAGTGTACTACATGTCACTGAACTGAACATTGAAAAACAGTTGAGATGGTGAATGTTACATTTTACCACAAAAAACCCCACCATACTATTAGCAAAAGAGTGAACACCCATATAAATGATGGACTTCAGTTACCAGTGCTCTATCAATATTGTTTCATCAATTATAACAAATACACCACACTCATATGCAAGATGTTTGAAATAGGAAAATGGTGGGAGGAAAGCATGTTAGAAATCTATTATCCACTCAATTATTCTGCAAACCTGAAACTTCTCTAAAAACCAAAGTCTGTAAACTAAAAAAGAAAGATCTAAACAAAGGAGGTTGTTCTGTGGTGCCCTGTACTGTTTCCCCAGAGACTTTCTTCCTTATCTGGGACCCTGAGCCCCGACCACTCAGGCTCCTTGCCTGCCTTTCTAATCTCATACTAGTTCATGGAGGCCCCAGTTCTGCATTCTGTTGCCCTACAGGCCCAGGATGCTATTACTATTCCCCAGTCTTTCTACTTTGCTATGACCTGTGACTTGTCTTGACCTCATTATTTGTGTATATTCTGGCTGGAAGTAGACTGGCCTACTACTGACCCTTGGTACTCTAAACCTTGATACGGTTCCCTAATTCTCTCTACCAACCTTGTATTTATCTCGCTCTAAGGCCCAGCCCAGCCTAATAGTAATTAAATCTGAGGAGTGTGGGAGGGGATGATACTGGTATGACATGATAATACTAAAAAACATTTATTAAAACAGAAATAAAAGAGTTCTTTTTTTTTTTTTTTTAAGAGTTCTTTATTCAATGTGAAATGCTTCTCTATAAAGCTCTTAGGGGCAGAATTTTATTCTACCTCCTAATCTCCTGTGCTTATTCTATGTTCACAGGGTGTCTTAAATGTAAAGCAACAACTATAAAAGTGGATGCCTACCAGGGAAAGACAGTGAAAGTATAACTAGACAGAGAACAAAAGCTAATGGTCAGAAAGGCATTAAATGAGAAGCACAACTCCTACCTATGCAGTTTTTCAACTGCATTGAAAAAACAACAAATCTCAACATTGTGTGAGCCAAAGAAAACTCACATTTCAGGCTAATATGGCCTGTGGACTTCCAGACCTTTGTGTGATTTGGAACACTGAGAGAGAGAGACAGAGAGACAGAGACAGAGATAGAGAGAGACTGAGAGAGAGAAACAAGAAAGGGTAAGTATGAGTGCCTTATGTAGATTCTCCTATATATGACATTAATTTGAGCTGAATCACTCTGTAAAAATGTTTATTTATTAAAATACCAGAGACAAGCTTAGGCCTATGAAAGATATGGGCATTCAAATCCCATTTCAGAACAGCTAACCCTTTGGCCAAGTGAGAATGTAATTAGTAACATGACTGGTTTCATATAGACAATGTAGACATGTAGAATATGGAAATGCAGACAACCAACTGTACGAATGCAGAGGACATTCTTCTAGGGGCTGATTCATTTTACTTCCAGTCTCCTCAAAGGGAAAATCAAGTGGGAGAGAATAAGTTTTTTAAAAAGAAAAAAAGGGCGGGGGGAGCACAAACATCCAAAATTCCTTTCTCAGAAAGGGGCATACTCTTACAAAGCCGACTAAGTTCTTTTCTTTCCTCTTGTCATTTTCTACAAGAGAGCTATGACCCAGTTGTTATTATATACTGCTAAATGTAATTTTTGGATCAGAAATATTATTATCAGAAATACTATTACACACTGATCTTAAGATTTTTTTAATAGATCAGAGAATGTTAGACATTAAGTCTATGACATGCGGTGACTGGAACAAAGCCTCTGTTTGACTACCCTTGCATTTAACTTAGATGAGTCAGAAAAAAGCACACTGGGTACAGGCCTTGGATAACAACACAGGCTAGCATTTAACCAAGCCTCCCTTCTTCAACCAGTTGCTTTGTGTGGTGCATACTCAAGTATGCAACTGAAACCCCATGGTTAGAAATGTTATTTTAATAAAAGAAGTATTTAGATTCTGTGAATCAGTACTTGCTAGCCTACTGTGTCTCTTCACCTGGTCCATCTTCCCAAACCTACAGCATGTCAAAATAATTCATACTTTTGCAGTGATCTTCAATGGTTTAATATGGAACCACTAAGTTGAATCCTCCCTCCCCTCAAATATTTCAGCCTAAAAACTTTGCTGCCCATTCTGTTCTTCTCATCTTGCTGTCGAGAGAGGTGACAGTAGCCTGGTTATGAATGAGGGCTCCCTGCATAGCTGCCTGACTCTCACCATCTCAGCTCTGCAGGGCACCCTGTTAGCATGGCCAAGACCCTGAGTTTCCTCACTATCCAAAAAGATTCTTCCCACCTTCTCACCAAGCTCTGCAAAATAGACCCAGAAAGGTTTTATCTAGGCCTACTAGGAAGGACACAAGCCATAAAACCATATCAGTATCTTTAAGTGAAAGTGTTAGCATCTCTAACAAGGTAAAAGTCAATAGCGAGGGTACCTGTGTGGGTCAGTCGGTTAAGCATCTGCCTTTGGTTCAGGTCATGATCCCAGGGGCCTGGGATTGAGCCCTGCATTAGGCTCCCTGCTTGGCAAGGAGTCTACTTCTCCCTCTGCCTCTCTGCATGTGCTTGCTCTCAAAATAATTTTTAAATTATTTAAAAAAATTTTTAAATTAAAAAAAAGTCAATATCAAATAGGCTGGGTTTGAGCACTGAGAGTCATATATACAGTAACAAAGGCTAACGTTATCTAAAATATTTAACACAAAGGCAGGAACCAGTGTAAAATATTTAGAAAGCCATAACTCCATTTTCTTCAAAATGACATACACAGATAGAGTCTGCCCACTTAAGACAATCCATAAACATTCACAGGGCACTGTGACGTGGAAGTAACAGCGGGGAAACAATGCAAAATGCTTTAGAGTGACCATATTATTTACACCAAAATTTGAGAGTGGCAGGCACATGCCCATGGGACAAACATCAGAAACAAGAACTCTCCTGAAAGTTAAGGAATATAGAGTCCATGAGAATATCATATTATCTGAAATTGCAAAGAACTGATAACATAAGGGAGATCAGCGGAAGTGTTCTAAAGGACAACACACGACAGGAAAGAGAGTAAGAACAGTTTATCAGGAACATGTAAGTGGCAAAGACCCAAAAGGTTTTAGTTAAACTTGAGTTGGCCAGTATGTAGTAAACAGGCTCTCCCACACCTGTTGATGGGACTTCAACAATTAATATAATCTTTATGTAGGGCAATTTGTCCTCCATAGTACAATTAAAAAATTCACATGGGCTTTGACTCAGCAATTTCGCCAGCATTTTTCTTACAGATATAGGCCTACTTGTGTGGAATTCTGTCTGTATAGTGTAAGACTATTTATTGCAGGATTGTGGGTAATAGTCAATTATCCTCATCATCAGGGAACTGGTTAAAAATTATGAGTTACCATGTAGCCATTAAAAAGAATAATGAAGTACTATTTGTAGTGATGTGAAAAGATATCCAAAATATTTAAGTGAAAAAAGCAAAGTAGAACAGTATGGCTAACCTGCTACTGTTGAGACACACAGACACACACAGCTATTTCTACAGGGATACAAAAGAAACAGGTAACTCTAACTGCCTTCAGGGACGCAAAGACCCTACTTTTCACTACATAGTCTTATGTACTTTGTGAATTTTATACTACCTGGATATATTACCCAATCAAAAAGAGAACAACTTTAAAGAGGGGCAAGGAATGTGTGTGTGTGTGTGTGTGTGTGTGTGTGTGTAAAAAATGCTACAGAAAGGCTATCTTGAGCAGAAGTGGGTTACAAAGATTTCCCATGGAAGGCGCTCTGAATGGGATCAGCCTTGAGTAGACAGAGAGGGAGGTGGCCAGGAAGGCTGGGAGGTGCCCTATGGGCCACACTGGAGAGGAAGAGAGTAACAAGAAGCAGCCAGTTTTTGTCTGCAAAGTAAAGTGGCTCAAGAGAGACGAACGTTATGCAAACACTGAAAGCTACTCCCCTTTCCACAGTTCTATTAGAGTACCTCCCTATTAACCAGGCATGAAGTATGAGTGTACGACGTCATCTAGCCACACATTGAATGTCTATTATAAGCCAGGAATTCTGCAAGATATTGAGGTCATAAAACTCAGTGAGGCTCAGCCTTTGTCCTCAATGAGCTCTCTGAGGAAAATGCAAAACAAAGAGAGGAGAGTAGGAGTTCCAGAGATAAAGACCTGAGGAGAAAAGCAGTGACAGACTAGCTAGTGGGATTCATATACTGTAAATGACATTTAAACAGTGAAATACTGGGACACCTGGGTGGCTCAGCAGTTAAGCATCTGCCTTTGGCTTAGGCATGATCCCAGAGTCCAGGGATCAAGTCCCGTATCAGGCTTCCTGCATGGAGCCAGCTTCTCTGCCTATGTCTCTGCCTCTCTCTGTGTCTCTCATGAATAAATAAAATTCTTTAAAAAATGCATTTTATTCAATCCTTCTCGAAATAGTTTCCATTGTTTAAATAGGACAAATGAGAACAGAAAGATTGAAAAGCAAATTTACCTGTCAAAGTTAAGAAAGGAATCTCCCCAATTTCTTTCTACCAGCTTAGCTCTTACACAGATCTGGACACACTTGCAGAAAGTACCAGCTGACATTACTCAATGGGGGTTTCCTTACTTTTGTTAATTTTGGATTTCCTTGTGAACAGGAGCACAGAATATTTGTTTCTATTTTTTAAACCAATATAGCACAACAGAGAGTGCTATTTAATTAAAACGAAAATGCTCAGTGCCCTTGTGAAAGAAAATAAATATTACCTACTCAATTTTCCAACCAACTGACACAAATATCTGATAAAAAAAAAAAAAAAAAGATGAAACCTTGGCACCATCAGAGGGAAAAAATTTGCCAGCCATCTTCCCAGCATGATGTTTTCTACAGTCTTCTACAGTATTATCTCATGCTCTTTAATATTTGCCACTTTAAAAGGCTCGGTCTTTAATTAAATAATTACCTTCTTGGGAAAATACAACTCAGTCCTAAATTGAGTAGGATTTTCACCTCTCCACTTATTCAAATTCTACCTCTTCTTCAAAGTCTCGTTCAAAACTCATTTTCTCTATGAAGCCATCACCTGTGGTTTCAAAGATCTCTCCTTCTCAGGTGTTAATTATATGAATCACACATCCTGGCAGTTGATCATGTGCCTCTTATTCTTTTTCTAATTCAATAGCGCTCAGTTTATATTTCTCTCCTGGAACTTATTATTTCGCTTTGAATTACAGTGGTTTTAAGTATCTGTTTCTCTGCTCCACTGAAGAGGCTAAGTCATATCCATCTGTGTACTATCTTTGATTAAAGCCCAGTCCTTGACACATTAATAATAAATACTTGTTGGATTGAATGGACTGAATGGATATAAATTTTGCTCATCCTATAAGAATATAAACTTGAAAGTTTATGCCATGTTTCTTTTTTCTCTGTTCATAAATACCTACCCCAGTGCTAGGCACTAACAAGCCATGCAAAGATATTCAACAAGTACTATATAAGTAAACCAGTTACAGTCTAGTTTTACTTACATTAAATTATCTCTTCAGTTGCTTGGTATCTGAATAAACATGTCCCTGATCAAACAGATGACTCACAAAAGTGAGGTTACTTCAAATACCCCTTGATTTTGAGGGTTGCATATTAAGAAGAGGCGGTTAGTAACACACACACACACACACGCACGCGCACACACACACACACAGCGCCAATGCTGTTTCAGTAGTTAAAATCTGATATCTGAGTATTCAAAATGAACAAATATGAACTGGTGCTGTAGACTGTAAATCTGGCCATGGTACTTCCGCCTCTTCCCATCAAGAGGCGAGTCTCTTCTCCCACCCCTCAATCTGAGCTGCCTTGTGACTGACTGGTTTAGCCAATAGTCACACTGTGCAATTTCCGAGCTGAGACCTCAACAGACCTTCTGCTTCTGTCCTGAGGCTCTTATTTCGCTTCTGCCACTATGTGAACAAACCTGAACTGGCATGCTGGAGGATGAGACCACATGGAGGAGGCAAGTTTCACAGCTGAGGATGCCCTAGGCCAAGAAGCTCCAAGCCAATCAGGCAGCTGACTGCAGATGTGGGAGTGAGCCTAGCTGGAGCAGCAGCAGATTCACCCAGCTAAATCCAGTCCAAATGGCCAATCTACAGAATCACAAACCAAATAAGTGGTCATTTTAAGTCACTAAGTTTTGGGGTAGTGTGTTCCACAACAAAAGCTAGCTCACCACCATTTAATTTAATACTGAACACTCACATGGTATCACAATATTAATATCTATTCCATAGCAGTTTGAACTGTATAGCCAATGCAAATCATTCCTATATGTGTAATATTTTATTTTTAAATACTCTTAACATTCTAATTATGATTAAATAATCAGGTTGTAATCTCGGGGTCATGGGACTGAACCCCGTGTCAGGCTCTGCACGCAGCACAAAGTCTGCTTGAGACTCTCTCCTTTTCCCCCCTGCCCCTCCACCCCTATCTCCAGGATAAATATTTTTTTTAATTTAACATTTTACGATAAGGCATTTTCTAAACATTTTACTTTTTTAATTTCTACAAATCTCAAGAGCTTCAGTATCTTTGTACATAAAGCATTTGCATTTTGGATTATTTTAGTAAACTTGATTCCCAAAAGAACGATCACTAGTAAAACATTTTAAGGAATCTTGACACACATTCTGTACTTTCAATATTCAGCTGACTAGTTTTCTTAAATTATCATTGCATTATCAAAGCTTTGCCTGATCCTCGGCTATATTTGGTATGCTTTACTAACTACAATGTTGATATGTATAACCTATAATTCTAAAATCCTTCTCCCAACCCTCTACTCCTTCAGGACCTCCTCTTCTCCAATGTTGACCTGCAGCCTCCAGCCCATGCAATTATCAGAATTCAGCTGTAGGCCAATGACTATCAGAGTAAACATGAAGAATGGCTCACCGCTTCTCAAAGCTTGGAATTTTGAAAACATAATAATACACTTTCTACTTTTAGAGGTGGGGTTATGGGGGAACTTGCTATTCAGGTCAAATGAGTCAATCAAGATGAGAAAGTTAATGTATTTCAGTCAAGTATGTCTGTGCTGGCATGTACCACCACCAAGAGCAGTGCATATGGGAGTATTTCATTTTAAAGGATAGCATTATTAATGCCTCTTCAAATACCAAGTTATAAATTGGGTCTTTTAGTATTGGCTTCCACTCTGCACACTACTTAAACAAATCATGAGCATACTTCAAAGCCACCATAAACTTTCCTTCAAATTCCTCTTCTTGCAAACAACTGCACATCCTAATCTTCCTAATGTTTAACATTAGATATCCTTCAGATTAAAACTTCTTTAAAGGTCCCATGTTATAGATGTGCACTCCATCTTACCTTGGGGAAGGCCCCCCTCATCCCACCCCAAGGTCAGGGGTATCTGCATTTAGGCAGAAAGATGGTTTGTCCTACAAGTGATGAGAGAGAGAGACAGACGGGGAGAAAGCAGAATATGCCACAAAGAGATCAACAAGTGTGAAAGTCCACAGGTGAAAGAGAACACAATACCCTCTGGAAATTACAAGTGTCCAGATCAAAGGGCTAGAGAGCAGAGTGATGAGAAAGTGAACAGAAACCTGGTGCCAGAAGGGTCTTTTTATTCTGGAAGGCTAGGGGAGTCTGAAAGGAAGGGCATGTGGCAAACAACCATGACCCATATCTTAGAATGATCCATCAGTCTGGCGGAAACTGGAGGGAGGCGTCGAAGCAGGGAGAATGTGGGAGGCTGACAGTGAAATTGGAAATAGAGGAGCAGGAGCAGTGGGAGCAAAAAGAAATGGAGAGATTGGCAGAGGTTTTTGGGAATGGAACTAGCCAGCACATCTTGTTACCTGACCGGTAATTCCTGGTTCTCTTTCTGTAGAAGTCAATTTTTCATTTCTGGTAATTGTAACACAAAACCACCCTGCTCTGAAGCAGAAAGAAAATTTACCTAAAGAAACTACTATTGTTATTTTCTTTGCTCTACATTACCCATGGTAAGAAGCACTGTCAGCCTAATAACGTGTGAGGAGGGAAGTAAATGCTACCACATAACAGGAGAGGAAGGTTGTTAGGGTTGATGGTTGGGGAAGGAATTAAAATCATTGGAGTCTAACTTGGGAAGTTTCCTGCTTTACACAACTGAAACGAAGTCAAATAATAGTACCCCCAATGCCCAAAGAGAGAGAAAGAAAGTACTTTCCACCAGTAAGCACCTAATGGTTAAAGGGGGCGAGGAAAGTTGCCAGAAAGTCTAGAACACCTCCAGCCAATTGGCAGCCACACTTTGGACGCAGAGCATGGTTGTCACCAGGGTGTGCTAGAACAATCTTGGTGAAAAGGGACACCACACCTTATCCCATCGTCTCATTCTAGGACTAGCGTGTGTCACAGCATCTGTTATGGAATATTTGTCCCCTGGAGAAAAAAAAAGGTTCCAGGAACTAACTTTTAACTCCCTTCTTAGTCCATCATTCATTTCCCCAATTCATAGGAAGCACTGGTCCCATGCCAGGGGCTGTTCTAGGCCCTGTAGACAGGATCAATTGAGGCAGACAAGTGCCTTCTCTCACTCAATCCACATTCTAACCAAATTGCATAAGATTGACATTCTAACCAAACTGCAAGACTAAGGAATCCCATAGTAAAGAAAATTGACTGACTCATCTGACCCTGGGATCTTTATTATTTTATTTTATTTTTTTTAAATAAACTGACTGCATTTATTTTGGGAAAACTCTACTCTAAACAATTTCCATCAACCTTCCATCTCACTCTGTTGTTTCTTCTCCAAAGTCTGCATGTCAAGCTCTAGGACCTTGCAATCGCAGGTGGCCAGTTTCCTTTTCCTCGCACTCCTAAACATTAATTATTTTCCTGTGTTCCTTGAACCTACCACAGGGCTCTGCAAATAGGAGATAACTGTTTACTAAAAAAACAAAAAACAAAAAAACATAATTTGAAGTAAGTCACTGGGTGATTTATTAAAAAAGAAAAAGCTAACTATGTAGGTTGGCTCAAACAGCAGAGCCAATTTTCTACAGTTAAATCTAATGTATATACAGGAGAATCCCTAACATATGAAAAGCCCATGCAGCACACAGGGACAGCTGTAGGTCTATAACACATGCTCCATTATATTTGCTCATGATGAATAGATTTTACTGGACACAGGATGGTTCATTATGTGAACAGTGCTCTTTCTGACATTTCCCTCTCTGCTTCCCTATCAAGAAAGGCTGCCAAAACCAATATTGTACTGAAAAATGAATAGTTACCTTATCAACATGTTTTTTGTTCATATCCTTGTCAGTATTACTTAATTACATGATATTCTAGCAATTTGATCATTCACTTAAACTCAACACTTTAACAAAATGACTAAAACACCCTAAGCTTATTCCCTTGCACTCAAAAATTTATGCCAATTGCTAATAACATAAAATGTATATCCTAAAAAAAATGTATATCCTTTAAAAAATTATTGAAGTAAATGCCTTTAAACAGGCTAAAGAAGATCAGGTAACTAATGTATGCAGACTACTGTACAGCTGATAAATCACTTTCACTTTTCATTTTAAAATATGATTTCATCCTTAACCGACTCTGTGGGCTAAGAAGATTATTACCCACATTTTACAGAAAAAGTAAAATTCCATTGATTTGATCAAAAGCACAAACTAATTACTTGGTTGTGCAAGAATCTGAATCTGTATTTTGATTCCAAATTCTAGGATCTTTCCATGGGTTAGACAGTTTCCATCCTTAACACTGTTTTTGGGAAGACCGGGTGGCTCAGCGGTTTAGCACCACCTTCCACCCAGGGCCTGATCCTGGAGACCCAGGATCGAGTCCCACGTCAGGCTCCCTGCATGGAGCCTGCTTCTCCCTCTGCCTGTGTCTCTGCCCCCACCCCCCGCCTCTCTCTCTCATGAATAAATAAATAAAATCTTAAAAACAAAAAACAAAAAACACTGTTATCAACATACATAGGTGATGAGATAAATGAGTTTAGAAGTTATCAAGAAAATAGGACTAATATGAATTTTAACAAATACAAGGACAGTACTTAACTATGACAAATACACAAATATAATCATTATTTAAGGCTATCAACTACACATATGAATAGATACCTTTTAGAGCTATTAAGAATATAAGCAGATGATGGGTAGGTACCAAAGGTCAGACTGTAAACTCCATGCGCACAAGGACTTGTATATTTTATTCACTGAGGCATTCTCAGTACACTCAATAAACACTTGAACAAATGAAAATGAAGTATAACATGGACTATAAAAATGAGGCTCTCAGATATAGAAGAATAAAGTTAGTTTATATTCAAACTCAAGAGACCAAGTGCAATCTAATTCGTTAGGTAATTACTAAGTAACCTGTAGGTAGGTGCTTATAATTTATGCTGTGCACATATGCTCTTCCCTTGTAGGTAATAAGCTGCACGAGATCTGGAAATATGTCAGGTTTGTACCCTCTAGAGTGCCTGGTTAAGCAACCTTTAATAGAAGAGTTATTTTCAACCCTGACCGTACATTAGCATTACCTGGAGAGCTTAGAAAGAAATGCCTAGAGAGCCCCACCAGACACCAACTAAATCTAAATCTCTGAGGGTGGGGACAGAACTTGGATTTTTTTTTTTAAAGTTCACATTTGAAACCCAGCAATAGGTGAGTGCCACTTCTGTAAACCAATAGTTCTCAAACTCTGGTATACAGGAGACCCAGAAGGTCCCACCCCCAGAGAGTCAGATGCCCTAGGTCTGGAGTGGTGCCTGAAAACACACACTTTTAACATCCAGGTGACCCTGATGGGGAGGGCGGGGAGCCCAATGGAAGAATAACTGCTGTATATCATCTACAACGTTTCTTGAATTAAAGAATAAATGTAAGAGATACATGGATAGGAAAACATGAAAAAAATATTTAAAATTTACATATAAAAGGAACTTCATGCTCAACATCACTGGTCATTAGAAAAACATAAATTAAATCCATAAGGAGATACCACTACATACTTACTATAATGGCTAAAATTAAAAACAAAACCACAATAACACAAGTGCTGATGAGGATGCACATCAACTCCCACTCTCACACACTGCTGCTGGGAAAACAGTACTGTACGCCAGGTTAGAAGAGTCTGTCCGTTTCTCATAAGTTAAACATGTACTTACCAGACTAGCTGGCAATCCAAGAGAAATGAAAATTTATAATCACATTAAAATCTGCACAGGGATGTTTACAGCAGCCTGATTTATAATGGCCCCAAGCTGGAAACAACTGAAATGCCCTTCAGCTGGTGAGTGGATAAACTATGATACATCCATACAGTAGAATAGTACTCATAACACACAATGCAATGAACTACCCATATTAACAACACTATGGATGAATCTCAAATGCATTCTGCTCCATGAAAGAAGCCACTTAGATAGCTGTATACTGTATGATTCCATCCATGTATATAACATTATATATGTTATATACATACATATATGTATAACATCCATTTATACAACAAAAATTAAAACTATAGAGAAAAAAAATTAAAAGCACAGAATAGTCACTGCCGGAGGCTAAAACTTGGGGGGCGGTGTTGATTACGAAGGGCCACTCATTACATGCATCTTATTATTATAAAACTGAAATCATTGCAACCTCAGGAATTAGGAACTTGACAAGATAATTATTTTCTTAAGTATGATCTACATCGTCCCCAGGACACATGATTTGATTTTCCTACTCTAGGTTCAGATTGCTTTCTGAGCACCAATGGCATCACACTCTCTCAAAATAAGCCACCAGGAGAGAAACACCCATGGCTCACAGTTTGTGTTTAAACTTGCAGCTGACTCATTTTGCCCTTGATAACTGAACCTTTCTCTCCTAATAACTTTAATTATAGCCATCTCTCATCCTAAAGCTGCCCCTTTCCCCGGGAACATAACTGTTAGCCTTGTGACCTCCTGACTGTGAGACACTGGGTAAATATGCCACCTCCGGGATTCAGTGTGCTAAAAACAGAGCCTACGTTTTTTGTGCATTCCGCTCTCGCATATGGATGTTGTGAAGATTAGGAGAGGTGATGTACAGGCATGGGATTACTGTTGTTATGCTTGAAATAAATTTCATGGAATTTGTTCTAAACTTGTAATTACAGTAAATACCCTCCTCCTCTCTGCCATAACAGCAAGTATTCACACTGGAAATGGCATTCTTAGTCACTGTTTCCTCAATGTATTGCCAAAACCATGGGATCTGGAAGAGTGGCACCCAGTTTGGAGTCTCAATCTGTAACTTTGTGAGCTCAAGTAAGCCACTTACCTTCTGTGAGTCTCACTTCAAGTATGTGTTTCTCTAGGGGATAGTTTGAAGGCAAAACGAGGCACACATAAATAAACTACTATATAATGTCTGGTACAATTTCTACTCTCTGATTTTTACATAGAAGTGACCAACCAAGAGATTCACTCTTGGCTGGATGAAACAGATTCCCCCAGTGTCATCAGAGTATATCAGTGTAGATCTATGACCTGGGAGGTTTAACAAACAGTTCACTACTTAACAGTCTTATGAGAAATCAAGTCAAGAATGAAATGGTTGATTTGAGAGAAAAGAAGACCAAATAGGTGTGTTTCAAAGAGCTGGTGTGGTATGCAGGGAAAAGAACATAAGCTCTGATGTCACCCAAACCAGGATCTAAATTTCAGCATTTATGAGCTTAGGGAAGCTATACCACCTTTATTTGCATACTTTCTAATCTATAAAATGGGTTGTTATCTTGAAGGGTAAGAAATAAATAGTAATGTAGAGAAAGTATGGCAGGTAGCATATCCTATGCATAGGTGGGCACTCAAACAATGCTTGTAGTCATGCATTAATTCAACAAGCATTCATTAAGTATCATATACACTAGGCACTATATGAAGCCTGGTCATCACTTTTACTATTTCCTAAGAGGACTAGGGCAAATCTAAGGTGAAAGAAGAACAGATGGTAGTGTCTTTATTGCTCCACATAAAGGGCAGTTCTCACGGCCCAACAGCTCCCTGATAGCTTAATGCTCTGATTAAAACACAACAGAATGGATCTAATTTTCTTAACCTTTTTTCTTCTTCACTTATTCAATTTATTTGGTACTGCAAATCTGCCCTGACACGTGAAAATTCCTAGGAAGTAACAAATTTATGAGTTAGAAGAGGTGGGACAGCTACACCTGTCTGTAATGCTCTCTTTTTATCCCTGGCACCTCCTCTCTTCTGGTTCCACTGTTTTCTGGCTTTGCAACCTTGGGCATGTCACTTACCCTCTCTGAAGCTGCTTCATCATGAAGATGGGAATGGTACCATTTAGCTTTGCTGATGTGAGTTAAGGATGTCCGGGAAAGAGAAGATACATGGGTGGGAAACACAAAGAAAGCAGAAGAGAGGAGAGACAAATAGAAAAGAGTCAGAGACACTGACTCAGAGAAGAGGAAGAGAGAAGGAGGCAGACATACAGGAATAAAAAATTTGCATAGGACCCAAATCTCATTCAGTAAGTGTAACCCTTCATGCTGGGGATGTGATCCAATTGAAAAAAAGTCAATCTCTGTTGTGAAACTTATGATTTTTAGCATTTCCCAACAATTAATGGTCATCTGCAAGTAAATGGTGATGGCTTGATCATCATCAAGGAAAACATGAAAATCAACTGAGGGTCACAGAGATGATAAAACTACCTGCAGAAGAGCCAACAAACTTAAGTTTTAATAAATGTTCTAAGCAGTCACATTTAAAGTGAGCCATACTTACTTAATTCCTAAGCATGATGCTACTGTGCCACTAAAAACTGTGTAGTATTATATATACCATGCATTTGTACCAACATGTAAAGGGTTATACACACTAAATTATTTGCTGGATTTCTGAGCAAGTGAAAGGATTTTCAAAGACAATAGAAATGGTTAACCTATGCTGATTTTTAAATCCCAATGCTATGAATGCTAATTTTCCTCTTCTCTCCTTTACTCATGATGCATGAGTTTAATCATCAGAAAGCCTTAACTAGGTTCTGACCCTCTTTATCTAGTTGAATAATTCTGTTCTATAAATATTAACCGAACTCTGATTATGTGAGTAACAAAAGGAATATAGGGATGATTACAAAATCATTCCTGCCTTGAAGGGTCTTGGGCTTTGAGTTAATTGCAGGCCAGCAATGCACATTGTTTGGATAGACATTATATCATATGACAAAGAGATTCATGTGCTGAAGAGTATCAGGATTAAGTCAGGCTGGTCAACACTATGCCCAGATGAAATGCACTCAACATATTTCTAGGCACAGCCAAACATTTTTCCTCTTGGCACCACCTTTGCTTCTTCCTCATCTCTTTCCTTTCAGGTTTCAACACTCACATATGCCCTCTATCAACCTTCGAAGGTGCTAGTCTTCTCTATAACCCTACTGCTTATATACATCTGGGTGAGGGGTTTCCACACCCAGCCCCTCACCACAAAATCTCCATCTGCTTTGCAACAGAACCCACTCCCAAATGATATGAAATGCACAACCTGGCCTTAGTCTGGAGTATCCTGAAAGCAAGACTACCCATTTCTCTGAAGAAATCATAGTCTGTTAATTGGCCAAATTAATGCTGATATTCCTCATCAAGTGCCTAAACAAGGCACTGAGAAAAATGGTATTATGAGAAAGTAAAACCAAACGTCACAAGCTGACAGTTTTACTTGCATAGTGTTTTAAAAATATAGTAATGGAAAAATAATCAGCTAGATTTCTGCATTTCCCAAAAGAACCTGAAGATCTGGCCACAGTGGGTTCCATGCCTCTTCACAGCAACAAGGGACAGGCATGGGTGGCAGATGTCTCCTTGAGATAGAGGATAAGCTCTCAAGTATATGACAGTTCTCCTGAAGATTCCTGTGATCATCAAGAAGCTATGCTGTAGATGCTCTGTGCTTAGACATCAGACTGGAGTTTAAGGACTGGGACTAGAGCAGTAAACAAAACATCAAAATATCTACCTTTGTGGAACTGCACTGTGGTTTTAAATGGGTGTTGAAGGAAAGGGAAAGCAACCCACTAAGAATATTTGTAAGTGAAGGTATTCTAATGTTCCCTGAGGAGCTCTCTATTTAATGGCTGGAGGGACACCTTTTGCTAAGTAAATGGTCAATCCCTAGCCTATCAGTTTTGATATTTAAATGAAGTGTGCTTAAAATGAAGGTACAGAGTTGATGATTTGGGAGTCCAGATAATTATGAAATTACAGTATAAAATATCACCAGGACTGAAAGTGGATTTCTAAGTTCATTTGTGGATTCAATTATGTCCATATCTTATATCCTATGTATTCCCTATGTGACCTAAATACATGGTCTAAATTTCTGCTAAGTCTTCAGATTAGCATTAAAAAAAAGCGCTTATCCTTACTCTAAGCATTTAAATGTGCCAACAAAATTACATTTCATATTAGATTATTTTAATACTAAAGATCACAGATTCAGTCAATTCTATTTTTGATCACAAAGTGAAGCCCTTATATTTCAAAGGTTTCTGAATATCAAGTTACTGTCTAATGTCAATTTCTGCCTTGCTGACCTGCCCTGAAACTTCTCCAACCTGCTAATTATGTAATCGGTGAACAAATAAAGTATAGGAGAACGACTGCTTGATGACTTGAGAAAGTGTCCATTCAGGGCTATCTACACATTCTCATTAAGTTCTCCTGATGCTAAAGTGCAGGAAGCCATGAGTTGGCACAGTGAAGACAGTTAAAGTAAAACAGTCAAAGAAGAGAGACATTACCTGAACATATTGTTGGGCTAAATTACAATCACTTTATCTAAGGAAGTATGGTTATTACATCTGCCTTAAACCAAATCATATTGTTGGTTTCACAACTTGGGTTAAGTTAAGAACACGATTCCCATTTAGGGGAATGGAATCCTTTTCTCTGGAATTGTTCCTTAACTCAGTTATCATCACTGCCACCATGTGTAAAAATAATCTTCAATCTTGATTTGTACTCCTCTGAGAATTACAACTAAGAAAAATGGGCACCGGCAGGGAAACCAGGCTATACAGACAGTAGGTGACTCAAACCCGGGTCTTCCGGCTGCTAAGCTCATGTTCTTGCCACTACAGGCCCTTTCTCAGTAATAACCAAAATCTCAAGCAGGCTTTCAAAGTTTGCACTGTCTCATTTGATCTTGGTAATAATCTTGGGAAGCTGCAACAGACATAATATCTCTTGTATACAGCAAACAGGTCCCCAGGTATGGTATTTATGGAAAAACCTTAAAACAAAACAAAACCCAAACCAAAAACCTGCCTTTGTTTCTGATTGTGGTTTAGACCAGGAATCAGTAAACTGTTCAAAGAAGTTGTATCTAATGGCTGGTAATATCCATAAGACATAAACAACTATTAAAAAAATTACTGTATGCAACTTAAGTATGTTGCCTTTTGAGTAATCATAGCTTCAAATGAGTACAACATACCTGTTATATTTATATTCTAAGGACAGCAAATACCAGGTATTCGTATTATCCCTTCAGCACACTTCATAATCCTTCAGCACACTCTACCTTGCTGGGCCTGAACCCAGCCTCTGAATCTTTCTGAACATATAGCTCTACGCAGCCCCTATCCATTGATTGGCAGTATCAGCTACAAATAAAAGCTGCATTTTCCCATTCTGACCCTCTCCTATATTGTATAATGGTTGTTTCTTGCATTTTTCTTTGCTTTTGATTTATTGATGGTTCTCCATTATTTCATGTATGTATTTATTGTCTTTCTCAAGTACAGGGACTCTGCCTTTTATTTATCTTGGAGCACCAAACACAATGATTCATATATACAGCAGTCACTCAGAGTGTTCTGAATGTACCTAAAACAAATGTATAGTATTTATGGAAAAGAAATCTAAAGTCAAAAAAACAAAAAAACAAAAAACTGTCCTTGCTTCTGATTATGGTTTAGCCCAAAGGTCAGCAAACTTTTCTGTAAAGAGCCAGATAGCAAATATTAAAAGCTTTTTTTGCCAGATGGTCTCTGATAGAACTACTCAACTCTGCCATTAGTGTAAAGCACACACAGAAATGAGGAAACAGATGAGTGTATCTACATTCCAATAAAACTTTATTTTGGACAGTGAATTCTGAATTTTATAGAATTTTTACACATCACAAAATACTATCCCCTTCTCCTAACTTTTCCCCAGACAACTTAAAAAATGGGAAAAAAAAAAACCCCATTCTTGGCTTTTAGGCCATAGAGAAACAAAAGAGGCAGGCTGCACTTGGCCCACAGGCTCTAGTTTACTGATCTCTGGCCTAAATCTCTGGTTCTCAAAATGCGAAACTCGGGTGGTCTGCAAGATCCTTTCAGCAAGTCCAACTACCTATGTGTGCGGCCAGAATTTCTTTGTAGACATCCAGCAAAACAATGTACCACAACAGACTGAGCACAGAAGAAAATATGAGGATCCAGCTGCCTTCTATTAAGCCAGAAATTAAAGAGATTTACAAAAATGGAAAACAATGTCACACTTCTCCCTAGTTTTTCTTTATGTTTGGAAAACACGTAGTTGTATCTCATAATCCTCTTTATGGTAACATGTATGGGGTTTATTATTGATTTTTAAAATGGATTCGTATTTTTAAAATTTCTCACAGTTTTGATTTCTAATGTGATAAATGTCAATAGCCACAGCCCATGTAAAAAAAACCTCTCTGGAGGCCCTCAGTAAATTTTAAAAATGTAAAGGGATCTTGAAGACCAAATAGTTGGGAGAGCCAGCTGCTGAGCCACAGCTGAGTTAACTTACTCCTGTGGCAGGGTGCGTGGAGGCAGCATGCAGGCCACTTCCTCAGACCACCTGATTTCAATCCCCCACTTGGCTTCTCCCCACCAAAGAGCTTCCCAGCACTTCTGTGATTAGATTCTGATTCGGCAAAATTTAATCCCATGCAGTTTATGTGTGTGTAAATAAAGTTGGTGAGAGCGTGGTGGTGATTTTTATGAAAGAACCTTTCTGATACACACAGGCCTTAAAACTGTTTCAGCTTCTATTTTGCCAAAATAGGTACCAAGAAGCAAGAATCTCTCTCTGGCTTCTGGTTTCCAATCTTAAAAAAAAAAAAAAAAAAAGTAATTCCTTGCCTTTAGAACATATTTCAAAACAAACAATCACTGGCTGCTGTATAAATCCTAGTCCCTTCAACTTGGCTCACTTCAATTGTGGGCTCCCGATGCTAATCAGCATCCTCAGCAATGCTACATCTAAAGCAGTAAAATCCATCATACATGGTACTAGTTTGACAGTACTAATAATGTAATAAACACTGTATCTTGCAAGTAAAGTACATGTGCCTTAAAGAGCATTTTAAGAGGGCATATAATATTTTGCTTGTTCTGACATTAGAGATTTAAAAACTTTTTAAAAGCATATTTTAGGAGAAACAAAAAGGGAAAGTTGTCTTAATTCCAGTGTTACCATATATAGGGAAACCCTATATAAGGAAGCATTTCTTTCAATATAAAATTACTTTGTATAAAGTTTAACTGTCTATCCAAATGATGTGTAGTATTGCTGGCCTGGGGAAACTGTCTCAAACCCCTCACTCCTGATCATTTTCTAGAACATTAAAGAAATTAACAACTATGATTCCTACATTTGTCATTTTGTTGAATTATATATCCTTAATACAAAAGTGTTTCCTCTTAAGTATATAATTCTTTTTTTAAGTATATAATTCTAAAAGCCTTTATAAGCTTTCTCTTACAGAATAATAACTTTGTAAACAATAACAAAAGTAGAAGAAATACATATTTTTGGATATTTATCCTTCAACCTATACTATCGAGTATCTTTTGAAAAATCAAGAATTATGATTAGATGCTAAATCTGCCATAATTTGTCATTACTGGCTGTGAGTAGAAAACCAAAATACATTTAGCTGGTCTGGCCCACATCAAAACTGAAATTCACTAGCGCCTTTAAATCAGAAAGACACTAGCAAATTATTATATTACCTGTTTGGAGAATTATCACCCATGTAGGGGGACGATGTAATTTATATTAGAAGGATTTTGGTAGCTGTGATGTTCAAAGAAGAACAAAAAATAGACGAAAACGTGGAGAAAATGCTTACTGTTTAAATCCACGTAAAAGCAAAAGTCTCATCGTGATTGCAAAACATTCCAAATTGTGAAACTTAAGTTACTTGTAAAATAGACAAAAGTAGAGCTGCTTCCTCAGTCGTTTTTTGAGACCTCAGCATCAATTTAAAGAAAATGCTTATATTTAAAAGAAAGCTTATTTCAAAATATGAATCCTTACACTAAGGACAAATAAGGACATGAAGGAAATTTACATCTAATAAGACAGTGCTCCACGAGTATGCAAATGAAGATGATGAGAAATTGAAGTCTACAAAAAAGTTCTTTCCTTCACTACCCAATTCTTTAAGGAATAAGAGTCGGGAGCCTAGAAGAATGACAACTTGTGCTAATGTAAAAACTATCAAAATTATATTAAATTGTTCTGTGGATTATGCAGAAAAAAAGAGGAAAGGTAAGGATGGATGTACTTCACCGTGGAGAAAAGATCTACTGTCAAATACTGTCTACAAAAATTTTTCCGTGTAATGAATCATCTTTCCCAGTCTCATTTTTAAATCAAAATTATGTTCGAATCACAATCACAATCACCTGGAATTTATGCTACCACAAAAGACCAAAGGGATCCAGAAGATCCTGGTCCATATTTGAGAAGAGAAAACTAGTTTGAGAAAACACTGCTGCTACTACTCAAAAGGCAGCAAAACCAGAATTCAGACTGATCATTTTAAAAGTGTGGCACAGCAGTTTAAAATGTAAAATACCATTGCTATTTTAATAAAATAGTTCCATTTTAATTTCCCAACTCCCCCTCTCCAGCAGTGGAACAATACAGTGTCACTTTATCGAACCGCTGGGAAATTTTCTTAGCACTTTGTGGAAACTGTTGGCTTTCAGAAATGGACAGGCTGATTTGAACCAAAAGTTAGACAAAATACAGAATTGCAACAACAATTAAAAGCAATTTAGAAAGAGGATCAAGCCAAGCAGAGAGGCAAACTTTCTAAAAATCAGTTTTCTGGGGCTGTTTATCAGGTCAGTTCCCTAATTTCAAAAAGGCCAACCAAAGCAAAGCATGCAGACTTACATTGCTTCTTTAGTTCTTTCAGCTGTTGTTTAAACTGTACAAATTTTGCATTATTTTGAAAGTCTGCATCACAATTCTTATTCTGTAAAGCCAAAAATTTCTTCTCCACTAACAATTTTAGGTCTGGTATTTTTTCTGGACGTTCTTCTTTTACCTGAGGAAGACAAAACATTGGTCTCAGTTCAATGTTAACAATGACACCGTTTTTTTAACATTATTTTTACCTCATTTCATTCAAATAAAAAAAACACAGTGAGGTAGAAAACAGAATCCCGACAGAACCAGAGAGGTTGAGACTTGTTCCAGAACAGGCTGCTGGTAAACAGTGGGGGGAGCCATTCGACCCGTCTACTCATCACTTTTCTTAAACCCACGCCCCAGTGCCCTATTAACTTGCTGTCTCCTGACAGCTACTAGGGAAACATCTCACACCAGCACAACCCTGTGCCCTCCACCTTCAACGGAACTTGAGCCTCGTGGCTTCCTCCTTTTTGCCAAGTCTGCTCAGTCCCCTCTCCTACTACCCAAGTGGAGATTCCAGCCTTCATTCTCCCCAGGGCTCGCTCCTCTGCTCCGCTCTCTGCCCCAGCAGGGGAGAGTGGCTGCTACTTCATCAAAAAGTTGAGGCTTTAATCTTGAACTTCACCCTCTGCTGCCACAATTAGGAATGAGTTCCCTGTTCTGTTCAAAGCTAAATTCTCAATCTATATTCCTTTTGTTCCTCCCAATATTTTATCATAAAAAATAAAGCTCTTGTAAGAATTGTATTTTGCCATTCACCTGCCTCCTAGGTGCCCCCAATTAACACTTTACTGGGTTTGCTCTATCACCGTATCTGTCCCATCTGTGTTTTTCTTTCCACACTCAACCTTGCTTTCAAGTTCATTCTTTTTTTTAATTTTTTAAAGATTGTATTTACTTATTCATGAGATATACAAAGAGAGAGAGAGACAGAGACAGAGACACAGGCAGAGGGAGAAGCAGACTCCATGCAGGGAGCCTGATGTGGGACTTGATCCTGGGACCCCAGGATCACTCCCTCGGCCAAAGGCAGGCAGTAAACCACTGAGCCACCCAGGGATCCCCTCAAATTCATTCTTAATTTCATCTTCTTAACCTCTGTCAAAACAAACTTTCCCCTCGAGAAGCTTTTTCCCCTAAAACCTCTACATTGGCTCTTTACTCCCAAATTGAACAATAAACAACCTCCTCTAATCCCTGCCCACCCTCCCCAGTTCTTTTCTCTTTGTTGTCTAGCTGCTTGGAAAAAATCATCTCTACCCACTGTTCCCACTTCCTCAACCTCAAACTGTAGCCACAGCCATCAGGCTGCTCCCCAGCCCCTGTGCACCTTACCCCCACATCACTGTAATTGCTCTTCCTCGGGCCTTCATATTTGGCCCCTTGATCACTGGCCTTTTCCTGATGCTGCTGCCACCCAAGCAAAATTCACCAAACTCTCCCTCGTGTCCCAACACGCCTTAACACAGAATCTATCACAGCCCCTGTAATAGTCAACTGCATTTATTTGTACATGTTTCTTTTCCCTCATAAAATACACTCTTTGAAAAATGATTTATCACTGTGTTTGCCAGCACCTGGCATGTAGTAGGTAATATTCAGTGTATGTGCTTTATATATTTCAAGTGAATTCTCTTACATGCTCCAAATATACTTTCCCATTCAAATCCACAATTGATCGACTTCCTGTCATTAGTCAAGTATATAATTTCTGAGCTGGAGGACAACTTAGAGGTCTTCCAATCTTGATGTCTACCTTCCTCAGTTTCATAAATAAAATTATATAGAAAGAATTAAATGACTTGTTTACTATAATCCAGTTGGTTGAAGGCAATGTTAAGACTGCAATATAGATACAGAAAATTCTTGCATTTGGTTCCAGTCAATGGAATGTATTTCTTATTTCTTTGAATCTGAGTATCAATGCATGTGAAGTCAAAAGATGACCTGCAATTTATGTTTCAATAATATTTTGTCATGGAAAGAAGAATTATATCATCTTCTTTTGTTTAACAGCTATAGATTTTAATTAGCTAAATCAAAAACGAAAACTAAGCACAAAACCAAAATGCCTACATGTGTATTTATAGTACTGAGTGTAGAAACTATCTTCTCACTGTATGGTTGATATTCAACCAGTGGTGGATCCATCATCAAAGAGAGTTGTGAAAAATATGGAGAGGCTTTAATGACACATCTTATATGTAATTAAAAATTATAAATAAGTCCTGTAAGGCTAAGGAACCAATAAAGCTCAGTTTCGAAAAGAGAAGGTAGAGAGGTAATTTAGTAATAATGCCTCATGTCTCAAGAATAAGAGCTGTTACACATGGTGACTAGCTATCCTCACCTCTACCATGGATAGAACAAGATGAAACAAGTTCAAGATTGTAGCATGAAGTTCAGATTAGATACAGCAAATAAATGACAAGATCTCAAAATAAATAAATAAATAAATAAATAAATGACAAGATCTCACAAAAGAATTATAGCCTCTCATTCTGGATTTATAAAATAAAATTGACTCAGATCCACCTGAGATGTTAATGGTGATTTTACAGGCAGGTATAAAGGTGAACCTTTTCAAGGTTTTTAATGGGGCTGAAATTATTATTTAATCTGAGGCAATCAGAGCAGACCTGAGTAGATGATCAGTAAACATAAAAGTTCTTTTCCAATAAAGTCTCTAACCCACTCAGATATACTTCATTTCCCTAGCTTCATTACCACCACTGCTGAGGAGCTGTCTGGAACGTGGGGTGGAAGAAATGCAGAAAGGACAGGTATTTTGAGGCTGACAACATGGCAACCTGAAATAGGACTAGGAAAACCTGAATAAACCAAATTTAGTGATTCAGAGATAATCTTTTCCCCCAAGGACAGATCCTCAAAAGAACTGTGCAAAGCACATGAATTCATTGCGGCACGTATCTTCTCTAGAAATGTGATGCTGCGGGTGGTACAACTATGCATGACACAGAGAACTTACTGTACTCTAGCTATTAAAATAAGAGCCTGGAAAATATTAAACTCCTTATCTGTTTAAATCAATGCAATAAATGGGGCTTAATGATATTTTTAATGGAATCTTGCTCTGTTTGTATCTTCAAGAGAAATAAGATCTATAATCCCAAAATGAGAAGAAAAAAACATTCTTTGGGTAGCTGATCGTGAATGCTATCTAGTCTGAAAAGGGTAAGGAAGGCCCTCTTTCCCCAGGACAAATTTAAAATACTCCCAAGAAATCTGAGATCAGAGAAGAGATTTTATTGGATCCTCAGTCCATCCCTTTCTCAAGGATAAAGTCCCTATATACAGGACTTAAAACCTAACCAAATTAAAAGACACAGGGTGTATCAGTTTGCTAAAAGGCTATCACAACAATGAACCAGAGGTAGTTTAAGCAATAGAAAATATTTTTTGTACAGATCTGGAGGTTGGAAGTCTTTGGCCATCTTCTCCTTATGTCATCACATGGTCTTCCTTCTATGTGTCTGTGTCCAAATTCCCTTTTCTTATAAGAACAGCAGTCCTAACAGATCGAGACCCATCTCAAGGACTTAATTTTAACTTAATTACCTCTTTAAAAACCCTATCTCCAAAACCATCATATTCTAAGGTACTGGGGATCAAGACTTCAACATATGCATTTTGGGAGAACACAATTCAGCACATACACATTAATAAATTTATGAAATAGGACTTTAAAGAGATCTAGTACACAGCAGGAAAGACATTCAAAATGAGAAGATGGGAAAAGAAAGAAAAGAGATGCAAAATGAACTCTAAAAGAATCAAAGAAGAAAACCAAGGGTGAGGAATGCCACAGAAGAAAGATAAAGAGAAAATTTCCTTAATAGAGGTGCTTGTCCTTTGGGAAAATGATCCATGAGAACTCTAAAAGGAGACTGATTTCATGACTAGGTACTGTGTAGACGGCAGTGGAACTAGTTACCTGTCTCAACCCACTTGCTTCTGAAGCTTCTCTCAGGGACAGACTATTTGCCTAGCATCTAGTGTACTTCCTGTTGTACAGCAGGTGCTCAAAAGATGTTGAGGAACAAGTGAACTTATGGGGCTGCCAGATTATACCGTACTGGGATGAGAGAAGAGACTACAGCAGTTTTGTGTTAACAGATGATTAAAGTTTGGCAGCAAAGGAAGAGAGAGATGGGAGCAGATCATGGGAAAGAGAGACTCATTTGTTTGCACAGAGTATAAGAAGAGCTTGAAATCAAGGTGACATTATGGAAGAAAAAGGACCCTGCAATCAGATAGATCTGGAACCACCCTATGTATGGACCTTGGGACAATCCTTCCAGGTCCTGGATTTCTCTTATCTCTTTTTATTTATTTATTTTTTAAAGATTTTATTTATTTGAAGATAGAGAAAAAGAGAGAGCACAAGAAGGGGAGGTCAGAGGAAGGAGACTCCCTGCTGAGCACGGAGCCTGATGCAAGGCTCGACCCTGATACTGTGGGATCATGATCTGAGCCGAAGGCAGACACTTAATTGACTGAGCCACCCAGGCAGCCCTCTCTTACCTCTTAATTAGGAATTAGAAACACCCACTTCAGGGCTGTGAAGACTTAATTAAATCATGTTTGTATTTCACTCTGGCATATAGTGGATGTTAAAATTCTTTATTTTTTTCCTTTTACCTTTAGCATACAACCTTGACCATGGTTGTGGACTAAGAAGAAGGAGCCAGTGGGGAAACATAAATCAAAAATGCTAAGAGACGGGATCGAATCCCACGTCGGGCTCCCGGTGCATGGAGCCTGCTTCTCCCTCTGCCTGTGTCTCTGCCTCTCTCTCTCTCTCTGTGACTATCATAAATAAATAAAAAATTAAAAAATTAAAAAAAAAAAACCTTTAAAAAAAATGCTAAGAGAAAGGGAGTGACAGATTTCATTAAAGAAAATCATTTAAGTACTAGGGCAAAAGCTAGAGAGGAAGGAAGACCAGCTGGGAAAGCACAACAACAGTTTTTACCAGGTGTCATGAATGCCTACAGGGCTGGACAAAGATCTGAGGAAACCCCAATAAGAGGACAACAGGAAGTGGTGAAGACCATGGTAAAGTAGACAGTACAAGCCCCAGGTGAGAGGAAGCTGCTACACAGCTCCAGATGACTGTGGCCATGTAAAGAGCAAGTCCAAGTTTTAAAGAAAAATTAGAAATCTAGATTTTTTTGTGACACATTTTCTAGTTTTTAAAACAATGCATAGTCCAAACAATATATCAGACTAAAAGTCCATGAGTTTGAAACTTCTATTCAATGCAAAGGAGGTAGTTTAAGACATAAAAATAAAAGTACTTCTGTGATCCACAATATTTGGGGGTCCAGTGAAACTCCCAGATTTCTACTTGAGGGATAAAAATATGGTCCTTTCAAGCAGGACAGAGAATAATGGAAAAAAATAACAAAAACGAGAGGGGAAAGTAAAGGATTCCATTTTGATGTGCTAACCCAAAGTATTTATGATGAAAAATGTAGGCTCTACCCTTGAGATTAAAAATGAGGCTCTACTCCTCACTGAATGAGCTCAGAAAAGTTCCTAAATGCATCTAACCTTAGTTTCCTCACTTCTTAACAGAAAATGCTAATGGTATCTGCCAGAGTTTTGCTGAGAAAGAGATGGAATGAAGCAACAAGGCATGAGCTATAGGCCGCAGAGAATATTCAACAATGAGTAGCTGAGGTTGTTGCTGTCATCACACACTTATCTTTAGGGTGCCTGGATATATAGGTCTGCAGCTCAGCAGCCTGGCTGGAAAACATCCACATTGAGGAATCACTGTGTAGATTTTAGTAGAAACCATGGAAATGAATGGGATTACCAAGAAGACTAAATAGAAACCAAGAAGGACCAATGGAGTATATCATATTTATGGGGCAGCTAGAGGAGTCTAAAAAGAAAAAGGACAAGCGTTAAGAAGACAAACAAAAGAAAATACCCCAAAAGTCCAGGAAGGAATTTCAAGATCTGTCAGATGCTACAAAGAAGTCAAGCTACATAAGGATTGAGAAGTGTGCTCTGGACTTGAGGACTGGGTCACTGGGGACTTTAGCAAAAGCAGAGAGACTCTAAAATATCCAGACCTTTGTTCAATTCATTGTTTCAAAAAGATGGAACAATAATAGGGAAAACACACACAAATACAACATTCCATAGGCTCTCCAAGTGCTCCATTTTAGCTCAAAATCATTCGTGAATGTGGAATTCCACTGAATTGGGGCCCAGAGCTCTTGTGCCTGCAATATTTCTTTGTGTCAGCAAGGAGAAGGCAATCAGTGAGCTGTCAACAACTAACTTGGGCCTCGGGTGGCTCTTTATCTACAAAGAAATGGATTTGTTTTAGGGAAAGGGACTTTGGTTGAAACAAAAGGCAGAATTTGGTCCTTACCCGTGTCATTTTCAACATATTATACCTCATTTCTTTCAAGTAGTGTTGTATACATATGCAATTACTCAAGGTATGTCATTTTATTGCCCTAGGGCAAAGTCAAGGTCTTCTCCTCCTCCAATAATCATTATTGCCGTATAGCTATCATTTCACTAGGAGGGGAGATCACAGGAGCTAAGGATATTAATGGGCTGAGTCATTCACACACTTTGAATCATGTGAGAATCTAGTATAAAATTAGTCATTCTTGTAACTAAACCAAGACTCAGATGGATTTATTCTCTAAAACAACCACTGTTATATGTTTGGCTCCGAAAATAATACATACCTAATGATTTACATTTTGGAAATCACACAACCCTAGAAGTTTATTATGGGCACACAGCAGTGATAAGCAATTTTACGTGTTCTGCTCAGTACACTAAGTACTCCAAGCTCTTACTTCATGTTCAGCTTGATCTAAGCTACAGGACCTGCTTTCATGCTGGGAATCCAATCCAATCCAATCCAACTGATCCAGAATCAATTGCCTCGATTGATCCTAGAACATTCATTTAACAAATATTTACTAAGTCCCAACTGGGTACCAGGCATTATACTAAGCACTGAGACATTTATGGAAGCTGGCCCACATTTATGACACACCACCAACCTAACTGGTCATGCACAAGGTAAGTTTATATAGGCCAACACTGTCTCCACCTTTATATACAAAAAAGCTTGGTAACATTTTTATTGAAAGGCATGTCCAGGCCAAGAATCATTACGCTTTCACTGGGCAAAATCTAATTGCATGTACATATGGAGACAAACTATATTTTCTACTGAGTTTACTATACTGTCTTTGGCCTGTATCACACACACTAATGATGACCGGCATGGATTATAGCCTTCAGCTCATGCCAGTTTCTGTTGTCAATTGCACAATCCACAGTGAACTCTGTTGGACCCAATTATTTGTAGTTGAGTGAGTTTCCTAGTGCCATTATTTAGTTTGACTTCTGACAAAACACTTAAGAGAGAATACTTCCTTGTTGAGCATTATGACACATCAAATGGACTTCACAGTTTGCCAAGGTGTTGCAATATGCCATTATTGAGCAGCTGCCTACCAGACATGGAAACACCTCTCCTTCTTCAAGGCTTTCAGAAAAATTTTGAAAATAAACATGTGTGAGAGTACTATTGGTCTAGTTCTAATGGACCAGTCCTGCTAGAGTAGTTGTTTAACAGATGGCAGCTGAATGAGGCAACTTGCCATGTATGTGCATCTGTTACTAAACATTTATGCTGTTGAAAATTACTCCAATAAATTTCTCATGGCACCATTCCCACTAAAAAACTATGACCAACAGGAATCACTTATTTATTTATACAGAATACAGCATTAGATTCCTGTATGGGGGATGCTGGGGAACCAACCTACTGATTTTGCCTCGAGTTTTTTTTTTTTTTGCTTTGTTTTGGCAGAATTCATGGAAACATGTATTACTTCTTATTCATCCATTCAATAAATATTTACTGAATGCCTATCACACACAGGCACTGAGCTGGCATTGGAGATGTGACAGTGAACAGACTAACCTGCACTCTTGCTGTTCTCATGGGGTTTGAGGTCTAGTGGAGGAAACCAGCATTATCCAAACTGTCAAATACACTATCACCAACTGTGATAAGCCCTGTGAAGGAAATGTATCTGATGCTAATCACACTGAGTCAATGACCAATGGTTTGAATTCACTCAAATCCCCTTTCAACTTAATTTTGCTTTGCTTGTGCCTCCAAGTAACAGCTCGGAATGAACTTATATTCCATTTTATGAAGACATACTTGATTGCACACATGTACCCTCAATCTTTAGCAGTCTTTTGTTAGTTCTTATATGAAAAGACACTTATTCTGAATTTGAAATTGCTGTTCCTGTCTGCCATGCCTCTGTCATCCACAGAATTACTAAATACCTATTTATCTTTATGGTACTTAACTCAAGATTTTGCAGTGAAAAAAGTACAGCAATGGGTTGATGCTAATGGGATTTCTGATCTTACCAAAGTACTCCATTATCCAGAAAGATGATCTTCCAGAATGCTAAATCCTTTACTGGAAATTCAGTGTCAGTGCTATATGGGAGACAACACCTCATGAAGTTAGAGGAATGTCCCATAGGATGCCTGTAACCAGTGAATAATATAGGACATTCTTTCTCCGGTAGCCAGAACACATGGGCCAGGAAGCAAAGGGACAAGTACACATTTCTCCTCCCTGTCATCAGACCTAATGACCAACTTGCATTTTTCTCCCCACGGCTGCAGCTCTAGTTCTGCTGGTTTAACAGTCTTCAGTACCCAAGAGAAGAATGATTTCACCAAGGGACTCAACAAAGCCTCCACTGATCTGGAAGCTTAAACTGCAACCTAGCAATTTTGAGCTCCTCGTGACACCAAAAAGACAGACAAAAAATGAGGTTACAGAACTGACTAGAGCAATGAATCCTGATTGTCAAGGGTAACAAGGACAGCTGCTCCAGAGTGAGAAAAGGGAGGTGTGCATCAAGAACCTGAAAGACCTCCTGATTTTGCCACTTCTAATGGTAAAGGATAATGGAAGTCAGAAATAACTCCCTACAGGCAGGACCATCAAGAACACAGATACTCCAGGAATGAAAGTCAAGGTGTTCCAGTCAGATAAAAATCTACAATCATCTGAGAGTTGGCTGAGGACAAAGAGAACATGGAACAGGTTGTGGAGAAAAAGAGTTAAAAATTCCACCTACGGGTTCAGGACCAACGGCAAAAGCTAAGACCGAAGTATCCACACGTCTCTTCCTTAATTTGACATATACATGCTTATGGTTTTAACTAATTTCTCCCTTTCCTCTTCTTATATTTTATAAAAAGTTGAAGTACTATAACAGAACAGGAACAATAAAAAAAATAAGCATGACCTAAATATCCTTGTCTTGGAAACGGTAACTAATAAGATGTTTGATAGTTCCACCTTTTGGGGAAAGAAAGATCTGCAATATGTTAGTAGGGCACATTTTGTTACTGTTCCCACTGTTTGCAAATTTAAGTCTGGTAGAAAAGTGTACTCAGAGATTGAGCAGCCAAACTCACTGGTCTAGAACCTTTTGAACACTTTTCCTATGTTTGGGGAATCTCCCACCTTATGAAAGATTCCTCACAGGGGGAGGAACCAGAAATTTGTTTTCTCAGCCTCCTTTGCAGGAAGAACACAGATGTCATGTTGGCCCTTGCCCTGTGGAACTTCAATTCTTGAGAATGACATGAAGGAGGTGCAGTGCCAGCAGAGCCTCGGGAACCAAATTACCTAGAGATCTGACCTTCAAATCTCAGCTCTGTCTCCCAATAGCTGTGTGATCTTGGGCAAGTTACTCAGAAACTCAATTTCCTCATCTACACTCTACCCAAGCCAGAGGATGTCATGAATATTAAATTAATTATTATATTTAAAGAATTTGGAGCTTTGAAATTCAAATACAGCAGCCACTAGCCACAGGTGTTCGTTTGTTTAAAGATTTACTTATTGAAGATGAGGGAGGGGAGGAAAGAGAGAGCGAGAATCCTCCAACAGACGTCCCGCTAAGCATGGAGGCTTGAGGGCTCTATCATAGACCCTGAGGATCATGACCTGACCCACAATCAAGAGTCAGACCCTTAACCGACCGAGCCACCCAGGCACCCCCACATGTGGTTATTTAAATCTAAATTAAAATTAAATAAAATTTAAAATTTAGTTCCTCAGTTACACTGTAACATTTTAAATGCCAGTAGCGAGTGGCTACTTTTCTGGACAGTGCAGTAGAACATTTCTACATTCTGTTCAAAGTTCTAACAGAAAGTGATAATTTACAGAATACTTCCTAGCACTCAGGAAGCACTCAAATTATACTGCTACTGTCACTATTACCAGTATTGTTACCCCCATGCTGTCATTGTTCTTACTACTTTACATTACATCCCCAGAACTTATTTATCTATTATCTTAAAGTTGGTACTTCTGACCACCTTCAATTAATCCCCTCTACCCTCCACCATGCTATCATTATTATTATAAAGGCAAGTTTAATCTTCAGCTCAATTTAAAATCTGGGGGAAGAGATGGACAAGTGAAAAGCAACTAAATGTCACTAGGTAAGAATCAGTAGCAGTGTCAAGAGCAGCAACTGCTCTTCCTTTACAGTTTACTTTGGGCAAGGTACTGAGCTAAGCACCTCACATGACTTATTTTAGTTAATCCCCCTCCAAACAAACAACCAGAAAGGTAAGAACTAACACATCCCTACATTACAGATTAGGAAACTGAGGCTAAGGAGTAATCTAACTTGGAGTAGTCAAAGAGCTCGCCAGTGTCAGGGGTGGGACTCACTGTACTGGCAGGTCTGTTAAACGTCTAAGTCCATGACTTAACTACTACTGTAGACTTCACAAAATACTTACCGAGTGCTCACTAAGGGCTGTGCACTGCTCTAGATGCTGGGATACAGTAGTAAAGAGATCAAGTCCCTGACCTCATGGAGTTTACATTCTAGTTGGGAAAATCAGTAACAAAATAACTAGATGATAATGAGTGCTACCTATGGAAAACAACTAAACAAGGTGGAGTAGGTGAGCTCATCTGTGATGGACAGTCAGAGGCGGCTTCACTGAGAAAATGACATTTGAAAAAAGAGACTGAAGCAAAGTAAAAGCAGATGAGGTGAGAAGTAATGATGGAGGGAGAGCAGAGGTCAAAGAGGCCAGGGTGTGGCCTAAATAACCTTTATTCTAAGAGAGGTGGGGAAGTTTGGGCAGGAGTGAGAAGATCTGATTTTCTGTTTAAAGGATCACTCGGGCTATTATGATGAGAACAGATTTTAGGGAGGAAGAACGGGAAGCAGGAGACCAAATAGAAGCAGGCCACTGCAATAATTTACACAAGGCTCATGGTGGTGTGGATTAGGCTGACAGCAGCAGATGAACAAAATGATTAAAGTTCGTCAAGGGTAGGAAGGGGCTAGCTATGTCAAAGTGAGAGAAGAGCACCTCCAGTAGAAAGAGTAGTGTGTACTGAGGCCAGAGACACGGGAACATTCCAAAAACTACATAAAATGGTAAAAGGTGAGACAAAAGAGTTGGTAACACCAAGTACCTATCTCTTCCGCCTGCTGTTTATAAACTCCCCTTTTCTATAAAACTCAGTGGTGGATGGTGATACCGGGGTGCTCTGGTGGCAAAGGGTGCAGTAGAATCTAAACAATGTAATCTTTAGATTTAGAATCTAAACAATGTAAGAAGTATTCCTTGCTCTAGCATTTGTGTGAGTGAGGGGAGACAGCCTACAGAGTAAATATGTACTCTGGTGTAAGCGGGGGGTACATGCCAGGTAAAGATGTTTGAATTTAATTCTGAGAGTAATAAGGAATAATAAGTGAAGCAAATAAAGTTGCATAAAGAGCAGGCAAAATAATGAAAATTTATAATTTAGAAACATCACTTGGGCTACACGACAGAAAACAATGGAAGGGAGCAAAACACTACAGCAAACGCGCCATGGGAGACTTAGGGCATGAGATGGGGATAAGGCCATCAAATTACTTGAGAGCTAGCTGGTCAAGCCTGGTGATGGAGCACATGCTGCGAGGAGCTCAGTGGAGGAAGGATGACCACCAGCTTTCCGGTGTGGGAAGCTAAGTGGATGGTATCGCCAGCTACCAAATTCTAGCACCCCAGAAGGAAATCACCAGGAAATGTCCTCCCTGATGCCTGCTGAATTTAAAGGGTATGTATGCACTGAGTGGGGGTGTCAGTATGGCTCTGGGATGAGAGCCCAGGCTTGGAAATAAGGATTTGGGCCTCAGCCGAATGAAGACAGCGATGCAAGCTAGAAACTAGAAGCTAGAAGCCATCTCCCAGGAAGAGAACAGGGTCGAAGAACGGGTAGGAATACAAAGATTTACTGGGTGGAGAGACATAAGTAGGGTTCACCAAAGGGACCATGGAGGAGTGGCCAGCAGCTAGAAGAAAAAACAGAAGTGTTATGTGTTTTCATAAGGGGAGGTTGGGCAGAAGGGTGTTATCAACGGCAGAGAAACCAAGTAAGAAAACAACCCACCAACAGCTACTGGGCTTTTCGCAGGGTGTGTAACCTGGAGCAGGTCACCTAACTGTCAGCCTTAGCTCCCTCACCTCCCCAGGGACATTACATTAGCTGCCGTACAGGTTGCCGTGAGGATATGAGGTGATGCCTACCAAGTGCTAGGCACTATTTTTATTGCCATGCAGGTCAGGTCGTGGTAACAGAGAGAGCGGAGCTGGGAAACATGAAGCAGTGGAACCAGTGACCATGAAGTCCCATGTGCAGTTTGAAAAAAGAGCAAGCGGCAGAAGAGAATAAGTCTTTTCCCTTTTCTTCCACCCCCTCCTGAGGTTTGCCTCTTCTCTCCCTTCTCAAGGCAGCTGAGAATGCAGTCATTCCCATGAGCCTGCCAAAGGGACCTGGCCACTTTATTTTAGAGTTTACACAAAGATCCATGTTTTTGCAGCCTTCTATTAAAATTATCAGGAATTTGTAATCTGGAGGCTATGTTCTTAAGAAGGGCAGCATAAATTCATGAGCAGGATGCACAGAGATAAATAAATGTCCCAGGGAGATTAAATCTATCAATTAGTGAGTTCAAAAATTCTTCTAACAGTTTTTGAAATGATAAGCCAGGTAATGTTTATCAAATGAAACATTCTAACTACATGATTAAGGAGACCTCTGACCACCAAATGGACTTTCAAGTTAGTTTCGACACAGAGTCACAGAGAAGTTTCCTAGGTGGCAAAAGCTTTCCTATCAAGGATTAAGGTAAACCCTTCCTTGCTCTCACCTCCTCAGAGATGTGGGGACAGCTACAACTGAAAAAAACATCTCCAACACTTGCATTTCTCTTGTAAGAAACATTGTGAAGAATTCACTGATTTTTCTTCCATATGATAACCATTTCCATACTATTTTCTTTCATAGCCTCTTTGCTTTGAGATTGACTTTGTAATTCTTTCAATGCAACCCTCAACACACGAAGCCTATATTATATGCCCTTCCCTAACTGCTTATTCTGTGTTACATCCATCAAATTCAAAGTTCCTGGAAAAGCCCTAATTATCAAGGATCTCAATTTTTCTCACACACATTTGGATAAACTCCCCTTTTCTATAAACCTGAGCAGTAGGTGGTGATACCGGGGCGCTCTGGTGGTAAAGAGGCACCCTGCTTTAGAATCTAAACAATGAAAGAAGCATTCCTCGCTCTAGCGTTTGTGTGAGTGTGTGGAGGGGAGGCAGTAGGTGGAGGAGATACCTACACGTACTTGGTGTTAGCCCTCCTGAAGAAGGCACACTTGACAGGAGAACAGAGAATGCTAAGTTTGATGGAAGTGCTTTCTTTCTGAGCATTCAGAACCAGGGAGACCAGCTTTTAACAGCTGGAACCACTGGAGAGTGAGTCATGCTCCACGTCTTCTCTGGGTTCTTCCGGTCACATCCTCCATGAGCTAGAGAGGATCTTAATAACTGAGAGAACAAATTCACCATTTCTGTTATCACCTAAAAGAAAGGCAAATGCCAGTTGTTTTTTTCCTTCTGTTCTTGCTAAGTATACATCAGAAAACCTATTTAATATGGCTGTAGGAACTAAAAAGTAGGCAAAATATCTATTCCAGAAATACTGCCTTTCTCCTCTAAAGCCATAACCTCTAACATCCTTAATTACCACAAATATTCTGGTAAATAGGATGTCTGACTTCAAATCCCTTGTCTTTGTACCATATCACGTATCTACAGCATGGAATGAGGGCTATCCATGGATATGAAGCTGGATCTTTCTCTGGGTTATCACATCTCACCCAACACAATAAAGACTATGGAATTACTAATACTCCAGTAGTGCATTAATGCTCCTTATCCTTACCTGTTCCATTCACTCCGGTCTAGCAGCCTATCAAATTCTCTGAGGCTGTCTTCTCTATAATTAATATGGCCTCTTAATATTTGAAATTACCTCCCAGTACTAAAGCTATCAAATTGCTTTTGCCTTCCAATTCATCTCCTATGAGGGAAGTCTCCTGACTAAATGAAAATGAATTCTATCCATCACAAACCTAATAAAAAAAAAGACACTATACTCAGGAAAATTAAAATAACCAAGACAAAAAAAGTCAGATGCTTCATAGTCTATATAATACTTTTTTAGAATAGTTTACAATAATCTGATTCTCAATGTTCAGAGATTAACTAACTTCCTTGAAACAAACACCTAATAGGGGACAGAACTGAGGCTAAGGGGTAGCCACCAAGTCTGAAAACACAGATAATACTATTTCCTAATGCAGGTAATATTATATAATTAAGCTATGTATTGTGTGTTCACCTAAATTCCCAGACTTGGTGGCCAGTTTGTAAAATCCAGATCTTCTAGCCATAACTTATTTTCATTGATTCTCATGTTTTGCCCTCAAAGTGCTAAAGAAGGGAGTAGTCAATGGAAAAAAATACCTCCTTACATTGAGATGGTATTTAAACATTTCTAAAACAGCTTTCATACTGTTTCCCAATTTGATTTCACACAACCACTTTGTGCATGGAGGTTGAAAGAGCCAAGTAATATTTTCTGAATGCCTACTATGTGAAACCTCACTTCCTGCGAAGGCATGAAGCATTTTTCCTACATTATCTCATTTAATCCTTGTTATAGCCCTATGAGGTGTTACCCTCTTTTTACAGATACGGAAACTGAGGGTTTCAAGACAAGTCACTAGTCTGGTGTCATACCGTCAGGCAGTGAGGAAGCAAGGATGAGGCTGGGTGTTCCAATTCTAACTGCAATGTCTTACCACTACCCAGTGACCATTCTTTGCATGGTCCATAAAATGCCTCACACTGACTGTGGAGACATATCTCCCTCAGTGCTTCTTAAAAAAAAAAAAAAAAAAAAAAAAGGGATCCCTGGGTGGCGCAGCGGTTTAGCGCCTGCCTTTGGCCCAGGGCGCGATCCTGGAGACCCGGGATCGAATCCCACATCGGGCTCCCGGTGCATGGAGCCTGCTTCTCCCTCTGCCTGTGTCTCTGCCTCTCTCTCTCTCTCTGTGACTATCATAAATAAAAAAAATTAAAAAAATAAATAAATAAATAAAAAAAACCTATAAAAAAAAAATTAATCATGAACAAATCTATAGGCTAACCTGGCAAGAAGAAAAAAAAAAAGTTACCTAGCCTGTGTTAACACAACAGAACACTAAGTGGCACAAGAACAAGCACTAGAGAAATGTCGGCTAGGTATACTTTTGTTATGGAAAGGACTGAAAGGACAAAGTATCTATAAAAATTGGAAAAAAAGATTTACTTCATTTTTATTTCAGATCCCTAAAATTCCTTCATAGTCACACCACTGCCACTTTCAAATTACAACACAGACAAAAAGTTTTAGAAGGGTCCATAATACTGGTTCAGTATTATGGTCCCTTCTAAAAGCTCTTTTTTTCTGATACAACAGTTCCATATAACAATATTCTTTTCCTCAAGCAGTTCTTCATTACTAACAGAACTCCTCTCCCTTATGCACATTGAATCAATGTGAAGAGTCACTTCTTATTTTGACGAAATGTCCCAAACTTTTACCTTTAGGAACTTGGTAATAAGACAGGTGTAAGACCAGAAGCGTATTTTATAAAGGATGCTAGACAAAAGCATTCTTACTCCCAAAAGAAATCTACAGCTCAAAGAAACTCAGGGAACTCCATCTGTCTTGAGGCCGGACAAGAGCCTTGAATTACAGATCAGAACACCAAGTTTCAGAGGCATCTGGCTGGCTTCATCAAAGAAACATGCAGCTCTTAATCTTGAGGTTCCTGAGTTCAAGCCCCATGGGGTGTAGAGATTACGTAAATAAATAAAATTTAAACAAAAAGAAAAACACCGAGGTTCAGAATAACTTCTTGAGAATAACCACATGACTTGAACATGTCCCTTAACCTCCCTGCGGCTCAGAGTCTATCACATCTACCTTTCTTAGTTGGAAGGTTGTTGTGATTATTAAAGAGGTCAAGGAGCCCAGAGGGCTTCTCACCCCTCACTTGGGGCAAAGGAAATTTGTCTCAGACTGTTAGTCAAAGGGCCAGGGGACTGACCAGGGGACATTTCCAAATCTGGTTTAAGCAAACCATCAATAGTCCTGGGCAAATATCAAATATTCAGGAAAGCCAAAAGAGAAATAAATTCATTATTGTCCAGACCTAGGCTAAATCTTTTAGAACATTTTAAACACAAAATGATACCATACTACAGATGGGCTTTGTTATAATTTTATGAATTTGGATCACAATTAACTATTTATGATTAAAACATTTTTGAAAATGTGCCTAGACTGGAACCCTAGCCACTGAACATTATTTATATAGGAGACGGTATTACATGATTCAATTCCGAAATCCAAACACTTGGACTCTATCTTCCTCTTCCCAGCTCTAAGAGCTAACAGGGACTCCCTTCCCTTCCCAACCTTTTTGGCAGAATCAGGAAGTATCCTTTGCTCTTTCATCCCCTGTGGCCATTTGGACATGAAAATGTCAAATGGGAGCTGTCAGGATGTAATAACTTACAGGACTACCTTTCACTGTTTTTGTGGAGGGAGGGAGTCCATAACACATTCCTGTTTATAATTTATTTTATTCACCACTGTTCAGTGAGGTATGCAGGACAAATACTATTATCACTCTGACTTTAGAAATAAAGAAGCTGGAGTACAGAATTAGCCTGATTTTCCAAGGTCACTTCATGGCAGAATGAGGACTAAAAGCCAGATCTTTATTTCCCAGCCCAACGCTCTTATCAATCAAACACCAACTGCTCAGGAAAGGGGGAGAAGGAAGTAAAGGTGATTATGATTTATTTAGACTTGATCTTTAGACTAATTTTGTCTGGCTTTGTGAATTTTCATTAATTTCCTTCTTCATTGTTGCCTGATGAGTTAGTCACTAAAACGATCAGATCAGAAATTATAAATTGTTTTAAATTATTTCCTCATTGTTATATATAGATATTCAACTTTAAGTGTTTCATAATGAAGTGACTCAGGGACTGAGTGAGGCCCATCTACATGAGTCACTTGTTGAACTGTTACAAGAGATTTATGCAAAACTCTTGGGAAGTGGGCGGGGAGGGGAGACAGAAATAAACATTTACCAAAAAGATGACTAAATTAAGGACAAAAAGTGAATGTAAAACTTACACATTTTTCTTTCCAGTTTAAGCTGTGGTATGGGAAAATAAGCGTGAGAGAACAAGACATAAGTGACCCCTCACCATTAATATCAGCCACCATTTGGTGGCTTAGAAGAGCTCACTAACTTAAACTACCATGTAGTGGGTGTTTCTATGGTAAGAAAAAGAAATTAAAAGTTAACAAGGACAGAATGCCAAGACCATGCCTTTATACGGCCCTCTTCCCTCTCCAGTGCTTTCACAGACGGTATCTCAGTGTATAATCGAGAAAATACTGAGATAGGAAGGGACACATACTACTGAGCTATTGTGGCAAGCCTGTTGAAGGTCACACAGCTATTGAGTAGGTAAGTGCTGAAGAAACTTCAATAATTCAATTAACATCAAACAATTTACCATTGTAATGGGATTGCACACATTTTACACTACAAAGGCAAAACACCTGAATTCCCTACTTCCGCAGAGCAATTCCATTAGCATTCTAGAAAATGTGGTAGCCTATAGTCATCTATATTATTTATAGGCGCTTTAAGTCATATCTTAAGAATTTCTTCTAAGAAAACCTTGAGCATTCGATGTTTCTGCTGGGGCTTTTTAAAACATGGTGTTAGCCACTTTACACATCAACTTTAATTCCTGATTTTACAAGAAGGATGCTCTAAGCATACCCAGGATGTAGTCAATTTAAAGTTCCTAACTTATGTGATGTTTTTGGCTTCTGTTACCTGTTGGGGGCTAAAGTAAACCTCGGGGTGGCAGAGAGTACTGTGACGGGTAGAGAGGGTTTGTTCCTTGGTGCCACTATCATTCCAAGAACCACAGACAGCTGAGGCAACGAGAAGACAGCCACTGAAGCACATGAGACCCTGGCTGGCAGCAGAAGGGAAGAAGGCAGAAAGCAAACTAGTCAAGGACATACAGAGAGTAATTGTGTGATGTCATCATATTACACTAGTTCTGGTTATTGTGTCCAATTTTAAGTAACGGTGATTCAGTCTTTCTAAATATCACTTTCTATTAGAAGATAATTAAATGACTTCTTTAAGATGAAATAAAGCATAGGGGGTGCCTGGGTGGCTCAGTCAGTTAGGGAGCAGACTCTAGGTTTAGCCTCAGGTTGTGATCTCAAAGTCCTGGGACTGAGCCCTGTGAGTGGGTTCTGTGCTCTGGGAAGGATATCTCAGGATTCTCTCTCCCCCTGTCTCTCCGCCCACCCATACTCTCTCTCACTCCCTAAAATGAATCATCTTTTTTTTTTTTTAAAGATGAAATGCAGAATAATTAGAAACTGTTCATGACAATTGACTGCATTACTCTAGCCCTTAAGAAACGAACACAAGGATTTTCACTGTTTTAAAGAATGCTGTATTATGTGACATAAATTTTCCTTAAAAAAAAAAAAGAAAAGAAAAGCAGCCCAGAAAGAAATGAAATTCAAAAAGCTCCAGTGGTTAAAATATCAGGTTGGCCAGAACACAAAAGAATGAAGAATACAGTGCCATTACTGCCAGAAGCTTAATGCTTTAAAAGAGAAACAGAATAAAAAGTTTTCTCTCAGTGACAGTTCACTGGGCATTGGCTCCACTTAAGGACAAAAGAGCTTTTCCGTACCAATACAATCGCAAATTTACATAGGGCTTGAAAAAATAAACCCATTTATTTATATTCTCTCCACTCATCCTCTTTCTATTCTCTCACTTGTCAACAACTTACGGGGATCACACGTTTGAAATATAGCCGACAACTTGCATTTGACACATCAGAGCAATAAATCCAAAGCATTTTCCTCTCCTGCTATTTTTTCAAGTGGGTGCTACTAACAAAGTAAACACAAATTACTTAAAGATGGAAATGTAGCTCAAGGACTATTTCTCTGTGTGCATGGATATATAATTATGCTATTTATTGCACTATCTTGCTGATATCTTTAAGTAATTTTTGGTTACTGAATTACCAAGCTTTTTACTCAGTTGTCTCATTCTTAAGTTCTAGTAGGAACCCCCCCTCAGGTCACCACTAACTAACTTTTGTCAAAGGGTTCAATCTCTTTCTCGTTGCTACAGATATTGACTATACTTAATGGCCAGGGAACTTCAAATCCAGCTGGCCAATGCCATGCTGCTTGCCAGCATCCACATGGACCCCATCCCCCCAAGTCTACCCAACACTTCCTGGTCACACCATCATGAGGACTAAGCTCCCCTCAATATCCACTCTGTCCCCATCACCACAAGACCCCTTCTAAGGAGAGAGGCCTTGCCTTCAGCCTCTGAGGAAACATTATCTCTGGCCTTTCCCAGTGGTTTTCTACTGTCTCATCTCCTCTCTTAATTTTAACTCAAAATTCCCTGTTAGATGCCATTTAAATTTGATCAAAGAAAATGACTTCTCCTTTACAGAATGCTCTGGGAAATGTTAGAAATTAGTACCCCTATTCCAGGCACTCTCCTGCTATCATTTTCCATCATTGCCAGAACTCTACAACCTCTACTACCACCCCCACTTTAAGAAGAAACCAAGGCTCAGGGCTAGAGTGGAGAAAAGCCAGAATTTAAGCAAAGGTCTTTATGCTCTTACTCTAAATTTCTTAAGTATATGTTGGCCAATTTCACTGTAAATATTATTTTGTAGCTATTTTGTATATCCATGTCAAGAGGCTTTTGTATCTTCATTAGACCAAGCACACTGCTGGCGGGAACTGAAAAACTTAACTGCAAGATTAATAAACAACTGCTTTCAATGCCACACTTTGAAAATGCATTCATTTTACAGTAAGCTTTACTAACATTTGGTGATCCAGTCCCCCATTCAATCTAGTTCCCGGCCTCTCTTCAGCTGCCCACTAGCACCATTGCCGGGTAATTGGGGAAGGCCTAAATCCCAGCTCTATTTTTCATACTTAACAATTATGGAGAAAAGTTTGATAAGAAAGGAGCTAAAGTGACTATCTAAAATAAGGGTTTGACACTATATATATGGACCACGCTTAATGTCTGAAATTAACAGGAGCTGGCTATTTTAAAGAACACCCACATCATTTAAATAACACAAGTAATGAGCTGCCACGACTGCCAGGGGCCACTGAGGCCCAAGCGTTCAATGTCTGGAGTGTTGTGGTGAGCCAGGCCTTTCAGTGTCTGTATGCTTTTGCTGCCCACATTGCCACTGGGTCCCTCATGCCTATTCTGTACCCTCCTCTCTTCCTTTCCTTGAGAACATTTCCTTCCCTCCTCAATCCTGAATCAACACTCCACACAGGGGTCTTGTTTACTTCAGACTCTGACAGACAAGCAATCACTGCATATTTTCAAAAACTTTTCCTTCCTCTTTTCCACCATTGGAATAATTCATAGTTTTTTCAGAGGCCTGGGCCTCTCCTGATCTACAGAAAAACACCTCCTAGGCCTATTTCTGAACTTCAGACAGGGAGTCTGATGTACTCCCAAGTTCTGTGGATGCCACAGAAACTACCACAAACAGCTGGGCCTATCTCAGCCTCTTCTGTAACATCGAATGTGGAGAATTTAGAAGTAGTTCCCAAAGCGGGTTTGGTGCAATGTCAGTCCTTCCCTCAAAGAGATTTTCTAGTTAAAGAAGTTTAAGAAATTACTAAATGTACTTTCTTTGGAAAATCACAGTGCATAAAAGCATATTAAAGGCTTTGGAGTCTTTAAGGAAATTCTTTTAATCAAGCATTCCCCAAACTTATTTGACCACAAAATCCTTTTTTCCTATTATACTTATTCACATCCTGATTAATCAGTATTAAGGAGGAAACTTTTGAAAATGCTGCACTAGAGACACATTAAGTCTCAGGAGAGTGTAAACATTTTATAATTCTGATTAAAATCCAACATTTAATACCTACAAAACACTAAGATGGATTTCTATAAACCACCCATGAAAACTGGTCTCATAACACAGAGCAGAATGTTCACCTATGAGCAGCTATATTACTCGGTGACCTAGAAGATTTACATCTGGGTTCTTCCCTACAGAAGCAACTCAGTTAGTGAAATACTATATCCACACCTGACTACTCTGTGTATTAGACAAAATGCTTACCAAACACAACCTTAATTTGGGAATAACTGCACAGGGAGTTCTAAAAGCACTACATAGAAATTAATTGCCAGTAACCCCAGAAACAGACACATTCTAGGTCAAGTGGCTGAAGAGTGAATACCTAGTCAACTTTTTTTTTTTTAACTGCTTAATTCCCACCCCTGGACAACATTCCTATAGACAAAAAGGTTCATATGAAGCATTAAGAAACCTTTGACAAGAAAGGTGCTAAAAGACCATGTGCCATCTTGTTATGTCAAGTGTGGAGGACAGGGAGTAGAGAAGTGGGTCTTTTCCAGTACTTTCCTAAATGGCTCCAAGAGATTTTCACTATTTCCACAATCATCTCTCACCTCTTGCTATTCTGCTGACAACACTAATTTCTCTCAAGCTCAGGAATCTTCTGTCACCAAAGTTTTTAACCCCCAAACTAACTTCCCTTTTTCCCCCTTGTCAATGACTCACCATGTGGAATACCTGTTTACATTCAGTCTGTAGAGGATCATATCTAATAAATTACATCCTCTGGCCTGAAACTTCCTTCAAATACTATAAAACATTCACTTTCTAAAGGAGAAATGCTCCCCAAATCTGGTTACACTAAAATAGTAACTCCCAACTTGCAAGATACCTCATATGATTTCCTGTTAAAGTAGTGGATGTTAAGATAACTTCATAATTTACAAAAGGCAAAGCTTGCCAATTGATGAAGGGTGAAGGGTGAGAAACCATAGGGAAGTGATATGTCAAAAACCATTCCAAACCATGTAGTTGCATAATGAGAAGGCTGAGGTAAGCTATACCTTTGACCCACCTTGTTCTTTTATTATACCTAAGATTGTGTTGGTTTCAACAGCTTACGTGGGGTACATTTCTACTCTTCTAACTCTTACCAAGTTAGTTTGAAAGGGCAGATTAAATGTTCAGGTTAGCTTATCATGTAAAAACCACAGTACACAGGGCATATCCATGAAGAGATTTATAAGGAACAACACAAATAGACCAATCTGGCACTTAGTTGCTCCTGTTCAGTTAACAAAAATAATTTCCCTCCCCAGGTACGAATTGCTATAAAATAAATGACTTAGGAAAACAAAGACAAATACCTGGTAGCAATCAAATTTAAATACTTTAAAAATTGGGACACCTGGGTGGCTCAGAGATTGAGTGCCTGCCTTTGGCCCAAGGCGTGATCCTGGAGTCCCAGGATTGAGTCCCGCATCGGGCTCCCCGTGTGGAGCCTGCTTTTCTCTCTGCCTATGTCTCTGCCTCTCTCTCTCTCTCTCTCTGTCTCTCATGAATAAATAAATAAAATCTTTAATAAATAAATACTTTAAAAATCCTACACAATCTATAAGATGCACGTAGCACAAAAGAAAGTAGTAGTAAAGTGAGGAAAATACAAATAATCTGATTTTCCAATAAATTAACACATGGAAGCAGCATCTACTAAAAGAACATTATACAGGTAAAATCTGACAAAGATTTAAAATTTGTTAAAGTGAAATTATTTAATTAAGCATCATGACAAAAAAATTAGCACCAAAGTATAATGTGAATCTTTTTTTTTTTTTTGTATAATGTGAATCTTATACCGTAGTACTTCTGCTAAGCTTTAGGACTGGACTGCTCATCAGAAAGCACACAGGATGCATATTTTATCCCCGACTGCTAATAATGTGAGGAACTAATCTGAGCCTATTAGGAACATTTATCATTCAGCTTCATAGTGCTGATCCTTTTTCACCAAAATTAAGGTGATAACAAAGTTGCAAGGACCACCCCCATGACAGTGGTTAGACTTTTTATCATCTCTTATTTGGACAAACACATACCTGAAAATGGATTTGAAGATTTCTTGAACTAAACTGATACCTATCCTCTGGAATCTGAAGTCCTAAGATGGGACTACAGGTTTAATTTTAACCAATCACATACACACTAAAACACACAAGTACAGAAACACAGTATTACCACTGTTCATTCAATACCAATTCAAAGTTTCATTTTGAGAGCCATCTCCTGCTTGACTCATCAAATGGCTTGAGAAGCAGAACATCAGTAATAAAATGATTGTTAAATCAATTCCTGCCATGACTTGCATTACTACTCACAGTTTCTGGCACATAGTAGGTACTTACTGTGAATGAATGAATCACTGACCAGCCTTACATAGGTTACTCAACTACTCTGCATATTTTAAGCTTTCTATATATAAAAGCAGGCTTTCTCCGGCCTAGTTTTTCAAATTGTCTGAAACTCTAACAGTAACACAACCAATAAAAAGATGCTTTCATTTCATGTAGAAGTCACAGAGACAGAGACAGAGAAGTTACATATCATGATCCTCATGCTGAGGCTCATTTGACTTTCATCCTAGTTTGAACACCACTTCTTCAGGAAGGAGTGCCCCAACCAGCAGCCCCCCCCGCCCCAAGCAGTATTATGCCCCCCAAATTATTAACTCTCCTTGAATGCTTGATTTTCCCTTTGTTGTACACACCACAAGTCATTGAATAAGACCTGTATTGCTCTTTGTTAAATGCTCGTCTCTTTCTCTAGACTCCAGACATCCTGAAAGTGGTGGTCATGTAGGCTTTGGTGACTACCTATGTCTTGCACCTAGAAGTACTGGCACCCAGGTTATTTAGTAAATATTTACTCAATGACTGTATGAAAACAAAGAAGCCCCTTTTTGAGAACAATGAGAACAATGGTGCCCCTTCAATATACTCAAATAATAAAAGCTTAGAAATCAGGGGAAAAAACATTAGGTCATCAAGCATAATGTTCAGAACATCACTGTTCTCAGTATGAAACTAAGAAGTTTTGCCCTGGTAGTCACAGTGATAAAAGAGGTAACTGTATTGTTGTGTGTCTGTGTGCCATTTTATAGATTTCAAAGCACTTCCATCATGTGTGTAGTTCATAACTGTAAGTCTCCAAAGGGTTCATACACAACCCTCTGTGGTATGACACGAAATATTCTAAAGAGTTGTGACAGGTATACTATGCTGAAGGTTTTAACGTATCACTTACAGACTGCGAATTTTTTTTTAGGGATCACAGCATAATATCCCCTTTACAAACTAGCTGGGACAAAGTCTTAATTTTTTTTTTTAAGTTGCAGAGCCCTGAAAGAAATACCAATTCTAAATAAGATCTTCAGGCACTGTAGAATATAGTAGTTCTATTTTCTCAGAGGACAAAGAGAGGCAATCTGAGAGCTTCTGCTGCATGCCAAAGGAACTTCCCAGAGATTGCTGGTAAATGGATCCACACCTCTAAGGTTCCAAAGTAAACTTCTAAAACCTTTTCAGAGGTGTATGACCTTCAGAATCCTGTGAAGGTGAGAGTAGGAGAGAGACATTTATTACACAGTCCTCACTAATGCTCTGTGATGATTAAAAACTTTCAACTTTCTATGACTATATGAAAATTCATAAAGAGACCACAAGGTGGATCAGAATTTTGGCAAACATTATAGTAATGGAAGTACTACTTGCCTTTAAGAAAGATCTTGTTCCACCTTTTTAAGGAATATGTTTGGAAGTTGGAGTTTGCAAAAACCCAGTTATCTTATATATTCACAATGTCCTATCCCTGCTATGCCCCTACATGGTTTCAGGTCTTAGAAACCTCATACAATTATGATTTGCTATTCTTGGTCTTGTATCAAGCTTATATAGAGGGCATAACTTTGCATCAGAAAGACAATAAACATGTTTTCTCCTCTTATGAAAGATCAGAATCACTAAATCCAACTTGCTCCATAGTCTGTAGTGTAAAGTTAGGGCTAAAAAGTAGGGTAAAACTCAAAGTACAGTCTTTCCTATTTAGTAGGGTTGGGATAATGGATGAGGTCTTAAGAAAGAAAAAAATGCTATTAACTACTGAATATGGGGGAGTGTTTATCTTTTTTTTCATAAGTGACTTGGTTTTTTGAAGGGGGAAGAGGTCCATTCTTTAGGTAAAAGTACCTTAAACATCTGTGAATCCTAGAGTTTAATAGAGAAAAAATTCACATAAAGTTTTTTAACTTCCCAAATCTGTTTTCTTATCTCTAATGTACACTGTGCAATTACATCTGCACAACATCAAAGTTAAAGATAGAAAGGCCTATCAAATAACCTCCATAGAATGTAAGGGTCAAAGCAGGATTAATCTATGTAAGAGGCCTAACTCTGATCTTGGTAGCAAACACACTTTAAGTGTTTTTTTAAGTCAGTCGTCTCCAACCCTGGACACATATTAGAATGAGTTTTTAAAAAAGACTGGTGCCCTAATCCTGCTCCAGAAATGAAATCAGAATCTCATTAGAATAAGGACAGGCTGGTTCTGAAGGTCAGCAGGAGTTGAAAACCTCTGGTCTAAGTGCTTTCTGTTATCCACTTTCAAATGACCCAACGTGATGAGATCACTTTCACATTTTTCCTATGGAAGGAATATTCACAGTCCCAGGACTAACAGCCACAGTGGTAAGAAAATCAGACTTTTACAAGCTGAACAAGTCTACTACTTCTTGGATATAAGCAGACATTCTTAAGTCACAAATACTACACTTAATAAATACTAACCATTAAAAAAGGAAAAAAATTAAATTGTTTTTAAAAAACACAGAAGAACTTCATCTGTGAACATATAATTATGTAATGCTCATTTAAGTATGGCTTAATTAATAAGCCATTTTTAAAAATTTATCTTCCACTGAATAGTAGCCAATCTTATAAAAACTTGATTTTTGGAACTTTCCCAGAGATAGAAGTAAGAAAAGGCAAATAAAGAAACCAGAAGTATAAGACACCCTATTACACAGGTATCTGAAATCAGTTCAAAGGGGAGTTTCCATTGCTCAGAGGACAAAGGACTTCTCAGAAATATTACTGCAATCATATTGCTCATTTCTTACTCAACCTGGTACTGCTGAAAAGGATGTCGCTATGTTCCCACCTTTGCTGCCTTATGTGTTGTTTCTGTGACAGCTGGAGTCAACAAAGATAAGTTCGGCTTCTGGAAAAACCAAAATGTCAGCCTTCTTTATTTTTCAACTTGCTCTAAAACTCTCCCCTATTATCTGATTCTATGAATTTTGCAATAGCTGCATATTAGTTAAAGCTGGAGAATGAGTAACTAAGCCGGTCTAAACTGTATGCTGCAGTAAACATGATAAAAACATGTTCTATGCAATTTTTTAGCATTTTATAAAAATCTCACATTCGAAGGGAGCTTGCTTACACTAAAGATTTCAAGACCCGGCAGCCCAGGTCTTGGTTTAGCGTTCAGTGGTTTAGCGCCGCCTTCAGTCCAGGGCGTGATCCTGGAGACCCGGGATCGAGTCCCACGTCAGGCTCCCTGCATGGAGGCTGCTTCTCCCTCTGCCTGTGTCTCTGCGTTTCTCTCTCTCTCTCTCTCTCTCTGTCTCTCATGAATAAATAAATAAAATCTTAAAAAAAAAAAAAAAAGATTTCAAGACCAAAGTGGGGGTGGGGGGGAAAGCAAGAAAATCTAAAATAGGCATAATACTCTAAATAAACCTAGGTGGCCCAGCTGGGAAAATACTTAAGATTCCTTTTCTATAAACGTCTTAATTAAGATGAAATTAACAGTGGCCACAGTAATGATAAGGAACTATTAACAGTTAGAGAAGAATTTTGATGATGTGCTTCTGTGTTCAGGTCAGTAGTTATAACCAAATATTACCAGGTGAGTGGTATAAACTTACATGACTTATTGCAGATTGAACAGCCTTTACATAATGGTTTAGTTCCCGATCCATCATGGCCAATTCAACCATTGCCTTGTCCATACTGTATTCACTACTCACTTCAGCTGAAAGAAAAAGAAAGTAATTACTGTTTTCCATTTAAAATGCCATCTCTGGAAAAAAATTGCTCCAATATCATCCTTACCAGTCTATGATCTAAACAATTTTATAAAAGGTATTACAGATTTTTTTAAAGACTTCCTTAACATAGGCCTGCTTCATTCAAAATTCTGAGAATACACCCAGTCGAAGAAAGCTCAAAGGCTGGAGTGGAAAAAAAAAAAGAAGAAGACTCAGACTTAGGAGTTCTAAGCTATGCCACTTAGTTGTGTGATTGTAAATCAGCCACTACACTTCACTCGGCCTCCGTTTCCTTTTCAGTTAAAGCAGCCCAGCTATGTATCTGCACGTGCACCTCACGGGATTATTAAAGATCAAATAAGAAAGATTTCCATTTCTAGTAGGTTAGGTTACGTGTACCAATTCTACTGAAAACCACAAAAACAGCTAAAGTAGAAGGTACAAGGAAGGGAGGGAGGGAGGGAGGGAGGAAGGAAAAGAGGGAAGGAAGGAGGAAAAGAAGAAAGGAAGAAAGAAAACTCCTTAAAAACAAGAGAGTTACGGGACAGAAGCAATCAGGGACAAACCTAGCAAAAACAGAAAAAGAAAAACAGGGCCAGAACACCATAGTCTCATACAACTCACCCCCACCCCCCATCCCCCAGCCCCCACCCCAGCTGGGTCTTTACTCGTCAGAATACAGAGGAACCAAAGTAATGCCACTCTGCTCCTCCAGGCTGCAGTGGGGTTGGCCTTGGCAACTGGGCAGAGAAGAGGTAAGAGAGAAAGAAAATAAAGCTGGTTCTGAAAACCTGTGGCCACAAGGCTTTCAGAAGGATGTTCAGCCTGGGTTCCCGTCACCTGAGTGGTCCGGGGAACCTCAGTTCTGATGTTGGTGTGAGGTGGTTTCCCCCTAGAAGTACCCCTAGGTACTCCCCTCTGAAGAAGACCATCCTAGGCCTCTGCTCATCTGCACAAATAATCGTGAAGGAGAATGAGATTAGAGGAGGAAAGGTAAAACAAAATCAACAGAAAAACCTTACAAACCCTAAAAAAAATACAAGAAAACAAACATCAAGAGTAAGAATCAGCAGACACAGATCCACAAATGTTTCCAATACTGGAGTTATCAATCAATTAGAGAATGAAACAATTATGCTTACTATGTCTAAAAAATAAAATACTAAAAAAATTAAATTGAATTAAAAATTAAAATACTCTGGCTTAACAGGAGACGATAAAGAGTATTAGCGGATTGGAAAGGCGAGGTAGTGTTTTTAAGTGTTTTTAAACTATTTTCAAGCTCTAAACGTACAATTTAATAGATCAGGAGATCAGGAACACAAAATAATACAAATTTTATTTAAAAAGCTGAATGAAAAATAAAGCTGAGTAAGTCACCTGGGAATGCACACACTCAAATATTCTCCATTCAAATACCTTAGCTCAGACAAATGTCAGGATTTCTTGTCTACTCCGCAGGATACAACAGATCATCCCAAAGTCAAGAAATAATATAAAATACATTTACATTTAGGTTTTGAAAGGGATTTTCCTGGACTTCATTATAAACACATTTCAGAAAATATCTCCTGGATTAACCTGCTTCTAGTAGAATGTCTCTTGGCTTATAACACCCAGACTTCACACTTCACAGAGTGTGTGTGTGTGTGTGTGTGTGTGTGTGTGTGTATCCCAATATAAAGTTTTTTGCTTTTGAGGAAGGGGAAGGGGGCAGTATTTACATAAGAAAAATTTGTATTTACATTCCCCAAATTAAATATAACATTTTTAACAAAATAGTGTGTGAGAAAGGACCCAAGCCATATTCCAAATAAAACTGTCAAGAGTGTCAATCACAGGTCCATGTCGTGAAAATGTCCAAATGTTAACAAGGGAGACAAGCTGTTTAGGTGTTGCTGATATAGCAACATGTATCTGCTATGTAGATATCAATAGTTTGTTAAAAATCATATTAATTACTTGATGATCAGAAAGGGAATTTTAAGCAATTTATATCCGAATATGATGGTTTATGACTTATATAAAGGCAGGCATTTTTCTGTATTTAATTAATCAGTGGAAATCAATACAGTGTTGGCAATCTTCCTATGGAATTAAACAAGTTTATTTTTGAAGGCACATAAAAACGTGCTTTTGACATTAAAAATGCTATGAGAGAGTTTGCAAAATAAAATAAATGGGATCATGGTATTCATTATCAAGGTCCCAAGGATGTTAGCAAGACTTGAACCAGATGGCAACTTCGAATTACAAGGCCAAGGAGACCTTGCCTGCGAAGGAGAAAATGAGTGACTGGCTGGGTCAGGTTTGATGGCATGAAGCCTAAGGCAAGAATCTTTGGAAACCATCTGTGGCTTCCTGCAGCCTCAGCTAAGGCTCCAGGGCCCCAGAATGCTTAGCTGAAGGACCTAAACATGAACAGTGCAGCCCGAGGCGAGAGGGAAAACACTAGAAAAGATCAGGAAGCTAGTCCGGGAGAGGAACGGAGACTCACACCCCACCTGGAGGTGAGCCCAGTCAGATAATTTCTGGCTAACGTCAGTGTCTCAGTCCACAGCAGAAAAGGGCTTGAGGCCAGAGACCTAAGCATGAGAAGGAGCCCCATAGCAAAAGGAATCTGGAAGAAAGGCCATGAGAACATCCCTGTCAAGGAGCAACCTGCTACAGCTATTTTAAGATTCTTTTGGTGACTCTTTCTGTTCTTGTTAACTCTTACTTCCCTACTGTGATCTAATGTCTTTTAAAACAGTGATTTGTATTTATGTTTCAGAAGCACCTGGCCATGGAAGGCATAGTGAATTGGTGTCTGGCCCTACAAAACAATCGAGGTGAGGAAGGAGCACGGTGTGGCACGAAAAAGGCAAACAGGCCAAATAAGTCCCCGAAAGATTCAAGAGGAACTAGGAATGAGCACAGAGAAAGCAGGGGTAGGAGGGGGGTGTTGAAGAGGGACTGACCAGCCCAAGGTTCCTTGCTCCTTTACTGCATAGTACAGAATCCCACCACCAAAATTCCCCCACTAATGCAGGAAAACTTCCTAACAATCTACACCAAACTAAATCCTATATACATCCTTCAAGGGCTGAGCTCAAGCCCTACCTACTTTTAAACCATACCCACTGAGAAAGATCTCCTTCACTTAATTTATCTTTAACAGCTGTACTTGATACTTTGGCACCTGCAACCATAAACAGTCTTGTCTTCTTGTATGCATTTGTCTCATTTCTCCAAACAGATTTTAACCCAGTTGAGGGCAAAAATGCTGCTTTAGTGTTCTTGGAATCCAATGAAGAATTACAGCATCTCTTCCCTCAATGTTCTCACATGGCATTATTTGATAAATTTGAAAATTAAACTTTCACTGAACTGTAAGTTTGTCCTGCCTCAGATATCCTACTGAATTAAAGTGTAATGAAGTCATGTGAGATAAACTCATTTGTCTACTATATTTTCATGGTGATTTTTCCATCAAAAAAAGGTTGGCACCAGCACGTGGGGGCAAGGGAGGTGAGGGGAGGGAAGCACACAAATAATGTTAAAATTCACAGAATGACAATCCCAGAGAGAAAATTATTACTGTACCACAAAAGCCTGGCATTACAGGAGACTGATGCAGCTGACAAAGCATGGAAAGCAGTAACGACAATGAAAAAGAAATACATAACAATAACAGCTGTAGCTAATAATTAGTAAGCACTTTATACTGTGCCAAGATTATACTGAGCACATCATTTACAGCAAACCTCACAGCAACTTTTTTATCTGCACTTCACCTATGAGAAGGGAAAAACTGAGCAGCTGAAGGAAGCTGCTCTTTGTGCTACAGAGCAGTGAGTGGCACAGTGAGGTTGCCAAGTCAGGCTTTTTAGTGACAAAGTTTGCAAACTTGCCCGCCTGTGCTAACAGGTGCACAAACGTGACAAGAAGGACAACCAGCTCCAACTCCTCCATGAATATCCAGGGAACAAACCCTCAGTGGTGAAAAGTCTTGGCCCCCAGCTCCAACATCTCAGCCCCATGTGATCCATTCTACCTAAGACACTAGGTAATGCCACTCAAATGCTATCAGACTGGGTCCCACAAAAGCTTTTCCAGATTCCTTACATAGAGGAAACTGATTAAGGAAATTGATTCTGGCTGCTAGGCCACAGAAATGGAAGTACAGCCACGCAAACGCAGTAGCAGAGACATGTTCAAGGGGAAGTCTTCGAATTGCAGAGATACTTCTCAGTGGAGCCAGTATCAAAACCATTTCTAGCGTCAATGCCTCTGACTGCCTTCCCCCAGTGGGGTCTGGAGGATCTATGAATATTCACATTTCTTCAATGTGCCACTCAATAAGCATTTATTACAATCAACCTTTGCTTGTATTAATCAAATGAACCTAAGTGACATACTTGAACATTCACTTATAAGCCAATAAATACATAAAGAAGTCTCATGGAGAGCTTGGGGAGTCTGCAAGGCCTGTGTAACACATATAGCACACTAATTAGGAAACTTCCTAAAAGCACAGTAACTAGCTTAAATAAATCCCCCTACCCTTGCCCCTGCAAATCAAGTCTAGAAGGCACAGATAATCTCTGATTTACATTACAAAATTATAAGTTTCTGTAAGTATGCCAATACCAGGGCTCTCTTCCTTCATATCTCCAGGTCTATACCCAGGGATCTTGGTCAGCCCCATCTCGAACACTGGGGACTGCTAATGGTACCCAAAGAACTTTAAAAATGTTATTTAGACCAGAAAGGGCCATAGAATTAAACCCATGTTTAAAAGACAGTCTCTCTTTCATCTTTCTTTTTCCTGTTCAGTGGCAAACCTTACAAAAATAATGATAGTCACACTGAAGGACGACTTCTTTTTAGACTGAAGTGTTCTGACATTTTTATAAAATAGTGTCTGAATGGATGCAGTTGGACTGCATATAATTTTCCTAAAGTCAAGCAAACCTATAATTATGCAATCTAAGCAGCCATGCTATTCATTAGACACGTCATCTGTTACTCAATGTCAAAATGCACTAACAGCAATATTATAACTATTACTATTCCCTGTTTGAAGTGTTGAATAAGGCATTAAAGTTACATGATCTGTACAACACTGAGAAGAAATGGGTGATTTCGTGTTGCAATCACTGCAACTTAAAATTCATGAGGCTTCAATGAGAGAAAGGTGATGGTAGGAACAAGTTATAAAAGCAAAATAGTAACAATCAATGCCAGTTGTCTTGAATATGAAAGACCAGGGCAAAATGAGGTGAAAAGATAGGTCTGAGAAAGAAATGGAGGATGACAAACTAGCTATTTTTATAGATGTAGACTCACGTAAGACAAATGGCAAGTCCTCTATTTATGACCAGAAGATCTAGGTAATACGCCTGTAGCAATATGGTAATTTTTACAGAGCACAGCATGGACTCATGAGAGTTTATCACCCAGGGTGATTTCCAAGATTGTCTAGGGTCTCTTCACATATTATTTGCTCAATATAATGGCATTTTAGGTCAAGATTAAAAATGGGGGAGAAGATTCTTTATCTTGGCTTCTCCAAGTTCAGGTGGACATGGTCAGGAAACCAATCAAGCTCTTGTTAAAACCAGCAACCAGTTTGGCAAAAAAGAGGAAGGTAAGTGATACAGCTAAGGGATGTAGCCTTTAGACCAACTATTCTAAATAAGGCCCCTCCCTAGCCACAGCTGCCTAGAGCTGCAGCCTAAGGCTTATGTGCTTGAGAAAAATAAAGTCTCTTCCCCCAAGGCCCAGCCCTGAGGTTTGGGAAACATAGCTGAAACAGGGCCAAGCACATGTAGTACCTAGAGCCAAGCAAGTACTCTCAGCAGCCCACCCGCCCCAGGTCCTCAGTAGAACTGTCTTCAGTGAAACAGACATGAAAAAGAAGGCACTCTCCCTCCTCTTTCCCCTAGCATGTCCATACACATCTCTGTACTACCTCTCTACACTACCAGATGTCTTTTTGCTTTGCTCTGCTGTTCTCTATGATCTCAGCCACAGATTCCCTTTCCAGAATCCTCCCTAATCTCCAGAATGGGACCAAATGCTTCATGCCTTATAGGTCCATAAAACTTCTCTACCTTTACAACTAGGACACATGTGAATGTGTGTGTTGGGGGGCACGCCCTTAAGACAAATTTCATCTACTTTTCCCTTCCAACTTTTTGTTCCTGATTCAACTGTATAGGCCAAGTTGTTTCCTGAAATTTTGTCCTAAACAAATAAAAATTGCAGAACCGGGTGTTTTTTTATTCTACAAAGTCATATACAGGCATGTCTGAACAGGAACAATACCAATTACATATAGTTGATATATTTTATCAATAAAATGCTGGTCTAAGACAAAGCAGCCATTTAGTGTTCTTATGGGGTTGCTGACTCCAATTCAACATGAATCACACACCCAGAAGGATCTGATAAATATCCATGCCATAAAGTACATATGTCTGTTTTGGCAAGGAGCAGGAGAAGAAAATGAGGCAGGGAATCGCCTGATTGGATTTTAAATTTCCTAGAACAGATGGGACCTGGAATAGAGAGATTTTTACTTTCTAAAACAGAAATCTCTTCCTAATCTCCTCAGTGATTTGTCTGTATTTTACAAACAAGAAATTTCTTCTTTCTGGATGAATTGAAACAAATGACAGTATAAATCATACCTTTCCCTCCCTCCACAAAAAAGGACCAAAATACAAAACTAAACCAAACCCATTCCTCTCTTAAAATACAGCTCCAACTATCTCTAGTAACATATACCTACATACACACCCACCTCTTTGAGTGGGTGTGTGTGTATGTTTTTCCTGGTAGCCTAGTATTAAGCAATCATTTAATATTCATCAGGAGTCAAATTTAATGACTTACTCACTGCTTGAGCAATATTTAATAGAAACTTGTTACTTCTCCCTACACTGTACTTTAGCCATAATTATTCCTCCCCACAGATATTAGTGTGGAGGAAAAGTTAAAACTGAATCCACATACTATAACTATAATCCACTGAAATAACAGTGAAGAGCAGAACAGTGTAGGGCACAAACTGGTACACGACTATAAATGCAGTGAATATGGGGGAAATCTTCAAGAAATATTGACCTTTATAATCCTCTTTACTCGTCTATACAATTTTCTTGTCAATAATACAAAAGGAAGTTGTATAATACAGTAATTCAAAAAGCCAGCTCTAGAGTCAGATTACATTCAAATCTAGGCTCTATTACTTGCTAGCTATGTGGTCTTTGAGTAGTCACTGTATTAGTTTCCTCCTCTGTGTAATGGGCACAGTAACTCATAAAGCCAATACAGGACAAAATGAGAAAACACAGACAAAATGGTCAGCACAGGGCGGCCCACAGTAAGCACAAACAAGATTCTGTCATTATAATTACTGCAGCATGGAAAACTACTCTGCAAATGGAATTAGTCTAAATGCTGAAAGCATTCTACCCTTAAACCAAAAGGTATCAAGTGAAGGTCCCCTCCTTAATGCAGTGGTTTTTCTAACTTGAGAACAAAGCACTCAAACTCACAAAACTGCAGTGCTCAATGAGAAGCTCTGTAAGCCTCCCCTGACCAATTAATGTCCAGAAACCCATTTACTTATTAGTATATGCTTGAGGCCTTATTATGTGCCAGGCAAGGGGGAAAATGCTTTTAAGCTAGGAGCAGCTACTCCTGCCCACAGAAGGTAGGAAAGGTTTAACAGGTGAGGAGATACACGTGTACTTGATCTTGAAAGATGAGTATGTGTGTACCAGATGTTCACCAGACCGAAGGAGAGGCTAAACGAATGCTTTCACCCCTTTCTACGGAGGCTGACTTTGAGTTTAAATTCTCAAAAATACTGAGGAGAAGAAAAGAGGAGAAAGGTATAGATTTTAAAAAAAGAACAAATCTTCACCGAAAATTGACAATGTGCCAGGCACTTTGAACATACTACTCATTCTATCCTTCGGTACAACAATGTGAATTAGGAGCTATTAAACATAATTCGATAAGGAAACTGATACTCATAGAGGTTAAATCATATGCCCCAGGTCACACAGGAACTGACCTCAGGTCTAACTTTAAAGTAGCATGGTATGTGGGTCTGACTTACTACACAGAAGCAAATAATCCACTCATGCAAAAGTCATGGAGTAATAAATGACCAGTTCTCTAGATAAAAGAATTCTCCTAAACATTACCTTCTTGTAAGAAAGAGGGAAAATAAAATTGACTTAAAGAGTTCTACACCAGAGTAATAGAGACCATCTTTCATTATATAGACAGGTATTTCCTTAGAATACATAGTTAATATTCCATAAACCACCATGGTAAAGGTAACTTAAAATATTGCCTGAAATAAATTCTATGAAGGATTAAGTCCACAAAATCATAGAAATAGTCTGTAGATACAATCTAGTCTCCACAAGTCATCAAAAGCACTATGAATCCCAGCTATGGGTAGCTATCATTTTAAAACATACTCACAGACCTTTTTTGGTTGCCTATTATAAGGCCTTGAATCTTCAAGGTCAAGTCTGTCTTCTATATGACTTAAACTCTTTTTCTATACCCTTCTTGCCCATTTCTTCTTATTTAATCCCTGGCAGACTCGAAGAAATAGTCAACTCAAGGCAGCAAGTAATATATATATGAGCATTTCTAGTCAATGTAATTTCAGTGACTGCTATTTCTCCTTGGTCTTCAAGCCCTTCATGGTGTCCAAATTCTAGCTAAAATGTGAGGCTGGAAGGCCCAGGAGGCTTAAGGGACAGAGCCTGGCTTTAACCTGGTTTGAAGTGAGACTTAAACCTCATGTGATTATTGAGCAAATTAAATGAGAACCTAGGTAAAGCACCCAATATGATGTCTTAAACACTGTAGACTCTTAATAAATAGAGCTTATTTTGCTGTTAACTGAGTGTGCTTTCCAGTATGCTTCAATACAAATCTTGTATTTTACTTAAAACTACTACTTAGTAAATCATGGGATCATCTCATCTATTTTTAAAAATTAATAAAGCATATAGTTGAGAAGTTAATTAAACACACAGCTGAAAAATTCAAACACTATAATAATGCGGTGTCTCCAATCCCCAAACTCCCTCCCCAGAAGCAACCTTGTATACATATACAAGAACCTTGTATAACGAGGTTCTCATTCCATGGAAATAGTCTATATATAAGGCACTCACTTTTAAAAAGAACAACAGAAATTAAGGCAAACCAATATACCAGGGAAAACAACATGAATATATTAAAAACAAGAAAGGAGAGATGCTAAACAAGGAATACAATATGGCTGTTAGAGGGGAACTTCCATTCACTCCTTGAATAAATATTTACCAAGCACTGAGCATGTAGATGTCTGACACACTGCTGGGTGGCCTGGACAGAGCAGCAAACAAGGTAAACCCTGTACCTTTTCTCAAACAGCTTATACAAATTTCCACTCCATGCAAAAATTTCTAAAAAGCCCTGATATGACTATCATGCCTTTGTTTGGCTCTTGGTATGGTGGGAAAGCTTGTTCTCTGCCAAACAGTTCTAATTATTAGAGCCCTTCCAAAAAGAGAGCTGATTCATCACCACCCTAGAACAATTCTAGGCAGTGAGAACAATAAATTTGAATTGCTCTTTTACACACATTAACTTATTTACACTTCATAACCTCCATATAGAGTGATCTTACTCTGTTTTATATGGCTGAGGAAATTGAGGCTCAGAGGTTAAGTGCTTCCACTGAAGTCATACCCCAATATCAGAATTAGGGCTTGAATCCTAGTTCTCAACAGCAGGGCTGCAGAAAAGCTACTTAGGGAGTCACACAGAAACAGTCAACTCTTCCAGATAATACTTTTTCAAAGATCTGAAGGTGGCTTTTAATATTCCCTATCCGTGAGTCTTTGCTTCTCCAGGATAAATAATGATCACCAGATTCATTCAACCCAGCCGACCTGCCTTCATTTAACCATGCTTCATTTGCTAGTGTCCCTTTTACAGATGGACTCCAGAAATTAAAAACAATTACAGCCACAGGTTAACCAATGAAGGCTATGATAACACTATTAGTGCATGTGTACTGCTGCGATAATGGGTTATTAGTTTTCTTTCAAGAAATTAAATAATAACATTTATTGAGCACTCACTGTGTACCCGACACTATGCTAAGCCATTTATACACATCATTTCACTCAATCCTTCTAATAACTCTGTGAAGGAGACACCATCATTACCCCCATGTGATAGAACAAAAGAATGGGCTCAGAGGGTTTAAGTTCCCTGAACCAAGGTTATATAGTCAATGAGCTATAGAGGGAACATTCAAATTTGGGTCTATTAAATAACAGAATCCATTCTTCTAACTATCTCAATAATCATCACCCTGTGGGCATAACCCATTTCTCCATGTCATAAGACTTTGCCAAATGCCTTTCTAAGATCTATTCATATTAGACTAAAAAGCATCCCTACTGTACCTGGGAAGTCACCACAATTAAAAAAAGGCGGGGGTGTCATGAGTGAAGAGGAACTAGGGTAATCAAGTTCAAAAATGAGATCAAAAAAAAAAAAGAAGGTTAATGATCTTTTGCTTACATGTGAATAGCAAATGCCATAGACCAGCCTACCTCTGTACTCATTTTAAATAAATTTATATCAGGAAAAAAAATCTCAAATGGGGTCAGCCTACTTTAAAATATAAATTTAATTAAACACCTTAACTAAATAGAAATTAAGTCCTCAAAAATATAAAAGTAAGTTTGAGGGGTGCCTGGGTGGCTCAGTCGTGAAGCATCCAACTCGAGTTCAGCTCAGGTCTTGATCTCAGGATTTGAGTTCAAGCCTCCATCAGGCTCCACACTAGGTGTGGAGCCACTTTAAAAAAAAAAGTATTAAAAAATAAGCTTGAGGAGATCTGATATGAAATTAGATTTTAAGATCTACGATGACAAGAATGATAATCTGTTATTTACCTCTCAAATGTTGGTCTAAAGTAATCTGTTCTGAGAAACATTTCTTTAAGGAAAGAGAGGCACAATCACAAAAACTGTATGTCACATTCCTGTCAGAGGATAATTCCTATGCTTGTTATTTTCAGAAAAATAAAATAAAGTTGATTTGTAGTGAACATGGCATAACGTAAAACTTGTCAGGTCACTTTATTGTACACCTGAGACTAACATTGTGTCAACTAGACTCAAATAAAAATAAAGAAATTTGATTTCACAAAAACAATGGCAGATCAATCTGTTAAAACTGAAATCACTGACAGCTCCAGAAAATAAATTTATCATAATTTACCACAAACATTATAACCATCCTGATACTGTGTGCTTCCTTATATTTGTACCTACACATAATGCAAGTTCTTGAGATCTTAGAATTCTTTTTCTCATTACATATCTTACCACTTCTAAGATGTTTTATTTTCATAACTCTGACTTAAATCATTAGTGATTCCCCATATTGTTTCTCTTGCCTTCTTTAAAAAACCTGTATCTTCTTTAACAAAGAAATAATGATCCATAAACAGTTAAATCTACTAGAAATGGCTCATAGAACTCTGTTGGGGAAAGTAAACTACTTTGGTAATGGGAATTATCCCCCACTAATATTTGTTTCTGGATGACACTTATAATGAAGTGCAAAGTAAGAAATAAAGAACTATTAATATTCAATGAGTAACTAACTGGTTCTGTAACACTATGGCACTATTTATAAAACGGGAGGTACCAATCAATCACATCCCACATATAGGTACACAGTCTCAGCACCCAAAGCGAACTAAACCACATGCAAAACCCAAACCCTGAAGTCACCTTAGACCCCTCCTCCCTCCTAGCAACTTCCTGATCTAACAACTCACCAGTTCTATCAATTCAGCCCACTCAAGTCAACTATTCTCTCCTTGCCTCCCTTTCCACAGCCTCCTTAATTTCAATCCTTATTATTTCTTCCTCCAATTACTGATTTGTTTCCTTAGTGATTTCCTTTTTCATCCTTTTTTCCCTCCAATGCTTCTTCCATGCTGTTACCAATGCCCAAGAACAAATCTGAGGCTACTCTCTTATTTGTCAAAAACCTACAAAAACGACTTCTGGCCAAAACTGCATAACAGGGACCAAATTTACTCTCCTGCTTGAAACAAAAATATTCAAACTGAAAATAAATAAATAACGGTTTGCAAGACACTAGACGTCATGCAAGAAGAGGAACTAGAGTGATAGGAAACATGAGGTGAAACCTGTGACTGTCCCCCTCTTACTGTCTTGAGAGTGTTTGCAGGCTGCAGGGCACACAATACCAATCAAAATCTCACCTGACTTTTTTTTTTTTTTGTAGAATTGACACAGATTCTAAAATTCATACGGAAAATGCAAAGGACTTAGAATAGGCAAAACAACCTTGAAAATGACCAAGTTGGAGGCCCAACACTACTCAGTTTCAAGAGTTACCATAAAGCTTCAGTAATCCAAATAGGGTGGTGTTGGGGTACAGACAAACAGATCAAAAGACCAAAACAGAGTCCAGAAATACAAATAGATGTATACAGACAACTGATTTGACAAAGGAGCTAAGGCAATTCAGTGAAGAAAGAATAGTCTTTTCAACAAGTTGCTGGTACAATTGGCTATCATAAGCAGAACAAAATAGAACACCTTTGATCCATATCTTGAGCCAAACACAAACATTTAGTCAAAATGGGTCACAAATCTAAATGTAACACCTAAAACTATAAAACTTCAGGGGAAAAATTATGTAGAAAACCTTTGAGATCTTGGGTTAAGAAAAGAGTTCTTAAATACAGCACTAAAAGCACAAGCCAATAAATTGATAAATTGGATATCAACAAAATTTAAAACTTCTGTTCCTCCAAATCTGTTAAGAGCACAGAGTGGGAGAAAATACTCACAAATCCCAAATCTCACAAAAAACTGTATTCAGAATATATACATATATGTATTCTCAAAATCCAATAATCATAAAATCATAAAATGCTGTAACAAGTGGGAACAAGATTTGAATAATACTTCACCAAAGAGGTAAATGCCAAATAAGCTGACAAAAAGGTATTTAACATTACTGATCAGTAGGGAAATGCAAATTAAAACACCATATAATACCACTGCGTACTTATTAAAGACGACTGCCATATCAAGTGATGAGGATGTGGAGGGGGCTACCCTAACGTATTCCAGATGCAGATTCCTAATTTCCAGACAACTATTACTACCAAAAAAGCACATTCTACCACATAGTATATAGGCCACGTTTAATATAATTTCATCTTATCATAATGACTCAGAAGGGACTTCAAATATCATAAAGTCTCTCAGTGTCATCATGGTTTTATTGTTACTATAAAGTATGAAAACATGAGTCAACAGAAATTTTTTATGTAGCAGATATCAAAGAAACCAGTTCTTAGTCTATAATTACCTCACAAAATTATGATTGCTTTTTATTATAATTTGTTTTCTCCAATCCAGTAGTTCTCAAAGTGTGGTCACCAGACCAGGTACATTAGCACCACCTGGGAACTTGCTAGAAATGCAAGCTCTCAGGCCCTCCACCAAACAATGGGATCCGAAACTCTGGGGTGGTTAACAGCAATCTGTATCTTAACAAGTCCTCTAAGTGATTCTGAAGCATGGTAAAATTGGAGATCCACTATTTTAATGTATGTTTTAAAGTTTAAATCATAGATTGCCTTTTCTCTGAGATTCTTTCTGAATCCACAGTATTTTAAGACCAAGAGGAACCGTTTACTTCACATCCACATTTTCAAGGAATCTAGAACTCAACCAGCTGTTTTCCTATTTTTATACTCTTGAATTATTTTAGGCCTTTTAAAAAGCTAGAAAACCAAAACTAAATCTAAGATCCCATAAATAATGCATTCTACAAAAGCCTTTGTTTTAAAACAAACTTTTCCACTTAAATATCCTAAGTCATTTACTCACATCTATTTTTGCAACTGCACCCAACATTCCTTCCAAATTTACCAGAATAGATTTGCTTCTAATTTCAGCTACAAATTGTCATCCTCCAGTGAATATCTGTACAACTTTTAATTAGGTTCATCGAAATGGAATGGATTTTTAAAATCACTCCAGTTATAAATTTTAATTGTTTCATAAAGAGACCTAAGATAGAAGCAGAATGAAAGCGGAAATGGTTTGGACCAAATCAGGACATCTGGGGCTGACGATATTGCTCAGAGATTTAGAGTTTTCTGGGGCTCAGTTCCCTTATTTGTAGGAGGGAGCTGGAGTAGATGACCTGAATAGGCCATTTCAAGTTTAAAGGTCTATAAATCTGTGCTCTTAGGGATCCCTGGGTGGCTCAGCAGTTGAGCATCTGCCTTCAGCCCAGGACGTGATCCTGGAGTCCTGGGATCGAGCCCCACATCAAGCTCCCTGCATGGAGCCTGCTTCTCCCTCTGCCTATGTCTCTGCCTCTCTCTCTCTGGCTCTCATGAATAAATAAATAAAAATTTTTTTTAAAAATCTGTGCTCTTACCCTTATGCTCTAGGGTACTGTAGTTTTTCATTAATGTGACATAGGCAAACCTTCTTTAAATGTTGTACTTGTTTTTAATCATTTAAAATTGTCTTAAGAAACATGCCTCTCTGTAGGACTCAAGAACATCATCACTATACTATTACTACTCCTTAGAGAGCTGAATACAGTAAAATATGAACACACACAAACTTTAAGTTGTGAAAGCACTGCAAAGTTAGTGTGATTTCAAGTCTCTTATCCCTAAGATTGGTTTATTTATCTGAGACTATGGGGATACACAGTATGAACCCCCAACGGCAAAGATTTCACAATGTCATAAATAACATGGACTTTGGAGGCAGAATGCCTGGCTTTGAATCCTGCACCTACCATTGAAGAACCTTTGTGATCTTGGGCGAGTTATCTAAACTTTCTCAATTTTACTTTTTTTTACATCAATCTTTTGTTAAGAGAAAATGATAATAGTATCTCTTTCACACAAATTAATTGAGCTAATCGACAAAGAGCACTTAGCACAGAATACACACTCAGTAGGCATTAGGATTTTTATTAGTATTACTTGCTAAGTCAGCCCTCTAATCAGAAGTTATCAGAACAAAAGTGCAATTCAATTTAATAAATACACAAGGATCCACCTGGTTGGTGCAAGTCATCTCACCATTCATTATAGAGGCAAGGGTTCTCGGACTTCTGAATGTACCAAGAACTGCTTAGGAGATTTGTTTAAAATGCTGATTCTTGGGCTCTGCTTCCAGAAGCTCCAAGTCTGCAATTTTTAAATAAACCTCCCAGATGTTTCTAAGGCAGGTTGTTGAGGGAGGGCTGCAGTTTAAGAAACATTTCTGCAGGAGTTTCAAAGAGAAGGAATCTCTTCCTTCAAGTTCCTACAATCTCTAAGCATTTTTTTCCATTTCAGAACTCACTGTGGCTACCTATTGCACCTATAAGATCTACTACTCCTCTAAACCCCAACAAACCCATGACTAATGAAAGTTCCTGATACAAGGGCTATTCTTGACCTTTAAAAACAGAAGATTCATGAACCCTGATTGCTGAGCTATAAACCTGATCATGGCTTCATTCATAGTCCTGGTCTCAGCACAGTGTTACACTTCCAACACTGCCACCAGCAGACATCACAGCCTATTCTCATTATAGGGCACATTTTCAAAGAGAGATTACACAGTGTCAAAACCCATACAGGGGCACCTGGGTGGCTCAGTTGGTTAAGCATCTGCCTTTGGCTTAGGTAACGATCTCAGGGTCCCAGGATTGAGCCCTGCATTGCATCGGGCTCCCTGCTCAGCAGGGAGTCTGCTTCTCCCTCTCCCTCTGACCCTCCCTACTATTTGTGCTCTCATTCACACATTCTCTCTCTAAATCAATAAAGTCTGAAAAAAAAAACATGTAAATTTAACTCGCAAAAATTTTAATGTATATAAAGCAGTAAGAACAAAGCAACAATCAGGGATCAGGGATGGAGGACAGAATGCAGACTATAACAAAGAAATATAGCCTTATTACAAATGTTTGAGTTGACCTCATTGCAGAGAGAGGGGGAACAGACCTAAGTAATCTTAAACAATGTTTTGAGTGAAAACTGTAAGACTAAAGGCTAAAGACCTGTACCTAGGCACTGCATACTAGCTGATGAAGCTTTTTGTCATGCGGGTACACGTTAATAATTCTGAAACTGTCTTATATGTAACTGGCGTCCAAAGAGTAAGTGAATGGATTGGTGGACAGTGCAAGGTCTCTATTAATATGGATGCATAAGACAGAAACTTGAATAACATCACTGATTTCTTCCTTTCTCTCAATTTTCATACTCAATAAATCATCAAGCTGCATTAATTATTTCTCTATTGTCTCTTAAGAATCTATTTCTTGAGGTGCCTGGGTGGCTCAGTCAGTTAAGCATTTGATTCTTGATTTCAGCTTAGGTCATGATCTCAGAGTCCTGAGATCAAGTCCCTGTTGAGCTCTGTACTTAGCACTGAGTCTGCTTGAGATTCTCTCTCTTCCTCTCCCTCTGTACCTTCCTCCTACTTGCATGTGTACACATGCACTAACACACTCTCTCTGATAATAAAATCTTAAAAAAAAAAAAAAGTCTACTACTAATCACCCAGTTCACCTTCCTAGTCCAAGCCCAAGTCACTATTATCTAATGCCAGAGGATGGAGTGCAACGGCCTCCCAATTGGGTGGCCTACTTCCACACTTGTTCCTATGAAGCCATTCTCCATATTATATCCATAGAATTAATGCAAAATATAAATGATCTTATTCCTATTTTTAAAACTTTTTAATAGCTTCTTACTGCCCTAAAGTCCAAATTCATTAATTTGACTTATGAGAGCTCACCCCATTCTGATACTTTCTTAATTCTCTCCAGGCGCTGTTCAGTACCCAGTGGCCATGTCTATTTTAGTCACTGCTGTATTTCCAATAACAAGTTCAGGTGGTATTAATTCTTTGATCCCTATGTGAATGCTACTTCCTCCGTGAGAGATAGACTCTATTTTCTTTATCCATGATAAAGAATAGCCCTGTGATGGATTTAAAAAACTGAACACTGGAAGTGATCTTCTGGGAACTTGAGAGCCCAGGTTTTAACAGATCTGGCAGCTTCCACTTCCTTCCTTTTAAAACAGCTACTATGCTGGGAGAAACCCAAACCACATGGAGAGACTTCTCAGGCTCTGATCGACAACTCCAGTTGAGTATCCAGTCAATAGTCAGCACCAATTGCCAACGATGTAAGTGAGCTACCCTGCAAGTTTCAACCCAGGCAATACCTCTAAATAAGTGGCCACCATCTTAACTATATGACTTGGGAATGGAAGAGCCTCTCAGCCCAGTTCAGTCAACCCACTGAGAATCATGGAACCTTAAAAAAAAAGTTTGTGGCTTTCAAACACATTAAGTGTTAGGTTAAGACAGTCTGTTTCACAGCAATATGAGCACATGTCATTATGGGTTGAAATCTCATTCCTGGTACCAATTTCATCTATTGGTACTTAACAAATTACCCCAATAAGCTCCATATCTTGATGTGAGGAACACCATGCAAATACTGTGATGGGAGGACTTACAAGGTGGCATCACTGGAGAACAGTTACTACTGCACATGAGAAATATGCAATACCTGTAATGCACACCCATCCTATATTTTAAACTTCATTTTTCTTTTTCAAATCTAGATTTAAAATGTGTTCTTGATGAAAAAAAGAAGTCACCTGTTAAACTCTAAAAGATGGTATCAAATTTTAGCAAATATATCTCCTCAAGGTTCTTTTGAGAAATCTATTCCCAAGGACACAATTAGGATCAACCAAAACCATTAAATAAATACAGAACAAAAGTAGGTTAAAATCTCTGTTCACATAGCAGTCACTTGGTCTCCTTGTGTTGTAACTATATTAAAATGTGAGGGGCAGATTATGTAAAGAATTATGCTCATATTCTGACAGGTTTCCCCACTGATAATATGGCCAAGAGTGGTAAGGATGAGAAGCAAAATCAATATTCTTGGAGTGAATATGCAAATACTTGTTAAACATCTGAGTGAAAAGTAAATTACTGGAACATATGATTAGTTAACCAAAAACTAAAAGAGGAAAAGGAAAGAAACTACTGCATAGTTGAGCATTTGAGATACCTCTTAGACCCTGCATGGTCATGTCTCATATGATTTGGGTCCAAGAGGTTTCTAGGTATTACAAGGATGTGATGTGTGAAGCCAGCAGGGTTTCTTACAGGAACAACTATTTGTTTTCTGCTTCGCAATTATTAAGTATCTAAACACAGGTGCACAGTGTACTCCAGAAATTATAAAATTTAAAACAAGTTGCAGATAACAACACTACCAATTTCATTATTATTAAGTTCCGGTCAAGATCCAGACACTCTCATAAGCTTATCAGCATTGAGAGAACAAAGAAAAGGCAGATACAGGGTAATTCTTTCAAATTTGAGAAATTCCAGAACTACCAAGAAACTCTGGAAGACTCTATTTCAAGAGAATAGAGAACACTGACAAAAACTGCATCTTCTATGTAACACATTACATAATCTCTCTTTGTTAACTAGTTAAAATGTCTATTTTAGACTGCCCCATAGGAACTCTGATCCTTTTCGCTTGAAATTAAATCCTATACTAATTTTCTAAAACTAGAACTTATTTCTGCTTCTTAAACCTATCAGAAATGTCATTTTCCTATTAGGGAGGTAATGCCCACCCTTCCCTACACACACACACACACACACACATACACACACACACAGCACTCACTCCACACACTGTCAGTGCCATTCCCCATCCTAACCTTGAGGCATACACTTTAAGGTGGTTTTCCACTAATTCTCTTTATTACCAAAGCAAGAGTTTACAGGCTGACCAGCCAAGGTAAACAAAGCACATAAAGTGTTTCAAAATAGGAACAACCACGAAAAGAAGACACTGTCCATATTTTACATGCAGTGAAAAGGAAGCTGAAGATCTAAAGTAATTGGTTCAAACCAACACAGCTAGTAGAAAGCAGAACTTGCATTTTTAACTCATGGCTATCTGTACGATTCTAATTTTGTATAGTACTAAATCTACACCAAGAGCTCTTAAGGATCTGTCTCTCACCTGCAAGAGGCCCAATTATTAACAAAAGCAAAATAACTGAGCAATAAAATGTGACTACTATGTGCTAAGTAAGCATAGCGGAGAGCGTTTTATATGTATTAACTCTTATGTCAACCTTAAATAAGGTGAAAGTGAGAAACACGTGTATGCAGGCACATAGTTAAATATTCATCAGATACCAGTTGCTATTTTACAATACTATCCCCGTTTTACAAGTGAAGAAACCAAAACTTACTTAAAGTCACAAGGCTAATAACTGCCAGAGCTGGGTTTGAACCCAGGTTACTTGATTCCAGAACTGGTTCTTAAAGTCCTAAGTTACTCTGGCTGGCCAACCAAAGCACTGTGCTGCCCTAATTTGGCCCAAAAAGGGAAAGAAGAAGGGAACCCAGCAGCAACCACAGCTTTGCTACATTGAGAGATGTACTACACAGTGCTGGACTAAGTGCTGAGCCATAAGTGGTGCTGAAAATACTAGAAAGGCCCAAATCAAAGCTGATCTTCCACCTAAAGCCCTGGCAGCTCCCTGAATCTGTCAGGTGTTGGGAATCAACTCTTTAGGGGTCTCATCACATCTGTGTGTCTTGCAAGCAGAGACACTAACTCCCCTTTTGTTCTAGACTATCTTTTCAAGATATCTGTATCATGCACAAAGCTTTAGAAGACTGAGTCAGTGTATTCCTCCAGAGCAGAGGGATGTGTATTAAAGATAATGTCTTCCTCTAGGGCCAAAAGTTGGGGATGTTTATTGCCCATTATAAAACTCTGGGTTCCTGGAGCTCAAGGGTCCTCAGTCATGACACAGACTACAGGATCACCCTGGACCCTTCCATATCAACCCTGTAAGGACTTGGGAGTTAGCAAGGCAAACCTATGGAAACACAATATTTCCACCACTTGATGTGTACCAACAAGTAAGAAAGACCTTTGTCTATGATCTGGGAGTCTCCTGTCTTCTGCCAGCATCCATAAAACTGTGGTAGACTATCTTGTTAGCTTGAAAGGGAGGTAAAACCTCAGAGGCTTTACAGATCTTCACACCATGCTCTTCACACCTCTTCTCATGTTTGCTTCCCTCAGAAATACCCTCTCCCACTCCACAGGAAATACTTACTCATCTTTTTGTCAACATCTCCTGTATGAAATTTCTCCTAAAAGTCCTCAGCTAGTATGGACTATTACCTCCATGGTGCCCTCACCCCATTGTTTCCTGAAACAGGTTTCTTTCACAGCACCTTTAAAACTTTATTTCACTTGCTTATTTCTGTGCTGTGCCAGTTAATCAATTTATTGCCTTTCAGGTCAAGATTCATTTTTTGATACATACTCTGTGATAATGGATGAAATTGCTTTAAGCATTTCTTCTTACAGTCAGCATAATGTTAAGCTTTCCCCATAGAGGGTGCTAGATGGAAACTGCAGGAGGAAGAGCTTTCTCTGGCAAATGCTATGCTTGATGAAAAGACAGGATGCTTTTGCCCTAAGATCAGGAACAAGATAAAGATGTCCGTTCTTGCCACTTCTACTTAACATCATACTGCAGGTTCTAGCCAGGGTAATTATGCAAGAAAAATAAACAAAAGGCAAATAGATTGGAAAGAAAGAAATAAACCTATGTCTACCCACAGATGGCATGATCTTGTATATAGGAAATCCTAAGGAATCTACTAAAGAAATTTTAAGCATTATTAAGAGAGTTCAGCAAGGCTGGAAGATGCAAGATCAACAGATAAAAATCAAGTGTATTTAATTGCAATAAACAATCTAAAAAAACTAAGAAAACAATTATTTATAATAGCATCAAAAAACCGAAATGTTTTGAAATTAATAAAGAAGTATAAAATTAATACTCTGAAAACACTGTTTTGATCAGATCTTGAAAGAAATTAAGATCTAAATAAATGTTAAAAAATTTCTATGGTCATGGATCAAAAGATCTGTTAATATCGTTAAGATAGTAACACTCTCTAAATTAATCTATAATTCATGCAACCCTATGAGAATCCCAGCTGGCTTCTTTGTAGAAACTGTCCTGCTGATCTTAAAATTCACACAGAATTACAAGAGATCCCAAATACCCAAAACAATCTTTAAAAAGAAGAACAAAATTTGAGGACTACACTTTCTAATTTCAAAACTAACTCCAAAGCAAGAAAACAGGGTGGTACTGGCATAAAGCTAGGTAGATAGAATTTCATCAATGGAACAGAACTGAGAACCCAAAATAAACTGTGTCTATGGTCTACTGATTTGCCAGCCAGTACCAAGATCATTGGGTAAAAGATCAAAGTATCAAGATCTCTGGGGAAAGAATGGTGCTGGGACAACTGGATAGCCATATGCAAAAGAATGAAACTGGACCCTTAATTCAAACTACAGATTAACTCAGAATGGATCCAAATGTGACAGCTAACTTATAAAATTCTTAGAAAAGAAAATAGGGATAAATTTGCATGACCTTTGATTCAGAAATGGGTCCTTAGGTTTGACACCAAAAGCACAAGCAACAGAAGAAAAAGTAGACAATTGGGACTTCATAAAAATTAAAAACATCTATGCTTCAAAGAACACTACCAAGAAAATAAAAAGATGACCCAAATAATGAAGAAAAAATTTGCAAATCATGTTTTTGATAATGAATTTGTATCTAGAACATATTAAGAACACTTATAACTCAAAAATATAAACAGAAATAACTCAATTTGAAAATGGGCCCTGAAAAAAAAAAAAAAAAAGGTGGGCACTGAATCTGAATAGACATTTCTCCAAAGAAACATACAAGTGGCCAGTAAGTTCAAAAGATGCTTCACATCATTAGTCACCAGGGAAATGCAAATCAAACCCACAATGAGATACCAACTTATAGACAAATCTTTGCAGGATTTCTTAACAATATCCAGATAATTATTAATAATAATCATCCAATGTTCATCAGTGGATGAATGCAAAAAGGGATGAAGTATTGATACATACTAGAACATGGATGAACCTTGAAAACATCATGTTAAGTGATGGAAGCCAATCCCTAAGGCCATGTAATATATGATTACATTTACTTTAAGTATCCAGAATAGGCAGGTCTGAGGAAGAAAGATTAGTGGCTTTTTAGGGCTGAGGAGAATGGGGAGACAGAGATAGGTGACAGTAAAAGGTACTAGAGTTCCTTTTTTTAGAGTTGATGAAAATGTTCTAAAATTAAAGTATCTGTGAATATATTAAAAACCACTAAGTTACACACTTTAAATGCTTGAACTATGTTGTACCTGAATTGTATCTCAATAAAGCTGTTATTTTTAAAAAGTCACCAAACAAAAGGACAAAAAAGCTAATGGAGATCAGAGGGGTGATTAACTAGGAAGGATGAAAAAGAAAACTAAGCTAGAATGAGTAAAATTCCATTAAGGTGAATTTAAGGTGATAAACCCTAAGTTACTGAAATAAATTTCACTACAGTTTAACTGTATCTTATAATGAGGGATTCTTTATTTATGGCACCAAACCTAATAACTATAGATATAAAGGCAATTAGGACTGGCTGAGGACATGAGGGCATACACAAGAATGACAGTGTGTAGGTGTGTGTGTGCAGGCGAACGCACACATAACAGAAGCTGTCTTGGATTTGAGTATCATCTAGCCAAACTAAACTTTGTGACTTCAGGCACATCTCTTAACCCGCCCTGAGCTTCAGCTCTCTCATCTGTCACATGTTGACTTCATTTTCATGGGATTACTAAGAAAGAAAATATCTGTAACAAGATCTAGAAATCTGTTGAGGGGTATCTTCCTATCTTTGTATTTCTAGCATAGTGTTTGTCAGATAACAGGTACTTAGTAAATATCTATGGAACTTTAAAACAAAACAAATGGCCCTTGGAAAGGAGAAAATTAAAATATAATTAAGTACATGCACTTTGATATGGACATACAAGATTTGAAAACCTTTACAAGTAGATTTTTCACATGATATATATGTATATATACAGGATATACATGTATATATACATACACATATATATAGTACCTTGATATTGAAGCTATCAAGGCTCACATTATGCTTTTATGTGAAATTAGAAATTACTTCCTACCAGTGATTTAATGAATTAGCCAAGAAAAAAAAAAAAAGTTACTTGCAAGAACATTTCTGCTGTTTTCTCCACAATCCCTTTTCAGGTCTCACTTCTTCGTTTTGATTGTGTAAAAAAAAAAAAAAAAAAAATTAAGATTTATTTATTTATTTATTTATTCATAATAGACAGAGAGAGAGAGAGAGAGAGAGAGAGAGAGGCAGAGACACAGGCAGAGGGAGAAGCAGCCTCCATGCCAGGAGCCCGACTTGGGACTCGATCCCGGGACTCCAGGACCACACCCTGGGCCACAGGGTGCCAAACCGCCGAGCTACCCAGGGATCCCCTGATTGTGTAAAATTTAACTCATTTTTCACCTCATATATATGAAAAGAGACTATCACAAATTGACTGTTGTCTAGACCAGGGGTCAGTCAGTAAAGTATAGCCTGCTACTGGTCAACATCTGTTCATTTATTATTGTTTATGGCAGAACTGGGTAGCTGCAACACAGACAGAAAGCCATAACTTGATTAGGAAACAGGATGTTCTTAACTGACTTTTTCAAATTCCCATATCTAGTGGTAGGAGTATAGACTTTATAAATAATTAAATGCAAAGAAGAGCTCTATTGTTTTGATGGATGAATGCTTGGCCAACACAGAGAAACCAAAGAGATCAGTTTGGCCTGGGTAGGAGAATATCTGCAGAAAAATGAGAATACTTAAGCTTGCCCTTGAAAGACGAATAGATGCCCTCTAAGCAGTCAACAGGGAGAGGAAGTCATGTGAACACAAGGAGGCTTGGCTAGCAAGGAGGCTTGACAGAGCATACTCGTGGAACTAAATCCAGTCAGTCTCTGGCACAGACCGAATACGAAGAGGGGTGTAGCCAGTGACATCATGAACATTCTTGTAAACTATGCTCTATGGTTTAAAATGGGCATAGAAATTAATAGCTACTATTTGCAGAGAGTAAATGCCAGATGGTTTGGTCATGGCTCGAGACATGATCAAACAAGGATGATCTAGAGACAATCCATTGTCATCAAGATTTATAAATACAGTCCTAGGAAAAACTTTTTTTAGTAAGCTCAGTAAGAGAACCTTGTAAGTCAATAATGAGAATTAGCACAGAATGGACTCTCCAAATTGTTTTAATGAAAACTCTCATCTTCAGGTACAATGGTGACACAGCCCAGTAAAATAGGGGCTGTCTCTACAACGAGCACAGGCATCTGCAATACTTGAGTAGATAAGAGGACTTATCTCAAAGCTTCCTGCAATTGTGAAGGGGTAAGTCACATAGGAATGGATTGAGGGCAGCTGGGGTGGCTCAGTGGTTTAGCGCCACCTTCGGGCGTGATCCTGGACACCCGGGATCAAGTCCCACATTGGGCTCCCTGCATGGAGCTTGCTTCTCCCTCTGCCTGTGTCTCTGCCTACGTCTCTGCCTCTCTCCCTCTCTCATGAATAAATAATAAAATCTTTAAAAGAAAAAAAAGCAACAACGGATTGAGAATATGAAAGAAATAATTAAAATGTGTTATTCCCAATCTGAAATAGGTTGTTGTGATAAATTAACCCTTTCAGAGAACGGTACATAGTCCTTGGTCAACCTCAAGGCTCAGTGTACACATATGTTAAACAGTCATGAATTATGTTACCTACCTACCCTATAGCATTGTTGTAAAGATTAGATGAATGAACACCCATAAGGCATGTAGAACACAGCTGGTCCACAAAAAGCACTGTGTCCACTATTATTAAGTTGCCTAATAAGTACAGTCTACGAAAGACATATGCCTACTGGATATAAAATCAGACTGCTAGGTCATAATGTAAAAAGTCATGACTGGGACAGATACGCTCATAATCTCATTGCGAACAAATCATTTACTACTATGAAGCTCTCCTTATCCTTACATGTATTTGTCTTATCTGCTAATTCAATTATTAGCTTCTTAAGGGCATGAGCCAATAAATAATTGGTGATTGATCAACATAAAGTGCTAACAATTAAGCTAAAAAAAGTGAAAACCAACCAAACTCAAGTAACTGTTTTGAATCAGCATTGTACAGGAGAGGGAGAAAAATCACTTCGCCTGAGCACTGCCCCAAGAAAAGGAAACCTAAATCTTTGTCTTAAAGTAAAACCCACCACTGCTGCCACCACCAGTTTAAAGACAGTAACTCTAGATTTTACAAATATTTTCTCTCCACCTCCTCTATCTACTGACTACTGCCTATAACTTCTCACTGGGTATAACTTTTCCAACTAACATTTGTTTCTCTTTACTTTTCAGCTACCTTCTTCTGGATCTGACACTACAAGAGCAGTAATAAATACAAAACCAAAGGGGTTGATAAAAGATGCCTCCCAGGTCCTTTTTCAATAAACTTCAGAAATATAATGAAACAGTGACGGAATCATTCTTAATCAACCATTATTATGGCAAATGGTGCCATAGAATGAAGGGAAAGGGCAGTCAAGTCAATGAAGCTCCCTCTCAATGTCAGTCTAGACGTAATTCTACAAGGTCTTCAAAGAAATTCTTGCAAGGAACTTGGTCAATACCAAGCAAAAAGTAGGTGTGGAGTCCCGGGATCGAGTCCCACATAGGGCTCCCTGCATGGAGCCTGCCTCTCCCTCTTCGGCCTGTGTCACTGCCTTTCTCTCTCTCTGTGTCTTTTGTGAATAAATAAATAAAATCTTAAAAAAAAAAAAAAAAAAGCAGGCGTGGGTGGAGCTAGCCCAGTGCTTTAGTACTTCTCCAAACTTGAGTTTTTAACTCCCATCTCCTAAGAGAACTAAGAGAAAGCCTGTCTCTGGAAGCAGCACCCAGGGACAAGCAAATTAGCATTTCCAAGGTCAATTGCTGACAGGCCTAATTGTTTACAGCAACTAAAGGATTCTGGCTGCTGCAGTTAAGAGGCTTGACCTTTCTGGCTTGCCCAATACCATAAGAAACTAATTTACCACATTAGCTACAAAATATCAAAGTACTGTAGGAATGGAGTCAAATCAGCATATGACATTTCAAACAGCATCAAATATTAATAGGATCTCCAGAAGTAAGCAATTTTAAGCTGGTTAAACAATCTGGGGAAGAACTTAAAATACCAATCATACCAGTGGTAGAGGAGCGACAAGCAGGCACACACAAAATCAGTAAATGGTATTACCTCGTTTTACCAACTGGTTTGATTTGAATAGTTCCCAAAACTACTAAAAAGCTGCAAAACTAGTTGATGTAACTACCCTTACAGATTCTTGCTCTCCTCCGATACCTGCTGCTGCCTATTACAGCAGCCATCTGCCACATGTGGCTATGAAACACGGCTGGTTGCCAGAATGAGATGAACTGAAGGATTCTGAACTTGTGTACAAAAATAAAAATGTAAAAACGAACTCAATTTTTATACTGATTACATGTTGAAATAATATTTTAGACATACAGAATTAAATAAAATATTACTAACAGTAAATTCTATCTTTTATAATGAGGATAATAGAAAAATTTAAATTTCACATGCAATTCACATTGTATTTTTATGGGACAGTGTGGCAAACTTCACATTTATGTAAAACACAAATATATAACTTTAGCTGTAAAGTACAGAGAGGAGATATAGGTCTGAATGATAAATAATCCTCTCTAAAATAATCAAATTGATTTCAACTGTTAATAACCAACCTAATAAAAGCTCCTTTCTGCTTGCTACCGACAAGTTTATTTTCTAAAAAGGAAACTGATGTTTTAAAAATCGATCCTAAAATCTGCTGTACTTTTGCCTTGAGTTGTCATCTCTGCCTAATATTAAACTAGCCTTAATTCTTTCCAATGATCAAAGATACATCATAAAATGCTAGTCTAATTTTTAATTCTGATCAAGTGATTCCAACTCAGTTTTCTTCTGTATTAGTTATTTTCATACACTGGTCACTAAAACCTAACTCATCTTTGCTCGAGATTAAAAAAAAAACAAAAATGATAATCAACAGAAAGATTATTCTCAAGAGTCTAGAAGTCAGTATTCAGATACTATATTGTTTAAAAACTAAAATATGACTCATTTACTATTTCAGAAAGTGACATCCCATTGTGAATAGGAGAGCTTAGCAAACAAGAGAGCAGAGCAAGCAATCATTTCCAACACATTCCATCATGTGGAGAAACCATGCCAACTTTCAGGTTGTTACAGTCAATGGAGTAAAGAAAATCTGGAGGTGTTGGGATGGTTGGAAATTTATGGGGTGAGAACGCAGGGCCACAAGAGGTAAGGCAAGGCAAACAATTGCCCAAAGTTTCCTCTCCTCAGCTCTTAAAAAGGAAACCTCTCAACTTTCTGCCTGAGGAAGCCGATAGGAAAGAAAAGCACATTTCCTACCTTTTAACCCCCTATAACTGTCCCAAACACAATTAGCTCTCTAGTAGGACAAACTGACCTATTTATGTGAAGAAAATGTGTAAACCTTCTTAGAGTGGTTTTCAAATGTAATCAACAACAAAATCAAGATCCACTATCTTAGAATAATAAATAATAAAGCTGCAGTATATATTTCTATCTTGTGACAGGATCAACATCTACCACTAGTAAATGAAAATGAGTAACCTGACACCTGGGTGGCTCAGTGGTTAAGCGTCTGCCTTTGGCTCAGGCCCCGATCCTGGGGTCCTGGGATGGAGCCCCACAACAGGCTCCCTGCAGAGCCTGCCTCTCCCTCTGCCTCCGTCTCTCTGTCTCTCATAAATAAATAAGTAAAATCTTAAAAAAAGAAAGAAAGAAAGAAAGAAAGAAAGAAGGAAGGAAGGAAGGAAGGAAGGAAGGAAGGAAGGAAGGAAGGAAGGAAGGAAATGAGTAACTCACATAATTGAAAACGAAGGTAATGGAAACACGCGGTTGATTATTTCTCATTACCGGAAGAGTTCACCTTAAAATGTAACCTTAATAGTCCTATAGTTTCTCTGTCCTGATACAGTCAACATATGTTTGTTTTTTTAGATATACAGAATAACTCGGGCTCTGGGCTACAAAATTCCAACAATTTAGTGATTGTTCCTTTTGCACAATTCTGAACTCTGCATTCAACAGAGAGGGCTAAGGTTGATGGTTGCCTCATAAGGAGTATTCTGGTGCCACCTAGCGGTGTATGTTTCCTGCTGAATAGGAAAATGAGGATTAGACCAAGGTTCTCAAAGTCTGGTTCTAGTGGACCTGCAGCAACATCAGCATCACCTGGTAACTTGTTAGAAATGCAAATTCTTGGGCTCAACAGACCAACTGAAACGCTGGTGGTGGGGGGGAGGGGGTCCCACAATCTTGTTTCAACAAGACCTCCAAGTGGTTCCGATGCACTCTCAGGTTTGAGAACCATTGGATTAATTAGCTCTTACACAGAAATTAAATGCAAAGTCCTAAAAAAAAATTAGGCCTACAAATTAACAGAAGTGATCAATTTCGAATTTTGGAAAACAATTTAATTTTCTACAGAGTGGATCCAAATATCTGTATTGGAGAAGAGTCTTCAAAGACACTTATTAACTAATTTATATACATTCAACACCTGACAAGACATCAAACCTCTGAAAACGTCAGATGAGCATCCTGAAGTCTCTGTCCCTAGGAGACCAGGTTCAAAGGGAAGATCAGACATATTAACAAAGCAAAATATGATATAAATGCAAAAAACACCCCACAAAACAAAGAAAAGACACCAACTGTTTCAGGACATCAGGATATGGCATGTTACTGTATCTTAAGTGGGGGTAGGGTTCATCTGGGAACACATGAAAAGCCAAGGAGGTAAAATATTGGTGATTTTTAAAGATATGGCTTTTTTAAAAAAATTATTTATTTGATAGAAAAGGAGTGTGCAAGTGTGTGCATGAGCTGGGGCAGGGGCAGAGGGAGACAGAGAGATAATCCTCAAGCAGACTTCCCACTCAGCACAGAGCTGACATGGGACTCTATCCCAGGACCCCAAAGATCATGACCTGAGATGAGATCAAGAGTCAGACACTTAACTGACTGAGTCACTGAATATTGATGATTTTGTAAGTTAAGAGTCGTCTACCCTAATGATGAAAGACGCCACAGAAAAGTCCACTGTATATATGTGCCTTGTGCACTTATAATCAGGAGAAAAGCAGATCTGATGAGGCCTTGCTAAATTGTTTATTTTCTATTTAGGTCTTAGAGGAGAACTTGTTTATCTAATAGCAACTTAAAACTCCTAGGGTTCAGTAAGAGCAGCCCCATAATTTATCTACAAGTCTGCATTTCTTTAAATTCAGTCTTATAGTATGCCCTTCTTTGAAAGAAAAAAAAAAAGACCTCTGAATTTTAGTAGGTATCTATTTACTCAAAATTAAAGGGTTACATATTTGAAGTTAAAACAAAAACTGGATCAAAAGACTAGTAGGGCCACTGGTCCACACCATCACAATTAAGTGTCATCCCTTACTCTGTGGCTCAAACTGTAAACCTATCGTGTAGGAAGGAGAAAATCAACTCTGAAAAGCTAGCCTTGCAAACCCAAGCCTCTACTACGATAAGTAACATTACAGGCATGAATGCAGGTGGCCTAAATATATAAAGGAAGTTCAAACACTAGCTCTATTGATTAATTTTGATTTTGTACTTTTAAAATATTACTTTAATATACAGAGACCAACTATTTAATTTTAACATTTTAAGAACAACTGCCCTTAATAGGATGAGTTTCTAACAAAACTCTTATTTTCAAACCTTTCCTTTACTGGCACAGAGGCATAAGGAGAGGCCACAACCTGAGGTTCATTAATGTTTTAGAACAGGGCCATTCCTCAATTTTATTTAAACTTAAAGGGCTTATGAAAATTTAATTGCCTAAAGATGATAATCACAACAACAGTTATGGTAAAATAAGTCAGTACTTCCACCTCAGAAAGCACAAAAGTATATAATAAATTTAAAAATCTGAAAAATGGGACGCATGGGTGGCTCAGTGGTTGAGTATCTGCCTTTGGTTCAGGTTATGGTCCCGGGATCGAGTCCCACATCAGGCTCCCCACAGGGAGCCTGTTTCTCCCTCTGCCTATGTCTCTGCCTCAGTCTCTCTGTATCTCTCATGAATAAATAAAATCTTTAAAAAAAATTTTTTAAATAAAAATCTGAAAAATAAGCCCCTGAAAAATCTAAGGTAATAAATTTCATTCTCCAATTAGGTAAACAAGAAAGTATTCCCAGAATACCAACACATTTAGAGAAAAAAAAAATAGACATGGTAGCAGTAAAAGTCTAATTGCCTAGACACTACATACCGTAACATAACTCAGTAAGAGCAGCCCCAGGGAAAGCAGGGAAAGGTGATCACTTCAAATGAGCTGGAAGTTGAATAGAGACAGCAACCTGGTACAGGAATATGCAACCACCAGTAAACAAAACAATGCACATCCTTCCAAGTTCTAGGGAACAAGCATCCCCTTTACCACCAATTTAATAATGTAGCAACAAGAGAAATGCAGTACAAAGTGAGAAAGTAATACCTAAGTGATCACTACCATCTCTTTTAAACAAAGCTCATTTTAATTTGTGATGAAACTGGATAACCCAAAAGGTAAACAGAAAGGGTGGTAATCCTATAAGGCCAAAAGGAAAAGGGAATATTTCTGCTATGAAGATGATTCAGGCCTTTCCCACGTGCTCTTCGGCACTTTAATTTCTCCCAATCCATTCACTGCTGTCCAACAACATAATCAACTAGTTTATGTTCCAGCTCTTCTCTCTTATGGCTTAAGATCCTATTATGATTTTTCTCCAGGTCACCTACCAAAGCCAAAGATAAAAAAAATAAGACTGCAGATCAGGCCAGGAAGGGTTAAGACCTTGAGAGGTGACCCACTAAAAATTATGGGTGACTTCTGCTGCTGGCCATGAATGAACAACTGGTATGGAACTTGCCCTCCTGCAGTGACGACTAGAAAGCCAGACAAAATAAATGAGACAGCTGCTTTCAGACAGTGAGACAATAGGCAAGAGCAGAACCATGAGTCCTGCAGAAAGGGAAAAACAAGTTAGGTAAGTCCTGCAATTGCCTGCCTCCGTGCACAATGGAGGAGGAATCCAAGCAGAGAATGAAAGTCTTGAAGGACCCACGAGGCAGAGACTGGAGTTCAGGGAAGCTAAGATTACAGGAGTTTTCAAGACAGAGCACCAGGAAGGAGATACGCAGAGAGTCCTCTAAAAATCTGCAGAGCTCCCCCCAGTCCTAAACTGCTGAGGAACAACTGGTGGAAGCTGTAAAGTGATCATTCCCAGAATTCACACAGCACTGGAAGACCTTCCGATTCCATCCAGCAGAGTGGAGCTATCTCAGCAAACTCTCTGGGCAATCAACAGAGATGCAGAAAGGCCAAACTTTGTAAAAAGGCTAAATTGGCCCTAAAATAAATCGACACTGAACTTGACCCTCACTAACACAGTTTAACAGCGAGCCTGGAAAGGATTAGCCTAATCCACAAATTATTTTGATGCCTGCCAAAACAAATGCCATCATTCTTTATTGGAAGACACCAAATCTAAACACTCAGGGCACCTGGGTGGCTCAGTGGTTGAGCGTCTGCCTTCAGCACAGGTTGTGATCGCAGGGTCCGGGGATCGAGTCCCACATCAGACTCCCCAAAAGAAGCCTGCTTCTCCCTCTGCCTATGTCTCCGTCTCTCTCATGAATAAATTAAAAAAAAAAAAAAGGCACTCAACAACATAATACACACAATGTCCACGTGAAGAAGCAGCAACAGACAGAAATGACAGAATTAGCAGATCAGGATGTTAAAACAGCTATTATGAATACGTTCCATATACTCAAGAATATAGAGAAAAACATGAACATAATGGAGAGAAATAGAAGATTCCATTTAAACTTTTTATGTCTAGAGCTGAAAAATCCAGTATCTGAATTTAAAATTCATTTCACAGAATTAACAAGACAAGATCAATGAACCTGAAGACACGGCAACAAACAGTATTAAAATTGAAGCCAGGCAGAAAATAAGACATGAAAAAAAATCAACCAAGCCTCAGTGATTTACGAGACATGATCAAGCTGTCCAATATACATATAATTGGAGTCCCAGAAGAAGAGAGGAGGGGAGGGACTTAAAAACTATCTGAAGAAATAGTGGCAGGGGCGCCTGCGTGGCTCAGTCAGTTGAGGATCCAACTCTCAATTTCAGCTCAAGTCATGACCTTAGGGTTGTGGGATCAAGCCCCAAATTAGGCTCCACACTCAGTGTGGAGTCTGCTTGAGATTGCCTCGCCCTCTGTCCCTTCCCCGCTTGCATGCGTTCTCTCAAAATAAATTACAAAAAAAGAAAAAAAAAGAAAAAGTGGCAGAAATTTTTCTAAATTTGATCAAACCTGTAAGCCCACAAATTCATAAAGCTTAAAGAACACTGGGTGGCATAGACAAAATCGCACAAAGGCACGTCACAATCAAATCACTGAAAACCAGTGATATTAAAAACAACACAAAAATATACTGTTGCTCCCCTGCCTCCATACACATATAAAATAAAAATAACCCCAATCCAAAGAAAGCAAATTAGCATCTTTCTAAATCTTCTGATTGAAAAATGTTAATAGTTCATCAAAATGGAATTTTTCTATTTTGGTAGAAGCCTTCCTTTGCTGGCACCCCTAGCATAAGCTAGTCTGTCTGTTTACTGGGCAATCAAGCATGAACAGAGTTAAACTACTGCAAAACAACTTCATTGTAACTCTGTTATTAATGCATTTGCATACCTTATTGCATACCTTCACTAATGTCACACACTTTGGACTGCACACTCTCCTTCACATCAGGAACCTTCATGTTTTAGCCTGTACGCTTCTAGTGCCGTTTCTACTGATACATAACTATTTGAAGACACATGAATGAGTCAATCTCATTTCATCCTCAGTACATCGTTATACAGTATATAGAACAAGATGAGAAAACAGATGCCCAGAGGGATTAAATGACTGTCCCAAGAACATTTGAAAGGTGAGCATTATCTCACATCCCTAGAATAATGCCTCTGCACAGGGTTATCCGAAAAGCAGACACAAAAGAAGTAAATTTTGTTACTTACTCTGAGTTTCCACAAGATCCAAGGCAACACTAGAAGCTGTGTCCATTCCAGAGCTGATACAGGATTGGAAGTTTTTCAAAGAGGAGAGAGCAGATTCTATACCACTGAAGGATATAAAACCAGTTGAACCTGAACTTGAACTGGAACGTCCGGGCATCTTGAAATTATTACCTAAGTTTTCAAACACAGTGAAATAAGATTTAGGAGTCAGGATTAGTACTGCATAGGAAAATAACACTACTATAAACATCCATATGAAAGTATCTAATGGCCCACAAGTGCCACACTATTATATACATTCCATACTCCTGGAGAGGCCACCAAAGCACTGTGCTGTCATCTGTGCACAGATGCACTTAGTACATGGGGAAGCTAAGTGTTTTCATTTTTCAAAGGGGAGAGAATACCCTCCCTTGGGTAAAATATTCCTCGGTTCCCTAAAGAATTCAACAACAGCACAGTTCTTAAAAAGCTAAAACATAAAGGAGTTAGAAAAAGCAGACTACTCATATGATGCCTTTTCCCAAAAACTGGAAATAGTAGTAATAAAACAGTTTAACAGGGAGAACTTCGAAACTTGTAATTTTTAACTTATCTAACATAGGCATACTGAATTCTGAAAACTGTATATATACAAATATAAATTTAAAAATCTATATTATATATATATATTACACATATTCCTGACAGTCCTCTGGGTTCTAACAGATTTATAGACTTGGTTAGATTTTATATTCTGTGTCAATAAAAGCAGAATTTCTCTACATTATAGAGTAAAATAGAGGGGCAATATGGAGTAGAGGTCATGTATGCAGCTTCTAGAACCAGACTGAGTTCAAAACCTAATTTTGCCACTTAGGTAACTGAATGACTTGAGGCAAATTATTTAACCTCTTGGTGTTTCATTTTTCCCTTCCTAAAACAGGAATCATCCAGTGCCTACCCCAAGGATTACTGTGAGAACTGAATGAAATAAGGTGTATAATGAAACACGCAGGATAATGTCCAACATATAAATCTTTAAAAGTGGAAGCAAATATTAACATCAACTTCATCATTTTAACACTGTACACAATACGGAGTGGTGCTTAAGAGATTGGACACAGGACAGAGATGCCTGGAAATTCTGTTCCATGCACGCCACTTAGAACTGCACAATATAGGTCAAGTTGCTTACTTTCTCTAGCTTCAATTTGTTCTTGTATAAAATGGAAATAATCGTATCTATCTCACAGCATTATTGTATAAATTAAGTTTCATAATTTTCTATAACTTGCCTGATCTTAGGAGTCAGTTGAAATGCTTATTGAAAATATAGATGTATATGTAAGTGCTATCTCAGACCTACTAACCCGAGTCCCTAGTGGACACTCCGGGGAAACCTGTATTTTTATGAATCGCTGCAGAGGATTCTCAGAATCAAACAAGTATGGAGAACACTGAGATAACTGCATCTCCTCCCAAAATCATTGTTGAGAGCCTAACCCCCATTGTGTGGTACTTGGACCCGAGATCTTTGGGAGATAATTAGGTTTAGATGTCCTGAAGGTAGAGCCTAATTTCAGGAAGGAATTAATGTCCTTATTAGAAGAGGAAGAGACACCTGAGCTCGCTCTCTCCACCCAATAAGGACATAGTAAGAAGGGGGCTGATGAGAGCGAAAAAGAGGCCTCTTACCAGTACCCAGCCATGCCGGCACCCTAATCTCTTGACTTCTGGTCTCCAAAACTGAAAATAAATTTCTGTTCTTTAAGCCACCCGTCTATGCTATTTTTTAATAGCACCTGGAATGGACAAAACACACAACGTATATAAGGAATAATACAATACAGGATAAGTGATGAGTGTCTCCCACATAGTAGCTATCCTTATTATGTGCATGCAAAATTCACATTACTCTAATGAAACTCTACGCTTGCAGAGAGCCGAGGGAAACTTCCTTCTGTAATTCTGGAGTATTTTCAGGAAAAAGATTTGGATTGAGAAGCAAAGAGAATGGATGGAGTAGACACACTCTTCTCTCTCTCTCTCCCGCTAAGAACAGCTAAGTACATAATTCACAGGACAACCCCACCCCCCTAAAGAATCATCTGGCCCAAAATGTCCATCATGAAACCTTGGTTTAAATCAACCTCCTCTTGAAGCCTTCCCTAGTAACAATAATCTCTTTGTTCCCTGTACCTACAGTTTCCAAGAAAGATTAAAGCAAGGTTTCCTGGCAACCCAGGTGGCCCAGCGGTTTAGCACCTGCCTTCAGCCCAGGGCACGATCCTAGAGACCCGGGATCGAGTCTCACATCAGGCTCCTTGCATGGAGCCTGCTTCTCCCTCTGCCTATGTCTCTGCCTCTCTCTGTGTCTCTCATAACTAAATAAAAATCATATATATATATATATATATATATATATATTTCCTGAGTTTTTCCCACGCATGTTATTTTCCCTTCCCATACCGAGCCTTGTCTTAGGCCATTCAGGCTGCTGCAACAAAATACCAGATTGGGTAGCTTACAAACAACAGAAATTGATGCCTGGAGTTCTGGAGGCTGGGAAGTCCAAGGTCAAGGTGCCAGCAGGGTCCCATTCCGGTGAAGGCCCTCTACCTCGTTCAGAGCCCCCAAGCCCTCTCACCCTTTGTCATCACAAGGTAGAAGGTGCAAGGGAGGGAGCTCTCAGGAGCCTTTTACAAAGGCACTAATTCCATTCATGAGGGCTCCACCCTCATCACCTAAGCACCTCTCAAAGGCCCCACTTCCTAATACTATATCACAACGGCATTAGGATTTCAACATATGAAGGGGCGGGGGGGGGGGGGCGCAGAAAAACATAAATATTCAGACCACAGCAAGTCTGATTCACTTCAGGCAGGGTCACTTATCAGCTGACTTGAAAATATTGTTTCCCCCGTCTCCTCTCTCCTTACAGCAGGGTGGTAGACCCAGAGCTAACAATTTATAGACACTCTGCCAAACGTCCTTCAAACCACGGGGCCTATGCAAGTCCAGCCAGAGCTACAGCTCCTTTTTCAAGATGCAAGGGTACGTCTTTCCTTATGAAACCGTCTCTTACCTATACGAGCAATTGCTCGTTCCCTCCCTCATGCTACTACTATGCCCCCTCTCCCTCACACACACGCACACACACTTCTTCGTAAAACTCATCACAGCTATTTGTTCACCCGGCAGCCACTCCTTCACCCCGGGAGCAGCTTAAACCACAACCCTGACACGTTCTGCTAGCACATAAGACAGCTCCTCGTACGAAAGAGGCGATCAAAGAACGGAGGAGAGTGACGACAGGAACAGCAACCACCCTTTCTTGGTTTTTTTTCTTTTTTTTTTTTTTTTAAGATTCTACTTCTTTATTCATGAGAGACACAGCGAGAGAGGCAGAGACCCAGGCAGAGGGAGAAGCGGGTCCCACGCAGGGGGCCCGACCTGGGACTCGACCCCGGGTCTCCAGGATCACACCCTGGGCTGCAGGCGGCGCTAAACCGCTGGGCCCCCCGGGGATCCCCAGCAACCACCCTTTCGAGGCCCCCCACAGTGCGCCACAAACTGATGCCTTGGCGCTACTTTCTCAGGACCGCTGATGCTCACAACCAATTATAGAAAAGGAAACTGAGGCCCAGGGAGCTCATTTAGACCTCCCGTCCGAGGCCCTGCTTTTAAAGACAGCTCAAAGCACACGAATCTGCAGCAGGAACCGTGAACTTTTCCCCCTCTCGGGTGGGAGGATGGAGAGACGGCGCCTCGGGGAGGGGGCAGCCTGCCCAAGCCTCCGTGCTCGGCGTGCAGAGCCAGGACCACAGCCCGGGCGGACAGACCCCAGCTCAGGGCACCCGCGGGGCGCCCCACGGGGAGGCGACACCTGTCGCCACCCTCGCCCTCGCCACCCCCCGCTTCCGCCTTACCTGGAGGCGCGCCCCGGCTCGGCCTGGCAGCACCCGGACCGCCCACGCCCGGACCCCAACTCCTTCCTCAACTCCCTTCCCCGGTCGCTGAAACCGCGAGCGCGGGCTCGAGCGTCATCAGCCGTCGCCGGCCAGCGGTCACATGACGCCCCGCCCTGCTCCCGCCCCCTCTGGTCATGTGACTGCCACGGGCGCCACAGGCGGAAGCCGGGGTCCCGCCGGCTGGCGATCGGGGGCTGCGGCCGGAGGGGTCGTCGTGCGGGGAGGGGAGGCCGGGCACCCGCGTGCCGACCCCGCCCGCGCTCGCCGGCCCCGCACGTGCGCCCTGGCGCGGCCGGGGTGACAGGTGAGTGAGGGCGGGATGCGCTCTCCGGGGCCCCGGCCCCGCGCAGGGCCGCGCGGGCGGAAGGTGCGGCGTGGACGGGGAGTCGGGCTTGGAGGGCTGAGGGCCTGCCTGGGGCGGCGCTGCGGCCGCAGCTCTCCCACCTCCTCTCGGGGCCGTGGTTCTCCCCGCCGCGGACACTCAGCTGTTGGCCCGCCTCTGACCCCTCCAAGTTTCCAGGAGCCGCGCCGGGCGGGCGGCGTTAATCCTCCCCCTGCTCTCGAGAACACGGGGTGCTCGGCGAGGGCTTTGAGAGTCTGCTAGACCCGGGTTTGAATTCTAGCTCCGCCGTGGGTTCCGAACTTGAGCCAGTCATTGCTCCTCTCTGCACCCAAGTTCCCTCACCTGCGGCACGCCGGTGCCGAAGTTCTTTGCGTTTTGGAAAATAGTTCCGAGGGTCCCGACAGGTTTGTGGCGCACGGTTGAAAACATAAATCAAGTCACGGTGCCGGTAATGGAGCCGGATTCCAAGTGCACGGAGTTTCCTCCAACAGAGATACTTGGGGTCGTGACAAGGGAGGGAGAGGTCTTCCTGCTTCTGCGCATAACCAGGAACGCCTCCCGTTTTTCGTTCTCCCGTCTTCCAGGATTTATGAATGGGGCTAGAGAGATCAGGCCCATTTCCGAACTTGCCTGGAAGAGATTTGTCACTTTTATTTTGATCAACAACCATTCTGTTTTGTTCCCGGTCATGGATAGGTGGAGCCCAGTGCTTCCTTCTTTATGGAACCGAGGTTTTATGAAAGGATTAAAAAAAAAAAAAAAAGACTTCTTTTGTCCTCTGAGTAGGGCACACAGGTTTGTGTGGTTTGTCCCAGGACAATTTAATTTCCTTCAGAATTCAGTTCTGTACCTGTTGGGTAATTGGTATGATGGTGATGCCATGCTGCGTTCTTGAAACACGTTGTTGTCTTTTGTCTGGGGCTACCTTCCAAACTGAAAACCACAGTTCCATGCCAAAATTCTTAAAAATAAGTTAACAGCTGCTTTTTGGGGTGCCTTGTAAAGGAAGAGTAGGAAATCGAGTGGGATCTCTGGTTTCATTTCATGCCAGATAGTAATACAGCCTATATTGAGAAAACTGGTCTTTATGAGTTTCCTTCGTCTCTAGCACCAAGAGAACCACTAAATGGAAGATTTGATATAGGTTCATCTACAGTGTTTATCTGGGTCTCATTCGTTTTAAATCTCAACTAAGTATTAGCACCTTATGAAACCACCTAATTCTGAGAGCGCTGCAACATGATTAGGCATCTTTAATGTTGGTTTTAGATTCTGTTCTTTAGGGCAAGTTTCTCAACCAACAATGGGTTATCTACCAAATACTCTAACCAAATAATATTTTAAATGTTGCCTACAACGTAAGGATTTAAGGATTAAAATAAGGGGTAAACACACAAAAGTCTTCACTTATGTCATTATTCCAAGCCTAAGCTAACTTAACTCTCTGCGTGCCGGAGCTGAGTGTATCTCTTTTTTGTTTTTTGTTTTGTTTTGTTTTGGGGGGGGGGGCGGGTTTTGGTGGGTGAGGTAAGGAGAAGAAGGCAGGTAATGTTTTGCTTAAGATACTTTCTCCATGGTCCCATTGTCAATCCTATATTGGGATCCAAAATCTGGGAGCAGTTACACCAGTTAAACGTAGCTTGCTCACCTTGCAGTTGTGTCTTGAGTTTCATCCTACTTAGACCTGGATCTTCAGAGGAATTCAGTGACTTGTTGTTGTTGTTTTGTCCATTTGCACTTATTTTCCTCCTCTCCTTGTCTCATTTTCCCAACTAGACCATTTCAGTGCAAAAAAAAATGGAATGAAATTGGGGTGCCTGGCTGGCTCAGACAGTAGAGCATGTGGCTGATAATCTCAGGGTGAGTTTGAGCCCCACACTGGGGGTAGAGTTTCCTTAAAAAAAAAAAAAATGGAATGAGATGATCTGAAATTCAGCCTATTAGAGATCAATGTGGCTTAATGAGTAAACATTATGAGAAAACGAAAGGACTTGTTAATAATTTAATCCTTAATGTGTATTAAAGATCTCCTTATAAAACAAAGTTCTAAACAACTGTAGTGGTTTCTCAGCAATCCCTGCTCTTGGACCAACCCCATCTACTTCCTTTGATCTGTGCTTCTCTCACTTGCTCACTCTGTTCCAGCCACATCAGCCACTTGGCTATTCCTTCACATCTAGCACATTGCTGCTGCCCTGTGGCCTTTGCATTTAATTTAAACACTTCCTGGAATGCCCTCCTCCCAGATCATTACTGATTGTAAAATAACAGACTGCCCCAAAACCTAGTAATTTAAGACAAAAAAAATTTTTTTTGGCTAATAGTTTCTGTGGTCAGGAACCTATGATGTAGCTTAGCTAGGTGCCTTTGGCTCAGGGGCTCTTAGGAGGTTGCAGCCTGGCTGTGAATAGAAGTTGTCTTATCTGAAGGCTCAACTGGGGTTGTGTGTAGTTCTATTTTCAAGCTCATTCAAGTGGTTGTTGGCAAGCCTCTCACTCCCTCATCACAGGGTACACTCACAACATGACAGCTTGCTTCCCCCAGAACAAACTAGCTAGGAAGGATGCCCCAGCCAGAAGTCACCATTTTTTGTGATCCAACCTCAGAAGTAATATCTTTTCCATCTGCCTTATTGTGTTCTTTAGGAGTCGGTAAGTCACCCTCAAGGAAAGGGTTCATACACAGGGCATGAACAAGGAGATGGAGGTCACTGGGAACTGTCCTAGGGGCTGCTGACCACACTCAAATACCCTTACTGCTTGCTTCCTTACTTCCTTCTGGTCCCTGCTCAAACATCTTATCACAGAGGCTGTAAAACAACACACACTCCATCTCTTTATCATGCTTTTTCTTCACAGCAATGATCACAGCCTGATACATAATGCATTTATTTATTATCTCTTCCCCACTCCTAGTAGTATGCAGGCTTTATGAGAGCCAGAACTTAGTTTTGTTTGCTGCAATATCCTCAGGTCCTAAAACAGTGCTTGACGCATAATAGGCACTGGGTACATATTTGTTGAATTAATGAATCTATACCAGTAGGATTCTGTAAAGAATCCAAAAGCCAACTAGCAGTAAATAAATCATAAAAATAGCTCATTTTACAAGGATTACAGAGGCAGGAAGTGCCACAGTTGAATCAATGAGTCAATAACATCAACAAGAATTTAGATTCTTGGGACGCCTGGGTGGCTCAGCAATTAAGCGTCTGCCTTCGGCCCAGCGCATGATCCTGGATTCCCGGGATGGAGTCCCACATTGGGCTCCCTGCATGGAGCTTGTTCTCTCTCTGCCTGTGTCTTTGCCTCTCTCTGTGTGTCTCTCATGAATAAACAAAATCTTTTTAAAAAAAGAATTTAGATTTTTTCTAAATTCCTTCCAAACCACAATCTGCAGGTTTTTGGCTTTTTTTCTTTTAGCTTGTCATCTTGTATTTCAGGCAAGATATGTTCATGGGACCACATTCAAAGGCAAGAAGGAGAGGGATAGCCAGAGGAAAGATAGAGAAATTTCTCTTCATATGCTTCTCTCCTTATAGCAAGAGGAAAAACAATATATTTCCTGTGAGGTCTACCATAGACTTCCTCTTTATATCTGATTGGTTGACACTGAGTCACATGTCTAACCTCACTTCAGGGGCCATGGAAAAATAAGGATCCACTTGTTTCCACCTCTGTAGGAAGAAAGGAAGAGGAAGGAGGAAATTCTTGCTGAGGAGTCGACAGCATGCCAGTAAATTAATACGTTTCTAAGTATTTAATCAATTCTAAGAGACGTACAGAAGGAAAAAAGAAAACCTTGAAGGGCTATACAAAGTTTCCAGGTATTAGATAGCTACACTAGGTAGCTTGACATGAGCAAACTCTGAATATATGTGGCAAGGGTTGGGGAATGTTTTGTTAGGGCTACAAAGGAAGCCTTCTGTCAAAAGTCTTCCCACATTCTGTTTTTGTGTGCAGCGACATCCTCATTGTTTCATCGTTCACTATCTGAGTCCCTACAGCTAGATTACATATTTACGAAAAAGTTGGCATTGATGTAAAAATTTTAATGAGCTGACCGCTTATACGATTAGTTCTTCTCATTCAGATATTTGTGTCCTAAAGGGTCTAGTGGGTTGAATTCTTATTTTTGTTGTTCAGTCTTCTTAATGTCATGTTGATAGAACACAGTGCCAGTGCGAAATGCAAATGTTGGGAGGTATACAGGCCTTCATGACGCTGAAAAATAATCCAGGCTTCCATGAAGTTGACCACGATGACCTAGCTAAATGAACAATTAGAGGAGAGAAATATAAGAAAGATGATGAGAAAATTAACACTTCCGAAGATAACGATTTGAAAAAGAGTTGGAAGAAGCTTTTGGGAAAATAAATGCTGCTGTGAACGTTTTTTGCAAAAATTACCTTTTTCTAATATCATGCTATAAAAGTCAGCTATGAAGTACAAGATACTGTATTATCAAACTCACAATTCGGTGAAATCCATGTTTGACTCATTCTTGGTTTGTCCTTTGAATGAGGACATAGTTATTGCACTTTTACACTAGATGTTGTTAGGTATGAAATTTACTTTCATAAATTTTAATGATACCATTTCAAGATACCTTTCTAATCAAAACTTTTCCATGGCTTAGCATGAAATACTTGTCCTTACTTTAGAGTCTCCCAATAGGATTTCTCAGGCATGTATTAGCCCTGATAACAAGGGCCTCCTATACTTGACATGAGAAACACTTTTTTTTTGTTAAGTTTATTTATTGGAGAGAGAGTACAGAGCAAGAGAGAGGAAGCACAGGTGAAGGGTGAGGGGTAGAAGCAGAGGGACAAGCAGATTCCCTGCTGAGTGGGGAACCCAATGTGGGGCTCAATCCCAGACCCCTGGGCTCATGACCAGAGCCAAAGGCAGACACTTAAATAACTAAGCCAGCCAGGCACCCCTCATTGTTTGTTTTTATTTTTTTAAAAAGTGAGTTTGGGAGAAAAATATGTACTGTTACATGTGCTCCCTTTAAGAATGGAGATTTTTATACTTTTCTTTTGGGATACAGGTTCTTTCATGGAGCAGCCAATCTGTCAGCAGACGTGGTTTCATCTAATGATTTACAGACCCCAGCTTTGAAGCCAGTGAAACATTCCTACTGGCACTGAGAGTAGTACATCATCCTCACCATGTTGGACTTTCTAGCTGAGAATAACCTCTGTGGCCAAGCAATCCTAAGGATTGTTTCCTGTGGCAATGCCATCATTGCTGAACTTTTGAGGCTTTCTGAGTTTATTCCTGCTGTGTTCAGGTTAAAAGACCGAGCCGATCAACAGAAATATGGAGATATCATATTTGATTTCAGCTATTTTAAGGTAATCTTCCTCTATAGCACTTTTACCACTGTCTTGTCTACAAAAGCATGCTTTCTCTAGAAACCATGAGACGCTGCAAGGTGAAGTAATCATGGAGAAAGAGTTAAAGAGGAAACCAAATTTAATACCTGCTAACTAACTTGAAAATAATATAAAGGTATTGTGTGGAAGCCCTAATGTAATATAATCAAACTTTAAAAAGATGACTTTGGAATAATGTATTTCATAACAAAGTACCCCACACTTAAAAGCATGTTAATTGTGGTTACAGTTCAAGTTCATTTCTTTCAAAAGGATTTTACATCTAGGCTTTTCTTATCTTCATTACTTTCTATTGCTCTGCTCTCAATTTTTGATATCCTCTGAAGGCATAAGAGCAAATTTTTAAAAGACTATTTAGAAATTGTTGCCCACAAGTAGGCTTTTATTGACAGTTCATATAAATGTGTTTTTCTTCTCAGGGTCCAGAATTATGGGAAAGCAAGCTGGAAGCTAAGCCGGAGCTACAGGATTTAGATGAAGAATTTCGTGAAAACAACATAGAAATTGTGACCAGATTTTATTTAGCATTTCAAAGTGTGCATAAATATATTGTAGACTTAAACAGGTATTGATTAACTCAGCAATAGCTTACTCTGATAGTAAATAATGGAAAAGACACATGCTAGAACATGTGCATCTTTCTGAGTTACTGCATAATCTATCCACTTCTACCCCGCAGAACTGTCTTTTCCTTCCCATGGCACTAGTCATCCTAAGTATTTTAGAGTTTTATTATGCTTTCCTGCTCTTGTGAAGTAGTATAATCTTGGTTTGTACGAAGTCACATGGCTTGCTTTCTTCTTTGTTTTCACCTTCATATAATTGATACACAATGTTTCATTATTTTCAGGTATATAACATAGTGATTTGATGACTCTGTATGCTGTGCTCACCACAAGTGTAGCTACCATCTGCCCCATGCCGCACTATCACGCTATCACTGCTAAATTCCCTGTGCTGTACCTTTCACTCTCAGGACTTACTCATCCCATAACTGGAAGCCTGTACCTCCCACTCCCCTTCACTCACTTGGCCATCCCCCCATCCTTCTACCTTCTGGCAGCCATCAAATTGTTTTACATATTAAGCCATATAGCTTCCAATCCTGTAAGCTTATCATATTTTAGTATCTTATATATGAGAAGTGGAGAGAAAGCAGCTTATTTTTATAGCATTGGTACCGTAGCCTTCCTTCTTATCCCTAACTACCCAGTATTCTCTTCCTTTCAGCCCTTAAGAATTCACTACTTAACGGCTTTTTAAACTAACTGTTCCATGTTTTTATAGCCTATATACTCCTAAGTTATTTGTAATTCATAGATCAAGAGTAGGGACTATTCCTTTTACTTGGAGTAGCCAGTATTTGGCTACTGTGTTCCTAATCGCTATGAGTTCCAGCTCACAAGCCCATTTTTAAGAGCACAAAGGGCCACAAATGATTTGAAGGCCAGAATGCCTGGTATCTTGCCTTATCTTTTAAAAATCTTTACATTCCTTCTTCAAAGGTGTTCGGGTTTTCTTTAGAATGAATAACTTGCTCTGGGGTTTCATTTCTAGATATCTAGATGATCTCAATGAAGGTGTTTATATTCAGCAAACTTTAGAAACTGTGCTTCTCAATGAAGATGGAAAACAACTTCTAGTAAGTAATAGTAACTATTTAAAATAGAAAGTCAAGAATGTCAAGCTCAGCATCACTTGTTTTCTTGTAAGTCCCAAAGACATGCAAAGTACCCTACTTTAAAGAGAAGCAAAATAAACTGACAGTTATCTTCTTCCAATGGACAGTATCTGAATTTAGAACGTGGTAGACTTTGAACAGAATTACAAGTAGAGATCATGTGGAGGTTATGTGCTTCCTCAGTATAACAGTCCTATCTTCTTTATCTTTTGCATCCCAGATAATGTAGCCTTAGAAACTAGTATATAATAATCGCCCAAGAAATATTTTTAAATAAGTAAAAGATTTAGAGGGACTCCATTTGGGGTCCCAAGCCAAACGTCAGAAATAGACCAACTAAAAGGTAATCACTGCAAATTAAAATTTATTTCACATATACTTTTCAAAGCCCATTCTGTACAGAAGGTGAGAACCCTTTGGGGAAACCTGCATTCTCCTTATAATATAAAGCTTTTAGAAGGAAGGGGAACAAAGTGACTCTTTTTAACCCTCATCAACTTTATTCCATAAGAACGTATACTCCTGTGAGTTTGGCCACCTTCTTCCTCTCTTCATAGTGTGAAGCGCTGTACTTATATGGAGTTATGCTGCTGGTTATCGACCAAAAGATTGAAGGAGAAGTCAGAGAAAGAATGCTGGTCTCTTACTATCGATACAGGTATCCCGGGGCTATGACTGCACCCTCCAAAAACACTGCTATTGGTAAAATGCAGTGTAGGTTTCCATACTACTTGTACTGTGAATAGCAGCAATATGATCTAGAATGAATAGTATGTGATTCTTATCTCTTCTGAACATAGTGTAGAAATGTAGTGATTACCCTATATTATATATCATCACCGTAATTCATTGTGTCATATACTCTATATGTTATATGTAAAGGAGCCTCTAATAATCATAGATTATTAGAGATATATAGATTATCATGTCCACAATGGTACCTCATTTTTCTAAAAAAAGGAATCTGAATTTCCTTTACCTTAAAGATAAATTTGGGAATTTTGGAAGTCTAATGAACGTTGTTCTTTTTCTAAGTTTTTAAATATTACTCCATGGCAGATGTAGGGAAATGAATACATTTTCAGTTGTCATTTTTAGGTTGATGACTTTGAAAAGGTATCACTCTGGGTTAGATTGGAAGTGAATCCTCACCCATATATATGTGGAAACAAAAACAAGACAACAGTGCGTATCACAATTGTGTTCTAAATGTCTGCACAGAGCTGTGACTTCAAGAAGTAGAGTCTTTAAATCAGAAGCCACCTTAAAGCTCTGTAATTCCAGTATCTACCACACAAGTTTCAGTTTGTTGAATTAATGAGTCAAAAATCTGGATACAAGATCAATGTTAGAAATAGTCCAGGTTCAGGGAAGAAACAGTTGATAAGCAGGAATCAGTTAGGAACGTGAGCTAAAGATGCACAGACCAGAATTAACATTCTTAAACTTACAAAGTAGGATAAAATAAGGCAAAGGAGCAGATCTCAACAGAGAGGGATTGTTGGAGACATCATGTTTTCAGGAACAGCTGGTACTGCTGCCTCCTCAGCAGTAAATTTCATCTCAGGCTACTCAACTAGCCTGTTTCCTTAATTATGTGAGGAGAGTGTTCACCAGCACATGTAACTCATTCACATCGGTTTGACCATGAGCTGTTTGAACATCCATGTTTTTAAAAATGAACTTTAAATTTGGCCTTATCCGTATTTCCAAAAGTACCTGAAAAAACAAAAACAGTAAAGAAGGAGAGAAAAAAAGTTTGTTTATCAAGCCCAGCTTTGACAATCCGGCTTTGTTCTGCTGGGTACAACAGCTAATTCATTAGAATGTGAGCATCCATTACTAAAGTGACACTGAACAATGGCAAGACAGAGTTGTAGGAAAGAAGATTCTTACATCAAATAGAAGGTCATCCTCAAGTCTAGCTTCTTTGAGTCTCTCTGAGGGATTACTTCTCCACACCACCCCAAAAACCGCATATTTTTTTATTAAATCTCTGTAGAACCAGTTATTACATATCCCACTTGAAGTTGATGTCATCTTTTAAAATTATTTTTTAACTCCTGAAATGTTGGTGCTGGTTCATATTTTTTTATCTGCAACTCTGAAATCCAAAGAGCTCTAAAAAAAAAAAAAAAATACATGCATAAGTACTCACACGTACATCCACATAGTAATTCCCTGGGCAGCAAAGCCTGATCTAATCTGAAATCATCTGGAGTCAAAACCTAATTAGAGCAGATGCAAGGCTCTAGATGGTCCTTATTTATCTCCCTTGCCTGATCATCATAAGTTTCACTGCAGAAATGTTAATGTGTATTGATCATGCAATGCAATGCCAAATGAGACCCTACCAGAGGGTTATATTGTACATACCCTAGTAATTTACTATATCTGAAGAATGCTGTAATCTGAAACAAATCTAGCCCTAGGGAGTTTAGAAAAGGGATTCTGGACTTTAAGATAGAACTAACTAACTAACTATATATATATATATGAACACATCTTATAAGTTTGCTATGACAGGCTTTTGAAAATGTAATTGTGAATCTTAGGGATATAAATTGACCAAAAGTCTTATCTGAAACTACATCAAGTCAAGTTATAATGAAATTCTTTTTTTTATTATTTTTTTTATTTTTGAGTTTCTAACGTGCAGTTTGTCTGGCCCTTTATTTCCCATTCTGAACATGGCTCAGTGCCGCTCGATCTTCTGCTGATTCAAATATGGATGATATTTGTAAGCTGCTCCGAAGTACAGGTTATTCTAGCCAACCAGGAGCCAAAAGACCACCCAACTACCCTGAGAGTTATTTCCAGAGAGTGCCCATCAACGAAGCCTTCATCAGTATGGTCATTGGTCGACTGAGATCCGATGATATTTACAACCAGGTGGGGGTTAAATCTATCAAGATCTTTAGTAGTTTCAAAGATTGATTTTACCCCCCTCCTCAATTACTCCTTCCATTCTCTCTTCCTCAAAAGAATAAAAGCAACTAAAAATTTTCAAATTTTGGGGGGCTGTACTATGGAATGGTAGAGGAAAGAGTCAATAATTTGGACAGAAATAGAGATTTCAGGGAGAAGATGGTATTTGATCTATATTTGGAAAAAAGATCCATTCTGTCAGTCATTCACTCAAGGAAGAGTTACTGAGTGTGTGTTAGAAACCTGTCCACGAGCTGGGTGCTGGGGTCCGTTGCTGAT